>NC_044036.1:244254634-244567758 GCF_901765095.1 Microcaecilia unicolor
TTGAAAGCAATGGAAGTAAAACCCAGACTGGCTCAATCTGTCCTCCTTTTTCTGCAGCCATATGGTAACCATATCTCTAGGGATACCCATAAGAGACGTCAACAATTTTTGTTGATGAAGCCGGGGGTTCTTCAGTTGGGGGCCACTTTGTTTTTTTTGAGATATACTTGCAAATGTGTCTTTAAATACCAGTTGGTAAAATATGTCTTTCAGGTCCCTCACAGCTTTTCTGTCAACTAAAAGAACTATTGGGGTATCCCAATAATAGCTCTCTTTATATTTAATTAAACTGGAATCTTTAGGTTTGTCAGATGAAGAAACTTCCTTTAATTTTTCCTATAATTGAATTTCCATTGTTTAACATCTTGGATCCAAAATAGTGTACTTGAGTAATGACTGATAGAAAATGTTTCCTTTTTTATTTTCTTCTTTCTTTTTAGCATAATTGCATAGTGTCAGGTTATACTTTTCTGTACAAGTATTTTTTCTGTGCTTGGTTAAATTTGAAATTATGATAAATAAAAAAATAAAAAAAAGGTACAGGAACCAAAAAAGGTTAAGAACCCCCGCTCTAAATGTAGGTTTGGTGTGGGAGATGACCATTTGCTGAGGGAGGGAGAAAGCTTTAAAGAAAAACAGACCTGAATCCAAATAGCCTGGAGTTAGTTCCCAAGTCTGCAAGAATATTGAGAACAATGCTCTTGCAGTAAGGACATGATTTTAGTGAAGCAATGGATTCAGCACATTACAGTGAAGTATTCCTAACAGAATAACACTGATTTGGTATCCAATGGTGCAGTGGTCCTTTATTTAGATAGTATATCTAGTGCAACCAGGAGAAGTAGGCCAGGCTGCAGGGTATTTGGTAAGAAGGAGACATGTTTTCATTTCTAGAGGCTTCCTGCCCTCATAGTAACATAGTAATTGATAGCAAATAAAGACCTGTATGGTCCATCATGTCTGTCCAAACTACCCCAATGCCCCCCCCCCCCCCCCCCCCCCCCCGGGAACATACACTTCTCTACCCTATCCTCACACCCCGGGAAAGTCACCTCCCTGTATCTTCCATTCTGTGCAGATTACACTCCTTCACGATTAAACACTGGCATAACAAACAGGGCAGTCAGCAATTCACCACCATGTAATCTTGTAACACAATACCACTACACCATATCAATAGTCTGAAAAGTGGTTTTATTATTATGGCCTCAGCATAATCACGTCTTTACCTCCCCCACTGATATATGCAGCACCTGCAATCTTAGCATACAGTATGACTGTGATATAAAAATTACCATCTAATGCAAAACATTCTAGGCACCAGCACAAGAAAAATGCAGCTTTGACCCATTTAGCACCTAGAAAGAATGCCTATTTATAGCAACCAAACACAGCTAACTCATCAGTGTGAGAGCTCTCACACCTGATCCATAGCAGCAGACAGCAGAGCAGGGATCTTTCAAACTGGAATGTGTTTAGGATTGAAGATGGTGAGTTTTTCATAACTGACTCAGATTTACAAGAGTCTGATTCATCCTAAATAATGATCTAGCATCATGTCTCATGAGGACTACTGTCCATCCAGAAGTAACCTCTGAGCTATCACAGCTCAGGATGAATGATGTAATCAAACACCAACCTTGGAGGGTGGGGGGACTTAATATTTATACTGCCTTTCTGTGGTTTTTGCAACTACATTCAAAGTGGTTTACATGGTATATACAGGTACTTATTTGTACCTGGGTCAATGGAGTTGGGAGCTGCAGTAGGAACTGAACCCTTACACAGTTCCCCAGGATCAAGGTCCACTGCACTAACCACTAGGCTACTTGGAGCTCTCACCAGCATAGAAAAAGGTCTGCATCTTCACTGACCTTCACTCTCTTTTCGTCAGGCAAAAGGAACAGACAGCATGGCAGTGGTTTCCAAAATGCACTGTCAGAATGACATTCTCTTGGAGACACTTTGGCTATATACTCTACCCTAGTCTCAAAATGCACTCGTATTCAAAAGTCATAACACCTGGACCATATGCTGAACTGGAGGTAACTGATTAGCATTTAAAGAGGCACTGTCACATTTAGGGAAAAAAAATAAACCAGGAGAACCATGAAGTCGCAAAGATACATACTCACTTTCTATAAAGTTGTCCTATAATATGATGCTACAAAGGGATCAGTATTTATAATCAATTCAATTAAACTAACCTAATGGTAAGCTCTCTCGGGAAAGGACAATACCTACGATGTTTATTTACATTTATATATTTGAAAACTCATTAGTTAACTGCAACTACTGACATGTGAGAGCCATCTTCATCTTCCCTTTTTGTGGCCAAGCCTGCTACCACTGCCTTCTATCTCCTCCTAGGCTGATCGGAAGGTTAAAGAAGAGTTGGCGCTGTATGGTCCTTGTATGCACAGGCCCTCACTGAAGCACTGACTTGTCCCACCCCACTGCGAGGGAAAGGGATATGAGATTCTGGCCAAGGTGGTGATGGGGTTGGGGGGGGGATGTTTAGGTGGAGGAGTGGCCTAGTGGTTAGGGTGGTGGACTTTGGTCCTGGGGAACTGAGTTCAATTCCCACTTCAGGCACAGGCAGCTCCTTGTGACTCTGGGCAAGTCACTTTGTTGGAATGTATTGTATTTTACATGCATTGCCTGTCACCAATTTTTTCTCTGTGATTACTCTGTGACCTCTGATGTGAATTACTTAGAGAGGTCACAGCTATGCAACTTCCTGTGGGGGTTAGGCACAGCACATGGAGCTCATGATCTCTCCTACCTGAGAGGATCTATGGTGGTGTGAGCATCCATTACCATCTAAGCACATGGAAAGAGCTGATAATCCAAATGTATAGTATTATGTTTATATAAGCCTGTCTGAATATAATCTAACTACAAACTGTGAGTAAACAGATGTTTTGTTACTTCAACTTTAAAGTGACTCAGCAGTGAATTATTCTGGGGTGTATGAGAGAGATGAAGAAAAGAAATTAACATTTCTAAAGCTGAAGCTGTGTGTATAAAATCTGCTAATTATTTACTACAAATAATCCAACAAAAGGGTTATGGGCCCAGGGCCAGGAATTGAAAAAGAAGAGAAATATTACCAGGCAGTAAAAAAAAAAAAAGCCACATTTTTCTCTTAAGTTTTAAAAGAAAGATTCAGTCTGTCTCTCTCTCCCCCCACACACCAAACAGCAGGCAAGGCTAAGAAAATGGCTGAGGGAGGAAATTCACCATTTTTCTATTCTCTCAAGGTGCCTAAATTAACTGAATTTAATTATCAGCAGTGGGAACTAAGATTCATATGTCTCCTTCAAGCAAAGAAACTAAATATATGCTTAGACCAAAACAGAACAGCTGAAAATATGGCTGAATGGGACAATGCAAACTATTATGTGAAGTGCATGTTTTTGGAAGCTCTCTCAGAGAAACAAGCCATATTAGTGGAGGGAAAAGATACACCAAAGGACATTTTATATAAACTGAGAACTATGTATGCAACTACATATGCAAAGCAGCAACCAATTTGGTTGGCAGAGTTGAATGAAACCAAATTAAGGGATAAAAGTAAATGTAATGATCACATTATGCATCTTATGTCTTCATTTCAAAAGCTAGAACTTTCTGGAATTCCCATGTGTGATGCATTGAAAAGAGCATTTCTTTTTACCTCACTATCAAAGAAGTTTGATGTTTTTAGGTCTGTAAATGAAGCCATTGAAGGGCAATCTTTTGAACAGGCAACATCAAAACTAAGGCAGGAATGCATAATAAATGATTCTGAGGAGATGTGTTCTCAAAGCAAGTCAGAGAGAAATGAAACAAATTTCTTGGCAAAGAACAGAGGAAGGCGGAGCTATGGGAAAACTCCACCCAAGGGCAAGCTGATTTGCTATTCATGTGGAAAGGAGGGACATGTATCTAAATGGTGTAAGGAAACACAAAACACCCCCTCTAGCTCACCTAAGCCAATGGAACTAAAGAATTTTCCAAGCAGAAAATGTATGAAGGACAAAAATAAACATAAGGGCTTTCTAATGGCAGAAAAATCTTTGACTATGGTAAATAATAATTCAAATGAAAGTACTTGGATTTTGGATTCGGGGAGCACATGCCATTTAACCAATTCTAAGGATTTCTTTCAGGAAATGTGTCCAGAAGAAGGTATTCTTAATACTGCAAATGCAGGGACTGCTAAGATCCAAGCAAAAGGCATTGGATTCTTAAAATGCAAAGTGTCTAATGAAGTTAAAGAAATTCCTGTAAGTGATGTCTTGTATATTCCCCAAGCAGTTTGCAATATGCTTAGTGTATCTACATTAGATAAGAAGGGATTTGTGATTCATTTTGAAAACAGTAAGTGCACAATCTCTAAAAATGATGAAGTGTATGCTGAAGCTTTTATGCATAATGATGTTTATAAACTGAGCATTTCAGGTGAAGCCTCACATCTGGCGCAAGTAAGGAAGAATGATGGTAAATGTAGTCTGGAAATCTGGCACCGCCGCCTGGGACATCGTGATTTTAAGGTGATCCAGGATCTTCACAGTGGGCAACTAGCCACCGGCATTCAGATAAGTGCAGATGCTGGTAAAATGGAGAAATGCATAGACTGTGTTACTCAAAAAGGTGTGAGACCCTCATTTCCTGCATACACAGGAAATAGGAGTAATAAAGTGCTGGACTTAATACACAGTGACTTATGTGGACCGTTTAATATCCCATCATTGGGAAATAACAGATTTGTGCTAATATTCTTGGATGATTTCTCTAGATACTGTGTGGCCTATTTGCTGAAAGAAAAAAGTCAAGTCACAGACATGCTGAAGAAATACGTAGCCATGGTGAGCAATAAATTTGAAAGAAAACCAAAGGTTCTTCAGACCGACAATGGTGGTGAGTTCACTTCACAAAGCATGCGCACATTTCTAGAACAAGAAGGCATTCAGCATATCACAACAGTAGCTTATACACCAGAGCAAAATTCTGTTGCAGAGAGAAAATTTAGGTCACTTGTGGAAATGACCAGATGTATGCTGTCAGATAGCAATCTCCCTAAAAGACTATGGGGGGAAGCCATTCTCACAGCAGTGTACCTACAAAACAGAATGCCAACTAAAGGCGCTGAGCGCACACCACATGAGACATGGCATGGTAGGAAGCCAAACCTGTCACACATAAGAACATTTGGAAGTACAGCATATGCTCATGTACCAAAGCAAAGAAGGCATAAGCTGGATTCCACAACAGAAAGGGGCATTTTAGTTGGCTATGCTCCAGGACACAAAGGATATAGAATTTTGAATCTGAAAACTGGCATTGTTGGCATAAGACATGTTACATATTTTGATGAAAACAAAAGGGTTGATAAAGGCTGGATTATCCCAGATGAGCCTTATCATCCAGAATATGAAACTAGAACCATAATAGACATGCCAGTGCATATAAATGCCATACCAAGGCAGATGTCTGAAAGCAACTCATCTGTATCTAACGAGGAACAGGCAGAGGAAGCAGACACAGAAAGGATCATCGCAGGAGACAGTACAGTTGGAGAAGGGGAATCAATTGGAGAAGGACTCTCAGATTTAGAGGATGCGGAAAGGTCAGACCAACCTGTTGTCAGACGCTCATCCAGGGAAAACAAAGGTGTTCCACCCCCAAGACTGTCTTACCTAACAAAGTCAGCAGAAGCTCAAGAGCCCTTAACATGGGATGAGATTGAGAAAATGCCAGCAGAAGAAGCTGCTGAATGGCGTAAAGCTGCACAAGAAGAAATTGATGCATTGGATAAAAATAATACTTGGATTCTTACAAAATTACCTCCTGGCAAGAAAGCTATAGGATGCAAATGGGTATTCAAGTTAAAAAGGAATGCACAAGGAAAAGTGGAAAGGTATAAAGCCAGATTAGTCGCAAAGGGATATCTTCAAAAATATGGAGAAGATTTTGATGAAGTGTTTGCACCTGTAGTGAAACACACGACAATTAGAACACTTCTGAGCATTGCAGTCTCAAAAGGCATGCAAGTCAACCACATTGATGTGAAAACAGCATTTCTTCATGGAGATATAACTGAAGACTTGTACATGGAACAGCCAACAGGTTTCATAAATACAAAACAAAGACAGCTAGTGTGTAAATTAAACAAAGGTCTTTATGGATTAAAGCAAAGTGCAAAATGTTGGAATGACAAATTGCATGAAATATTGACAAATTTAGGATTTAAGCAAGGTGAAGCAGATAAATGCTTGTACACTAGGTGCAGAAATGGACAATATGCATACATTTTAGCTTTTGTTGATGATCTGCTCATTGCAAGCGAAAGTGAGCAAGAGTACAAGGACATTGTAAAATATTTAAACCTGAATGTTGAGATAAAAGAACTTGGTAATGTGTCATACTATCTTGGTATAGAAATTGAGAAACAAAATGATGGTTCTTATCTTCTAAGCCAGAAGCAGAAAATAAATGAGCTTATTGAAAGTTTAGGTATGCAAGATGCCCAAGTTGTAAGCACTCCCATGATCACTGATTTTCTGAAGGATGAAACAGTAAGAGAACCTTTACCAGATAACATCCAATATAGATCAGCCATAGGTAAGCTTTTATATCTAACTACCACATACAGGGCTGATATAGCAAATGCAGTAGGAATTTTGAGCAGAAGGGTCAGCTCACCTACCAAATCAGATTGGACTGCAGTTAAAAGGATGGTAAGGTATTTAAAGGGTACCATTGATTGTAAATTAAAGATTTCAGCCAATAGTAATCCAAAACTAATATGTTACTGTGATTCAGATTGGGCAGGGGATCATTCTGATTATAAATCCACAAGTGGATATGTGTTTATGTATGGAAATGTACAAATTTCTTGGGCCAGTCATAAACAAAGTATTGTGAGTCTGTCTTCTACAGAAGCTGAATATGTGGCCGTATCAGAAGCATGCAGAGAACTGATGTGGATTGAAAAACTTTTGCTGGATTTTGGAATAGATGAAAAGAGACCAATCCAGATAATGGAAGATAATCAGAGCTGCATCCGACTGTCACAGAATGACAAGGTTCAGTCACGCACCAAGCACATCGCAACGAAATACCATAACGTGCGAGAGTTGGCAAAAGAAGGGGTCATCAGTCTAGACTATTGTCACACCAGTGAGATGACAGCTGACATCATGACCAAACCGTTACCCAGAGAACATTTTGTGAATCTGCGAATAAAGCTTGGACTTTGTGTGAATTAATAATTGCATGACAGTTATGCATGAGAAGGGGTTTGTTGGAATGTATTGTATTTTACATGCATTGCCTGTCACCAATTTTTTCTCTGTGATTACTCTGTGACCTCTGATGTGAATTACTTAGAGAGGTCACAGCTATGCAACTTCCTGTGGGGGTTAGGCACAGCACATGGAGCTCATGATCTCTCCTACCTGAGAGGATCTATGGTGGTGTGAGCATCCATTACCATCTAAGCACATGGAAAGAGCTGATAATCCAAATGTATAGTATTATGTTTATATAAGCCTGTCTGAATATAATCTAACTACAAACTGTGAGTAAACAGATGTTTTGTTACTTCAACTTTAAAGTGACTCAGCAGTGAATTATTCTGGGGTGTATGAGAGAGATGAAGAAAAGAAATTAACATTTCTAAAGCTGAAGCTGTGTGTATAAAATCTGCTAATTATTTACTACAAATAATCCAACACACTTAACCCTCCATTGCCCCATGTAAGCCGCATTGAGCCTGCCATGAGTAGGAAAGCGCGGGGTACAAATGTAACAAAAAACAAATAGGGGAAGTAGAGATGCTGGAAACTTAGAGTGAGGGGAGGTGAAAATAGAAAGGGAGATGCAGGTAGAAAGGGGAAGAGAAGATGCTGAACTACAAGGGGTAGAGCACTGACCTGCTCCATGGGGAAGGGTTAGGTGGCACAGCCGAAGGCTTGTCTAAGCTGTCCAAGACCCTTGGGCCGGCCCTGCTATGCAGTGCACTATACATCCATAAACTGTACTGACACCATTTTACACATACAATTAAGTTTTTAAAAAATCTCATCCCTTGTCCCCTTTCCTTTTTGCTCTATCATTGGAGCCTCTGCTTTGCATGATCCATGCTTCTTCAGCAGTTTCAGGAGTCCGGGTCCATGACACCTCCTTATGCAGATGACTTGTTCCTGGTCCTATGGGACCCTCAGTGGTCGGTGCCAGCGATGCTTCACTTAGTGTCGCGGTATGGCCAACTGGAGGGTTTCCGGCTAAAAGTAGACAAATCTGTAGCGATGCCCCTGGATCCCAAGGTTCGCTCTGACTGGGTCGGGGAGTTTCCTTTAATATGGGCTGAGGCACAGTTAAAGTATTTAGGCATATACATTCCATCCGCATTGTCAAAATTGTATGAATGTAACATATCCCCAATACTGGAACAGACGAAGCAGGTGCTGGGCGCCTGGAACGGATATCCTGTCTCCCTCCTGGGAAGAATAGGGCTTTTTAACACGATGTTGGCTCCACGTTGGTTGTATCTTTTTCAGATGCTGCCTCTATTATTAAAGATGCGGGATGAGCGCTCTTTACATAGAGAGCTTCAACACTTTTTATGGCAGGGTTGTCGTGCCAGGTTGCCCATAGCGATTCTGCAGAAGGAGGCCTTTGGATTGTTAAATATACACTATTTGACTGTGGCATGCTCTATGGGTCATCTTAATGACTGGTACCGAGACTCCAGGGATTTCTCGACGACCTCCCTGGAAACTTCCTTTTCATCCAGAGCAATTTGGCTGGCAACTTCATACTATCCCAGGGGTGTTTCTTTCTTCGCTATGGGGAAACTTATTTTTGAAAACCGCCCATGCTACATGGTGCTGGATATGTAAGAGGCATCATTTCACACCAGCAGTGACTCCGTTTCTCTCTATTCACCACAATCCAAGCTTTCCACCAGGCTCAGACTCAGCGGTGTTCCAACATTAGAGATCCTTGGGCCTTTTCTATTTATACCAGCTCTTAGCAGATAAAGGACAGTTAAAGCCTTTTACGGAGCTCCAGGACGCCTATTCTCTCCCGAGGACTGGTTATTTTGCTTATCTGCAACTGGATCATTATGTACGTAGCCTAGGATGGGTTAATTTAAGTGAGGATGTTCAAGATACTATTAACACGGCTCTTACCCCTTGGCTCCCAGAACAAAGGTCCCCTGAGATATCATCACGGATTCCTACAGGACATGACTGAGGAACTTTATTTCAGCAAATTAGCACAACAGTAGTTGTTGGAGTTGGGAGACCGTATTATGGGAGAGCAGGTTAAGGCCTGTGTCCTGGGCTCTCAAAGGCATTTTGGTGCTGTTCAGCTTTGGGAACTACAATATAAATTTGCACTCCATTTGTACATTGCACCTATTAGAATGTTTAGGGCAGCGTATAGTCTATCGCCGGCCTGCCTCAAGAGCCAAATTCGCCAGCCACTCTCAGCCACATGTTCTGGCAAATGTCAGCAAGTTCAGGCTTTTTGAAGACAACTTTCAAAGCATGTGTCAGCTCAAAGGTCCTGGCCAGTCTCCCTGACATCTTTGTCTCTCTTTGATGTTCACAATATCCCAAAACTGGTGCCTGCAGGATTATCTGGCTTTCTTCATAGAGCAATGTTAATGAGTAAGAAATCCATCCACTTGCACTGGAGAGAGCCCACGGAGCTACCTATGCCCTTTAGAGAGTACAAATGGTTTCACTCTTTGCTTTGGAAAGACTGGATATACAGGATCTCTCTTCTGCTCGAGGAGAGAGGTTTCAACGTATATGGGAAAGATTTTGGGACACCTTGTAGTCAATGGCTTGTAGCCGCATTTTGAATTAATGTCTCTCAATATAACTTTTTGACATTGTCTGAGTGTTTTGACTCAAGCAGTGTGGGGGTGGGGAGGTATGGGGGGGAAGGGGATCGGGGAGGTAGGTTGGGTTCTTTTTGATAGTTTGCAGATTTATTGGTTGTCTCTGTGAATTTTCACTTCTCTTGGCTAATAAAGACGATTTTCCTTTTTAAAAAATCTCAGTTTCAGCAACCAATGAAAAGGAATGAGCTAAAATAAATCTAAATATTTTTAATGGATTTAAGAAGATTTAATCTACGCTAAGACCTAGTACTTACGGACAACCTCACTTATTTTCTTTGATTTAAGAACCAGCACAAAAACTTAGGATCTGATATTCACAAGATTTATGCTCCTAACTTTGGGAGTCTTCTACTAAAGGTTACCACATGCTACTCCTATAGGTCCTGCTGCAGATAACATGTGCTAACCTTTAGTAAAAGATTCTTTTTCAGAGTTAGGGTTCTAAAGTGGACTCTGAGAAAATGTACTAGGGCTGAGTGCCTAAATGCATACTCAAAAGTTACTTAAACTCCTAAATTTAGGAGCATAAAAAGTAGGGGCCTGATACTCAGCTGGCAGAGGGTAGCGCTTTTGCTCTTCACTGCCAGCGTTAAACCCACATACTCAATGCAGGGCCGTTTCCAGAGACCAGCACTGAATAACTGGGGGGCTTTTAACCACTTAAAAGTTGATTGGTTATGCCGATATTCATAGAAACATGATGGCAGATAAGGGACAAATGGCCCATCCAGTCTGCCATTCCTCAGTAACCACTAACTCCTCCTTTTCCTAAGGGATCCCATATGCCTGTACCACGCTTCCTTAAATTTTGACACAGTGCTAACTGGTTAATTTTTTTAACGGTTAAAGATAGAACAGCTATTTATGCCTTCCTATTTGACCGCTAAACTTATCCAGTTAAGCACAGATATTCAGTCACATGATACTGCCATAAATTGCTAAGCGCTAACCAACAATATTCAGCAGAAATAACTGGTTATCAATATTAGCGGTTACGCACCGACATGCTATTTAACTGGTCAGCCACAGTGTCTGTCCAGTTAAATAGCTTTGAATAGTGGGGGTAGGTTTCCAAGTTTATTTACAGACTTTCTATCCCACCCAGCAGAACACTGTCTGAGCAGCTTACAATCTAATATAGGGTAAGAAAATAGAAAGGAAGGTTAAAACACAACAGAAAAGCCAAGGGAGGAGAGGTGAAACTACAATTTTTCATTGGTGGCAACAGGGGCAGATGTAGGGCAGGGAAAAAGGAGTTTAGCACTGATTTTTAGCACTAGCTCATAAATTAGGCAAATGAATGGCAGGGCTACATTTATAAACATAACTTTTAAGCTCCTAAATCTAGATGAATTTTCAGCTAAAAACTTAGGGGCCCTTCTATTGAACCATGTTAAGCATATAGGACTAGATTCTATATATGGTGCCGTAAAAATTGGCATGGAAAAAAATACACTTAGTCATATTCTATAAACTACACCTAAAGTTAGGCATGATCTATAGAACACTAGTAAATAAGGCACGTTTCTGACACAAATGAAACGGGCGCTAGCAAGGTTTTCCTCGGAGTGTGTATGTTTGAGAGAGTGTGTGTGAGAGTGACTGTGTGAGAGAGAGTGAATGTGCGAGACTGCGAGTGTGTGTGTGTGACAGTGTGAGACAGAGTGTGAGACAGTATGTGTGCGATACACAGACTCTCTGTGAGACCGAGAGAGTGTATGAGACCAAGTGTGTGAGACCGAGAATGTGTGTGCGAGTGACTGTGTGACACATAGAGAGTGAATGTGATACAGTGTGAGACATAGTGTGAGAGACTGTGTGAGAGTGAGAAAGACACTGACTGTGAGAGTGTGTGTGTGAGAGAGAGTGTGTGTATGACAGATACCTCCCCCTTCCCTCTGTGGTCTGAGGACCCCTCCCCCTGTGGTCTGAGGACCCCTCCCCCTCTGGTCTCAGGATCCCCTCCCCTGTGGTCTCAGGATCCCCTCCCCCATCTCAGGTCTGAGGACCCCCTCCCCATCCCCCCTCTGCGTTCCCCTCCCCTCCCCTGTGGTTTCAGGACCCCCTGCCTCTCCCCTCCTCTGCGTGGTTGGCAGCACTGTGCGAGTGTGTGGGTATGACAGAGAGAGAGTGAGACTGGGTGCGAGTGTGTCTATGAGAGAGTGTGTGTGATTCTCCTCTCTCCCCTGCCCCCCCCTCCAGCCACCCTGCTATTCTCCTGTCTCCCCTGCCCCCTCCTCCAACCACCCAGCGATTCTCCTGTATCCCCTGTCCCCCCTCCAGCCATGCAGCGATTCTCCTCTCTCCCCTGCCCCCCCTTCAGCCACCCAGCGATTCTGCTCGCTCCCCTGCCCTGTCACCCAGCGATTATCCTGTGTCCCCTGCCCCCCTCCAGCCGCCCAGCGATTGTACTGTGTCCTCAGATTAGCTCCATCGAAGCGGCGGCGTTATTGAAAGCACTGGCCGTCAAAGGAGTCAGCTTCAGAACGTTGGAGGTGAGTTCGTTCCCTCAGTCCTGCCTTCTGATTACCCACCCTCGACGTCATCATGTTTTGACGTGAGGGCGGGGCAGAGAGAGATGTGACAGACTTACGAATGTTATGAACCCTTCACTGAAGCCATGGAATCAGCTTCAGAACGTTGGAGGTGCTTTTTATTATAGTAGATGCCTAGCACGCGTCCACGCACTAAATTTAGTCTCAGGTATTTACCATAAATAAAATTTGGTGTAAATGCCGGCAATTAAGTTAGGCGCACAACAGCTGTATTCTATATCAGAGTGCATCGCTTGTAGAGATGCCCACGATCCGCCCATTCCATGCCTGTGGCCGTGCGCCTTTTTTGGTTCTGCATCTTAGAATTTACATAATTTACAGAATATGCTTAGCAAGTTCTGCACATAAATTCTAATTAATGCCAATTAGTGTCAATAATTGCCTGTGAAGTGGTAATTATCGGCACTGATTGGCTTGTTAAGATAATTAAGTTGCACACGCAACTCCGATTGCACTGTATAGAATCTGGGAGTTACTGTGCAGTTTATCACATGTAACTGCTAGCACACAACAGTATTAAGGGGCGTTGCAGTATTTTTATACTTAACGCATGGTAACCGTGCAGTAAGTACTTTCTGTGTTAGGGGATGTGTCATGGACGAAAAATGATCATGGAAAGCATTTTGCAATTAGCACGCTGCAAATAATGGGCTATGTTTACTAAACGGCACTATGGGCACATAGCGTTTCTAACGCACATAAATGGTGTATGCACATTAAACGCTAATGCGCCCATAGAAATGTATAGATGCGTTAGCATTTAACGTGCCTTAAATTTACAAGTACGTTAAAAACACTAACGTACCTTAGTAAACATACCCCAATGTATGTTAATTGCCACTTTTGCAGTTAGCAAGAGACACCAACAGCCTCTTAAATAAGAGGCACTGTGGGCCAGATTCTATATATGGCGCTTAAAAAAATCCGCGTGGAAAACATTCCCGCCTAAGTGTATTCTATAAGATTTAGGTGCAGTATATAGAATATACTTACTTGATATCCCAGTGCCTAAAATTATGCACCTCCATTTACACCAACAAAAATGTGGCATAAATCCCGCCACATAGATTTACATTTAGTGGGCCATATTCTATAACAACACGTGTAAATTTGGGAACACCCATGAAATTCCCATTTCTCCGCCCATGGCCATGCCCCTTTTGAACTGCGCGTTTTAGAATTTAGGCACAAATTTGATACAGAATATGCTTAGCAAGTTATGTTAGTAAATTCTAATTATTGCCAATTAGTACTCATTATTGCTTTTCAAGTGCTGTTAAAAACGCTGATTGGCTTGTTAAGCCAATTAAGTTATGTGTATTGTTATGGAATGTTCTTAGATTTCAGCGCAGCACACTAGGGGCAATATATAGAATCCGGCAGAATGTGCTTCCACACTAACTCCAAGCATAATACCACACGCTATCTGTAAATTTAATGCATCACCTATAACAGCAAATGCTGAGGACACTCCCAATGGTTGTTGAGTTAAATTTGCAGCTACCGCATGGTAAAGTCCCGTGTTAAGCTGCAGTAACTACAAATTACTAAGCAGCAGTACAAAATGGCCCCTTAGGCTCCTAAGTTTGGCTGAAAATAGGGCATAAGTTTAGGAACCTAACTTAGGAGTTCAGGAAATTCAAAAGGATTTAACCAAGCAGAAGAGGTTCCTACCCAATTAAATCATGCTGAGCAGGCTGGCCACTGATACTCAATGGCACTTAACTGGCCACTGTGGTTTAATATAGGCTCTGACCACCGCAGTACTGTCCAGGAAGTGCCAGGGCAGTCCTAGATGTTATGCAGGCTCCAGAAACATTCAATGCCGGTTCCTCCACAGCTAACCAGGCAAGTAGGACTGTGTAAATAGCAGTCATGACTTTACCCAGTTTAACACAACTTCTGGATATTGAATGTCGGTTCCTGAGTCTAATTTAACCAGCAGCAGTGAGCACTTAAAAAACAAAAAATATTCACCGCTGGCAGTTGAATCACTGGTCTACAATTTTTTAGAAGTCATCTGCTTCAGAGATAAAATGTGGTATTTATTATACATTTTGATGTACTGAATTCAAATAAGACAATTAATGTAGTAACGTAGTAGTTGACAGCAGATAGAGGCCTGTAGAATCCATCCAGTCTGTTCAACAAAATAAACATATCATAAGGTATGATGTAATACTACATGTTGCCTCAGATCCTGCAACCTGCTGGATTCTAGAAAGTTAACTATCTTTTCCTTCAGCAGCAACTTTATTATTTTTCCCTACCACCAACGTGAGGCTTACTAGCCTGTAGTTTCCCACTTCTTCCCTGTCACCACTTTTGTGAAGGGGGACCACATCTGCTCATCTCCAATCCCATGGAACCTCTTCTGTCTCTAAGAGACTGGCTATTGTTTCCAAGATATTTAAGTTTTTACATTTTACATACTAGTATAGTTTTAATAAAAAAATTGTAAACCTAGGTCTTTTTATCTGTGTATGGTTGCTTCACATGATAATATTTCACCTGTCCTCTTTATGTAAAACTTTAAAACTTTAAAAATCAGCAATAGGTTATAAATTTATTATGAAAAGACAAAAATCTGTGTTTATATATATATACACACACATTTTGTCCTTATTCATTGTCTACTCGGTGCTTCTTGGCTTGTCTCTTGTATTCATGAAATGGAACATCTCTCGTCAATGTCCAGCAATAGTCTGCAAGCACAAGGGCTCCATTTGCCCTGATAGCGATGCTCCATTCCAGCAATGTCCTGGTGAAATCACTCAATGTATTCGTCGCTCACTATTCTGCAGTTGGGTGGAATAAACATTTAGATGAGCGTGAAAACATGTATCTTTAGTGACATACTTCAGCCAAGGCTTTTGTATGTATTGGGGAGGTTTTCTACCAACTGCTTGTAGTTTGTCTGCCTTGTTATTTCCAAGAACATTTGTTGCCACTAACTGGAAGGCTTTCCATGTCTTCCTTTCCTTGCCACACAGTGCATGATCTGAAGACACTGGTGAATCTGGGGACCCACAAAGACACCTTCTTTTGTCTTAGGTTCACTTAGCCTTGGAAAGTTTCCATAGAGGCACTTGAAAGCTGCTTTTGTCTTCTCCATGGCCTTGACAAAGTTTTTCTTTAGACCCAGCTTGATGAGTAAAGGTCGTATTCAAACCCTTAATTCAACAATTGGTGAATGCTGAACACTTTTCCTCTCAGGCTCCAATAATTATCTGAACAGTACTTTCTGTATTCAGTTTTCAAACCAAGTAAGACAGCAACAATTTTCAAATTGCCACAAACCTGCTACTGATGCTGGTCATAAGTTTATGCACCTCAAAAAAAAAAAAATAGAAAAAGTTGTTTCATGGTGTCAGATTTTTTTTCATATGATGTGCATGACCAACTAGAATTGATGGCAAAAACATTGCCATTATGCAGCAAAAGATCTTTAAGACTCATCCTCAATGAATCAATAAACAGTCCACTCATCTAGATCATGAACAATGTTGAGGGCTGCTATTAGACCATCAATGTTGTTGCAGGCTACAAGATCACCTTCCATGAAGAAGAATGGGACACAATCCTTTTGACAGTCATGGAACACAGAAATCCTAACATCACCTGCCAGGAGATTCCACTACTGTAGTCTGGAGCCCAACAGCTCTGACTTACTCTTAGGTAGTTCCAAATTCCTGACAAGGTCATTCAATTTGCCTTGTGATCTTGCTGGAGATTTTCCTGAGGACTTGCTATAAACCTAATTCCCCTAGACTGTAGTACTAGAGAGAAGTGTGTGTGCTGTTTTGCATCTGACACAGCCATCTGGTGAATGTGGTCACATCAGGCAAAAGTATTTTGGGTAGAATTAAAGTTCTTGCTACTTCAGTTTGTTGGTCTGCTGTTTGTTCTGCTGTTCTCGTATCGCAGATCTTGTGCCTCTCTTGTTTATCTCTCTTACGCTTAGGTAGTTCCAAATCCCTGACAAGGTCATTCAATTTGCCTTGTGTTATGAAGTGTGGTTCAAATGAGGAGGATAGGAAGAAATCTGGTTCATGTGACACTGACAGTTGAGGCTTACAATTTGGATGTTTTTCTGCCATAATGGAACAGAAAAAAAAGGTCCACTGCAGAAAAGAATTACATTTTTATCTAGACCTGTTTCAGTCACAACTAATTCTGAAAAAGATGCCCTAGTTTACCAGCTGACCACTGGAGGGATGAAGGCATGACCCCCCCTTAATCCCCCAGTGTTCACTGAACCCCTCCCACCCAACTAAAGATGTGACACAGTATATACCAGGTTCTATGACAGCTCCAGATATTATGGACATTCCTAAGAAAGCAGAAAGCAAGTGGATAGAGTAACCTAGTAGTCAGTGCAGTGAACAATGGGATGGTTCAATTCTCATTTTAACTCTTTCATTTCAGTACAAATATGTGAGCTCTCCTGGAATATAGATAGAAGCACCTCCTGCACCTAAATATATAAGTAACCTGCAAACTTTAGGGCTATTGTAGTGGTGGACCTTTAGGTACAGTAGGTTTTCTCTGCTCCCGGAGGGCTCACAATACAATATGAATGGGTTTAGGTGGGATTTGTACCTGGGTCCCTTTATGTGAAGCCCACTTGACTGGCCATTAGACTGTCCCTCTGAAATTGCTGGGATATCTGTGGGGCCGATATCCAAAGTGATTTAAGTGGACAGGAGTCTTTCCTTACTGCTTAAATTGCTTTTTGCTGCCTAAGCGGGGATACTCAGCAGCACTTAACTGGAGAGTGCCACTGAATATCCCCTGAGACAGCCCAACTAAAAAGTGGGCAGGTCAGGGGCGGAATTAAGGAGGAGCCCCAGGTTATGCGGGTGCCAGCAATATTCAGTGCCTGAGCCTAGACGAAAACCAGGGAGAGTGGGTTTGATGAAACAGGGAGCAAGAGACTCATGGAGCATGGGCATCTATAATAGGTAGAAGGGAGGAGTTAAAGACTGTGATCTGATAGGGTAAAGAATCAGAAGAGGAGGATATGGAGAGACAAGCTAGAGAGCTGCTAATGAGATCAAGAGAGGATTCAATCACAGCACGAGAGCATTGTTGAATAGGGGAGAAAGAAGGGTGGGGGCTGGAAGGGAAAAGGTAAAGAAAAGGAAAAAATGATCAGTCCAAGCAAGTGGGGGTGAAAAATAGAAGAAGGGGCAAGAGTGGAGTCCGATGAGGTAAAAATAAGATCCAATGTGTTACCAGCAGAGTGAGTAGGAACAGTGAAGTGTTGGGAAAGACCAATGTTGGCGGCGAAATAGAAGAACAAGTTGGCGGTTTAGGAAGGGGTAAATTAAAGTGGCCCAAAAGCAGAAAAGGAGAGAAAAAGGTGCTACATGCAGAGATGAAAGCGAAGAGCTCATCCATTGATGAGACGGTGGGGCGTGGTGGGAGGTAAAGAAGGGCAAGGTGGAGGGAGGCAGAGTGAGAAACGAAGAAGGCTAGCATCAGAAATGCAAAGTGTGAGGGAGTCAATAGGACGCTGCCATTTCCCCTTAAGAACACTCCCTCACAGTGTCAGGGCCAACTTAAAACCCCCTAATCCCGCCCAAGGGGAAGTGACACAGGAGGGTGGAGCCAGGAGGGCACGGTGCAGGAAGTATAAAAGTCTGGGCCACAGCTAGGTTAAGGAGACCCAGAGGGAAACAGCGATGCTCACTGCAGATGCCTCCACCCCAAAGCTGAGAAACTGCAACCACTATGTTCAGGTAGGCCAAGCTCCACTTGGAACTTTGAAGAGTTTGTGCTTTGACCTGGCTAGATGCAGGCCAGCCTTGTGTACCTGCTAGAGACTGTGCTTGTAACCTGGATCCAGGTTCCAGACCAGAGACTGATAAGAGTTGCTGCTGAACTGAGAGACATTCATGTATGCTGTGGCCCTGCAGGAGCACGCCACTCAAGGACACTTATGTTTAAAGAACTAGCTTTGAGTATTGTTTCCTCCCTTCCTGTGAACAGGAGTCCTTACCAGACGCCTTAATTTGTTGAGTGTGTGTGTGTGGCATTTCTTACCTGGCTCCATGACCTGCCCTCACTTAAGTTATCACAGACAGAATCTTAAATGGGCAAAGGGTGACCTGCAAGGAAGAGGAGTAAAGGCAAGCAACGCCCCTCCTCCATGATAAGCAGGGCAAGGTGTGTGAGCAGAAAGCAAGGCAGACAAGAGTCTAAGAGGATGGCAGTATGCCCTGGTCACAACCAAGTTTCAGTTATGTACAGAATATCTAGGGAATGAGTGGTAATGAGGTTTGAGACAAGGTGGCCTTTGTGCTGAAGCGAGCAGGCATTCAGAAGGCTGAGTTTCAGCTGTGAAGCTGTACAGACAGTGAAGAGAGGCGGTGCGTGAGAG
The DNA here is from genome assembly GCF_901765095.1 of Microcaecilia unicolor. NCBI lineage: Eukaryota > Metazoa > Chordata > Amphibia > Gymnophiona > Siphonopidae > Microcaecilia > Microcaecilia unicolor. The sequence continues at coordinate 244,273,482 of NC_044036.1, forward strand.
GCAGGGGCAATGGGGGTTAATAATTCTGTTCTCAGTGACCCATAATTAGAAAAGTTTCAATACATTTATTTCAGAAGCATTTTGGTTATAGAACAGTGATACCCAGCAGTGAACTTTTTTTGAATATCAGGCGGTTAGAAACCAGCAGCTGAGACCTCTCTCACTATCTCCCCTCCCCTTAAGGTGTCTCCACTTAAGTTCTGGAATGGAGAAAGGGAATCCCATCCAGGTCTGCAGCAGTTTTTTTTAAGAAACAGATTTATTAGGACTCTTTTCTCATTCTATGGCTATGGGAAAAGCAAATTTAATAAATTGATCCCTTAATGTGCCACAGCACATCACTGGCAGAAGCCGTCAGTATCTCCAGTCCAAGCATACTGTCAGTAGTATGATAGCATCCCCTTAATAGGTGAAGCAAAGAGCCAATTTTATTTAATTATTCCAGTAGCTCCATGAAGCAGGCAATATTTTAGCATCTAGAAACTTTACTTCCCTAGTACATATCGTGATAGAACATTTGCACAATCAGTATTGGGAGAACTGAAATCTACTAGTATTATTATGTTTTCAAATTTGTTAGCCTTCCTAATGCATTATCTGTCTCTTCATCCCATCTAGGCAGTAGTGATCACAACCACTTTGCAGCTGAAGCAGCAAAGGGCAGGAGTGAGTGGGCTTCGCCCCTGCCATAAGAATCCACTAGACTACCGGAATGGTCAGATAGGTTTTGGGGGTGTTTATAGTGGAGTCCGTGGTTATAGGCTGTAATATGTGGGAATTCTTTCTCTGATCCTTCTACTTACCATAAGAAATGTACCACCCCAAGACACAGTGGGGAAAAGCTTGTTAGGTTGTGGGTCCAGGTGGGGGATCAGAACAGGAGGGTGGTGATTGTAATGTTGGGGAGATCCGGTTGGGGGATCTATTGGGAGGGCAGTGCATGTAATGTTGTGGGGTCCAGGCGGGGAAACAGAATGCATGGGGCAGTGGTTATAATGTTGGGGGAGTCCAGCTGGAAGACTGGAATATGGTGGGGGGACAAGAGGGAGGGGAACAAGGGTGACAGATGCAGGCTGCTACCAAGAAGTTATGCAAATGCCGGCTAGTATTCGGTGCTGACACCCATAAGTACATAAGTATTGCCACACTGGGACAGACCAAAGGTCCATCAAGCCCAGCATCCCGTTTCCAACAGTGGTCAATCCAGGTTACAAACACCTGGCAAGATCCCAAAAAAGTTCAATACATTTTATGCTGCTTATCCCAGAAATAAGCAGTGGGTTTTCCCCAAGTCAATTTAATAATGGTCTATGGACTTTTCCTTTAGGAAGCCGTCCAGACCTTTTTTTAAACCGCTATGATAACCGCCTTTACCACATTCTCTGGCAACGAATTCCAGAGTTCAATTACACGTTGAGTGAAGAAACACTTTCTACGATTCGTATAAAAATTACTACTTTGTAGCTTCATCGCATGCCCCCTAGTCCTAGTATTTTTGGAAAGAGTAAACAAACGATTCACATCTACCCATTCCACTCCACTCATTATTTTATAGACCTTTATCATATCTCCCCTCAGCTGTCTTTTCTCCAAGCCGAAGAGCTCTAGATGCTTCAGCCTTTCCACATCACTAAGCAACCAAAGTCAGGACAGCCTTCAGCCCCAGAGCACTCTCTCTGGTCCATCCCGCTCCCTCTGACTCAACTTCCTGTTTGGCGAAGCAAATGTGCTCCGAGGCAGGAAGCAGACAGCCTGGGAGGATCACTGCACTACTGCGTTTATATAGAAGATACTTTGGAAGGTACAGAGCAAAGGGGTTGAAACACTGAACCTGCAGACTTGCAGGGAAGAGATCGTGCTTCCGATGGGGTTGGGGGTAGGGGTGGGGGGTGCATACATTTTTCAGGCTCATAGAATCCTGGGGCTTTTTATGCCTTTTTAGCCAAATTTTCTCAACTTATAGTTAAGCATGCATAATAATTAAGCTGTGGAACCTGTTGCCAGAGGATGTAATCAAGATGACATAATATAGCAGGGTTCAAAAGAGATTTGGATAAATACCTGGAGGAAAAGTCCATAAAAAATTATTTACCAGGTACACTTGGGAGAACCATTGCTCATCCCAGGAAATAAGCTGAAGATGCTGGTATACCGAAACAAGAGTCATGTAGGGCCATGGCAGAATGGGACTGCTGAGATTAGAAGTGGCAGTTGGATTTAAAAGGATCATCCCTATGCACCGCTCTGTAAAAAGAAGCACAATGGACGATTTACAGTGCATCATTGAGAAGTTATATGGAAAATCTTTATGGTGAATTTTTCAATTGAGGATCTCGGAAGAGACTATATTAGCAATTGTACTGCAACAACATTTGATGTCCAATTGTACTGTGATAATATTTGGCATTCCAAGGATTTCTTTTAAGTCACCAGAGGCGGCTGTTGTCAAGATAAGCATTGAGTTTCAACCATTAACAGTGGACTGGTGGCTGGGGATTGTTGACATTTTGGGTGTATGAATGTTATTTTATGGGGTGGTAGTGAGATTAGCAAGAGTATGTGATTTGAATGGTATGTTGTAATAAATGTTCTGTAATTTCAAAGTGATATAATAAAGTTTTTTGTATATGATGTAGTTGCTGAATAATGGTGATATAAGTTTGTGCAACTAAATTGGAATTGAGGAACTCAGATAGTAGTGGATACTAGAAATAAGCTATGAGAAATAGATCTACTTTCTGGGATCTAGCAGGTATTTGTGACATCAACAGGCCTATATTGGAGAAATGATGCTGGTCTCAATGGATCATGGTCTGACCCAGCATGGCTTTTCTTATGTTTTCATACGTAGTTCCTCACTGATCACGAAGGGGTCCTTTTACAAAGGCGCAATAGGGCCAATGCATGGGTAATGCTTCCCAAATTAGCCCTACCGCTGGGGTAGCACAGGAGCCCTGCAGTAGTTCTGAAGTTGGCACGCACAGTTTTCCATGGTAGAAAATAATTTTCTACTGTGGGGCGTTCCTGGCGGTAACTAGCAGCGCAGCCATATTGCTGCGTGCTGCCCGATTACCACAGGGTTAGCACTAGAGACTTGCACGGGAATGGGGTTTGTGGGAATCCCATAGAACCCGAGGGGTTCCCACAAGGACAGAAGCAGTTCTGCGGGGATCCCATGGGGACGGAAGCAGTTCCTGCCAGGATCCCATGGAGATGGAAATAATTCCTGTGGGGTTCCCGTGGAAGTGTACTCTGCACTTGTGCTAGCCTCTCACCTACCGAGTAACAAGTTCTTTGAGTTCTGTCTCCTCCTCATCCTTGCTTTAACAGCGCAGATGCAGAAATTCTTCATTAAGGAGGTGGTAGAGACACAAATAGTGACAGAATTCAAAAAGGTTTGGGATAAACACAGATATCTTTAATTAAGTTATAAAAAACCTAAGCTTAAATGGCCGCATGTGTGTGGATGTGTCAAGTGACGCTTAGATGGCGACTCCAGCTGTGATGAACTAGGGCCGATACCGGGCAGACTTATGGTCTGTGTCTCATATATGGCAGTCTGGTTTAAGACGGGCTGGAAAGGGCTTAGTGGCTGGAACATGAGGACACTGCTAGACAGACTTTTACAGTGTATCCCACAAATAAGAAGATGAATAGGCTGGAGTGGGCTTCAATGGCAACTCCAGCAGTTGGAACATAAGGATAGGGCTGGGTGGACCTCTATGGTCTACGTCTCAGAAACGTCAAAGAAAGACCATAATCAAGTATATAATATCACGATTATTGTTGATTTAATTATGAATTGATAATGAGTGTGATTATTGGGCAGACTGAATGGACCGTTCAGGTTTTTATCTGCTGTCACTTACTATGTTACTATTAATCCTCTCTGCTTCTGGGCTGATGTGCAGACCTACCTCAGCTCTGACATAGGCATGAGCATCAGATGTCACATGACCTACTGGCACACGAGCATCAGATGTCACCTGACCTACTGGCACATGCATGTGGCGACCTCTTAGCACACAGTGCCAGTGAATCAGAGACAAGACTTACAAGTGTTCCAAGTTCCAACTTCTGTTCCTTCCTTGCCTGCAGTGCTGCGGCTCAAACCCAGAGAGAGACTGAGAGAGCCAACTGGAATTTTTTTTTTAATGTACCATTAAATTCTTGTGGGACTGAATAGGGACAGGTTACATTCTTGTGGGGACAGGTGGGGACAAGTTAAATTCTTGTGGGGATGGATAAGATTGTAGTGGGGACGGGTGGGGATAGGTAAGATTTCTGCCCCGTGCAACTCTCTAGTTAGCACATGAGCCCTTACCATCAAGTAAATAGGAGGCGGTAAATGGCCAGGTGCTAATTTGGAACTTAGTGCCTGGCCATTAATGCCATAAATAGAAAGTAGGCATTTTTGGAGATGCGCTAAGAGGTGGCCTGAGCACACGGGAAAAATCACATGCTAAAAGTAGCACAGGCCACCTTTTAGCACATCTTTGTAAAAGGAAAGTATTACCATAAGCATGATACTTTGGTTTAAAGCAATAATATATCTGATCTGAAAATAATTATGACCAGAAAAAGAAAATATCTACCATGCAGGGGTCCCAAGCCAGTTCTAGAGCAGCGGTTCTCAAACCAGCCCTTGGTACACACCCAACAAGTCGGGTTTTCAGGATATCCACAATGAACATGCACGAGACAGATCTGCATATCAAGGAGGCAGTGCCTGCAAATTTATCTCATTCATATTCATTGTAGATATCCTAAAAACTGGACTGAGTGTGCCCCAAGGACTGGGTTGATTTGAGAACAACTTCTCTAGAGGAAGGTTTGTCAACCATCTTTTTCAGTACACTCTACTCCCTGTCTTCAAGGGCCACCAATGGGTCAGGTTTTCAGGATATCCCAACTGGATAAGTATGAGAGAGATCTGCATTAAAACCTGACATGTTGACAGCCCTTGAGAACTGGAAGTGAAAACCAAGGCCCTAGCTATCTGGTTTTCAGGATATCCACAATAAACATGCACAAGATAGATGTACACACAACAGAAGCAGCATATGCAAACTTCTCTCATGTATAGTCATTGAAAAGTTGTTAGCATTGTGCATGCACCACCGTTTGAGAGTGCAAGGCTCCACTGTTCCTGGTACCAAATGGAGGTCCACTCTGGATGTGCGGTTGAAAAGAGCTTTTATTTATAAAAGGTATGTGTTAAATTTTAAGGAGGTAGATAGGATTTAGTATTGAAGTTTATGTGTTCTTTCACAATGTTAATTTGTGCATTGTAGTTGAACCCCTGATGAAGCATATAGAGAAATGCAGCGACTGTGTCATGTTTAGCATGGAAATTGGAAATATGTTATAAAAATGCTAAATAGTAGTAGTAGTAATGTTGCTGAAGACAGAGTTAGAAGGCCTTTTTGATACAGTGACAAGAAGGGAACAAATAAGAGAAATCTTGGCACTAGTATTGTCTGTATAAGGAAAGTTTCTGAAAAGATATCTACATTTTGCATACGATTTGCCCTCGGAAGCCAGAGTCTTAAAATTAACTACTTTTTTGATACAACTGAACATAAAGCAAAATTTAGGAGAGCACATTCTTCAAGATATATAATGGCTATATTGAGAAATATGATGTGCTTATATATGGCTGTATTTTGCAGTGAAATTATATTGTAATGTAATGTTATGAAGAAATTAAAAACATGTGGCATTATACTCTTGTGAAATGGGGAAATAGATAAAGGATTATTATTATGTAGTTACATGAGTAGCATAATCGAACGTTGCCAGCAAAATAAATCGCCAGCGATCTATTTTGGCGGCGGCGCAACAGCTGGCCGGAACCGTATTTTCGAAAAAGATGGCCAGCCATCTTTTTTTTTTTATAATACAGTTTAGCCCAGCCAAATGTCAGAGTTCGCCGGGTTTGAGATGGCCGGTTTTGTTTTTCGGCAATAATGGAAAAAAATGCCGGCGATCTCAAACCCGGCGAAATCCAAGGCATTTGGTCGTGGGAGGAGCCATCATTTGTAGTGCACTGGTCCCCCTGACATGCCAGGACAGCAACCGGGCACCCTAGGGGGCCCTTCTAAAAATGCTTTAAAAATATACAAATATCTCCCAGGTGCATAGTTCCCTTACCTTGGGTGCTGAGCCCCCCAAAACCCACTCCCCACAACTTTACACCACTACCATAATCCTTATGGGTGAAGGGGGGCACCTACAGTGCAGTGTACAGTGTGTTTTGGGGGGGTTTGGAGGGCTCAACACTTATCACCACAAGTGTAACAGGTGGGGGGGGGGATGGGCCTGGGTCTGCCTGCCTGAAGTGCACTGCACCCATTAAAAATTGCTCCAGGGACTTGCATACTGCTGTCAGGGAGCTGGGTATGACATTTGAGGCTGGCATACAGGCTGGCAAAAAAGGTTTTTATTTGTATTTTTTTAGTGTGGGAGGGGGTTGGTGACCACTGGGGGAGTATGGGGAGGTCATTCCCCATTTCCTCCGGTGGTCATCTGGTGAGTTGGGGCACCTTTTTGAGGTTTGGTCGTGAAAATAAAAGGACCAAGTAAACCCGGCGAAATACTGCTTAACGCCGCTTTTTTTCCCATTATCTGCGAAAGCCGGCCATCTGGTAGCCACGCCCATGCCCGCCAATGTCCCGCCTTTGCTACGCCGCCGACACGCCCCCTTGAACTTTCGCTGGCTCGGCACCGGGAAAGCGGCGATGCTGTCAAAAAAGCAGCTTTCGATTATACGGATTTTGCCGGTTTTGAGAGATCGCTGGCCATCTCCTGATTTATGTCGGAAGATGCCCGGTGATCACTTTTGAAAATAAGTCTGAATGTGAGGAATGCATGATTAATATTGAGTAAAGGAGATACAATTTGTGAGTGATACTTTTAATTAAGATTTAATAAAGGTTTTGTGAATAAATATTTATAACAGTTACTTGGTAAGTGAATTGATATATCTTGTATTAGATACTCAACAGACAGATTTGTATGTATATTCATTGGAGATATCTTGAATACCCAACTGGGACTGGGATTTGGATTTGGCTCACACCTTTTCAGTAGCAAAAGGAAGGTTAAACGATTTACCCAAGACCATAAGGAGCATCAGTGTATACCAGGGCTTCCCAAATCTGTCCTGCGGACCCCACAACCAGTCGGGTTTTCTGGATATCAACAATGAAAATACATGAGATAAATTTGCATACCCTGAAGGCTCGGTATATGTAAATTCATCTCATGCATATTCATTGTAGGTATCCTGAAAACCCAACTAGCTGTGCGGTCCCCAAGACAGGTTTGAGAAGCCTACTTCAGCTGCATTCAAATCTATCTCATACATATTCATTATATCTATCCTGAAATCCAGACCAGATAGGGAATCCTCAAGGACCAAACTGGGAACCACTGCATGCTATAATCACCTTTTGAAGCCAGAGGCATGTTCAGATTGGCTGCTGTGCTCTGCTGAAAGTTAGCTCTCTTGCCACCAGATAAAAATAACTAATTAAAAAGGAGAGCAGACTCGGAGAGAATTCAGGCAATGCTCTGAAACCAGATAAACCCAAATATGCAGCATTGTGCTAGGGTCTTGCCCATTTATCTGCAAACACCTGTAAACATTGTATATTCCATATATGGAATTTAATGGATTGGGGGGGGGAGTCTTTTATTATGACATCTTTCGTGTCTTGTGACAAATATTTTGGAATTTCATAGAGTGCTGCGGGTCTTTCAGGTCTTGATATGGCCAGTGTGCATTTGTTGAATGGCACTGGAGGTTTAGAAGTGATCTACACTACCCCTGTATGGTCAGCCAAGGGAGTATATTGTCAACATATGTCCACTCACATGTCTGCCTGGTGGTCTTGATGTTTGCACACTTCATCTGATTCCGCTATCAGTTGGCTTAGTCGAGTAATAGAATCTAAGAAGATCAAGATGTTTTTGTGCAGAGGTGCCTTGTGACCTGTTGGGGTCAGAGACAATCCTGTTTCCTATGGTATGCATGTATGTAGTTAGAAGTGGTTCATTAAATGTCTGCATATGCCACACCTCAAGTTACTCAAGCCAGTCTCCTGGAAAAAAAATCTAAATCACCCTTAGTGTTGCTAGGGGGAAGGGCTTGTCCTGAATTTGTCCTGGGCATAGGTGCCAACATTCCAGGATGATGAAGAATGCCAAATAATATAGTTTACTTCTCCCTGGACACAGTGAAGGAGTTTGTTCAATATTGGCCTGTTCAGCAACCACTGACACCCAGAGAGCTGGTTTCTATGATCCTGAGAACACTGCTCAAGTTACTGACCTCTCCCCTCATGGTAGGAGTTAACTTGATGTCTGCCTGAAACATCTTAACTATCACTCGCCTACCAGCTTGTGTGATCCTGATAGGAGGACGTGTCCCACAGACCAAAATGCAGCAGAGGTAGACAGGGAAATTCAACTGCTACCTTTGTATAGATTGCTGGATTGTCTAGGCCTGAAATTCTGACATTCCATTTTTGATTGAAATTTATAAATCAGTTGATGATGCTTTATGAATATTGTTTGAATACAGTGAATCAATGGCTGCATGGTACTCATTTTAAACTTAACATTGCAAAAACTCAAATCCTCTTAACTAGCCATCCACTAGACGATGTATCTGAAAAGGTGATTAACAGTGTAAAAGTTCCTATTATAAATACAATTCAGAACTTAGGGGTTCTTTTTGATTCTTCTGTATCTCTGAAGCCATAAGTTGCTATAATAGTTGGACAAGTATTTTTTTAAATTGAAAAAGGTTAGAAAATTACGAGATCTTCTTAGTCCTTCCAATTTTAGATTGGTTGTTCAAAGTGTGGTGATGTCATGCTTTGACTATTGTAATGGTTCATTGGTGGGGCTGAATAAAAATCAATTGAAAGCTTTACAAATAGCACAAAATACTGTGGCAAGAAGTGTCTTGGGTTTCTCAAGGTTTTGCCATATTACACCTGTATTGAAAGAGCTTCATTGGCTTCCGATGGAGCAAAAAAATTATATTCAAAATCTTATTACTGGTGTTTAAGGTTTTAAATAATTTACCCCCTATTTACTAAGCCAAGCTAGCTGCTGTGGTGTGCTAATGCCGACACAGCCCATTCACTTTGAATGAGCTGTGTCGGCATTGCCATGCAGCTTAGTAAATAGGGGGATTAGTCTCATCTATTATTGCTATAACATTGCAAATTTATCAACCTGTCAGGACACATAGGTCATCCAACTTAAATTTGTTGGAAATACCATCTTTATAAATAATTAAACTTGAAGAGTATCAGTCTTCAATGTTTAAGGTTTTTGGCTGAAAACTCTGGAATGGCTTACCATCCTCATTGAGAGTACTGCAAAGCTATGCAGAGTTTAAACGAAATCTTAAAACCTTTCCATTCCAGAAGACTTTTGGATGTTAGTTTAAAGAACATATTGAATGAATGGAGAAATATTTATATGAACAGAGTCTTTGTTGAGGTGAAACATTATATTTATGATTTTGTATATTTTATGTATGTAAGTTTTTGTTGTGTAGTTTTATTTAGTACACTTTTATTATGTATGTTGATTTGTTCACTGCCATGTACTTTGGGACTGTGTGGCTAATAAATATTTTAAATAAATAAATATGGAAAATGTAGATTCAGTCATAATGGCTCTGTATAATCCCTGTATTTAATCTGCTTCTTAAAAATGAAACGGGTGGATTAAACAATATATTTCAAAGTATATGTCACCACTGTAGCCACCAAAGCAACATTTTAAAAAGCCTGCATGCACTGTGCATGGGCATTTGTCAATGCATAACTTCTAACAAACATGCATTATATAAATGATGTAGAGAATGAACTCACTGACAGCACCATGGCAGTAAATGGGTGCAACTGAAGGGGAAGCTCATTTACATAATATGCTGAACAACCAATGGCCAAGCTGCCTTTACTGTACTCCTCAACATCACAATGCAGCTGTTTACACTGAACTTGAACAAAGTTAGCTTCCCAATGCAATGTAAACAATGTAACCAGTCATATGATCATCAGCCTCAACAAGTTACCCAAACAGCCAAGATTTCAGTAGTTTCTGAACTGCAAACAGCAAGATTTGAGTCTAATTTCTTTGGAAGTCCATTCCAATAGACAGATGCAACCACACAAAATGCTCTAGATTAGTGGACAGCCTTTCCAACATTTCAAAGGATGCAATTACTCCTTGATTGTAATCCTGACAAAGCTTATCCCTCAGATAATTGGGCTTATTACCTCTTAGTAAATGAAATATGAGAGACGAAATCCTAAACTGAGCTCTTGAAACAGCTAAAGTGGAAGAGTATACTAATGGCTACAACACCAGACTTGTAACCAGCAGAACCAGGTTTAAATCCTGCTGCTGCTTCTTGTGATCTTGGGCTCTAATCACTTAACCCTCTAATTAGATTGTAAGCCTCTTTGGGGACAGGGAAACACTTACTGTGCCTGAATGTAGCTCACCTTAAACTATTACTGTAGTGGGAACTAAATTCAAATGATAAACTGGTAACTAATTCAGCTAACCCATCATTAGGGTGGCAGAAACCTATTGGGCTTACCCCTAATCACTCATAATGCAACATTCAGAACCACCTGAAATCTATGCAAAAGCCACACAAGGAAATTCAAGTACAACCCATTGCAATAGTCCAGGACAAACAGATTAAAAACCTGAACTGCATTCCAAAAAGAATTACAATCCAAATAAGGTCTTAGCTTCTTCACTTGACGTAGCTTAAAATAAACAGTTCTACCCATATAAGAAATCTGATCTTGTAAAGATCATACAATATCTTAAGATCACCTCAAGGCTCCTAGCTAACAAAAACAGAACAGGATCAATCCTGGGGAGAGGGGGTTTACCTAGGGTTACCATATGGCTCCAGAAAAAGGAGGACAGATTGAGCCAGTCCGGGTTTTACCCTTCAGTCTTCTGCACTTAATAGAAGTTTATTTGAACTAACCCCTCAGAGTTATGGTATAACCTTTTGGCAGTACTGGTTCCTTCCCAGCAGAAATATCAATTAAACTGCATCTGCATAACAAAAACCCAGGGAATATAGCAAATCCTCAAAAGGTTGCAAAACTATCTGCAAAAAACAGTTCACATCTCAATAGGTTGCACTTTTTATTCAAGCTTATGGATGTTTTTTAAATTACTACCAGGACAGGCTTAATCCCTAGGTAAACTAGGCAGTCACCTAGGGACGCAATGTCTGACAAGGTGGCAGATAGTGGCTGCAGTCAAAGCATAACAATATGTCTTCATAGGTACACAAATTCAATGAACCACCAGCACATACTTTTACCTGCAGAGGTTAATCTATCAACCTCAACAAAGGCTTTTGGAACTTGCCCGTATTCTCATGTGCATGTGTGTGTGTGTGTATATATATAAATATATATATATATATCTATATAGATAGATATATATAGATATATATACAGTGGTGGAAATAAGTATTTGATCCCTTGCTGATTTTGTAAGTTTGCCCACTGACAAAGACATGAGCAGCCCATAATTGAAGGGTAGGTTATTGGTAACAGTGAGAGATAGCACATCACAAATTAAATCCGGAAAATCACATTGTGGAAAGTATATGAATTTATTTGCATTCTGCAGAGGGAAATAAGTATTTGATCCCCCACCAACCAGTAAGAGATCTGGCCCCTAAAGACCAGGTAGATGCTCCAAATCAACTCGTTACCTGCATGACAGACAGCTGTCGGCAATGGTCACCTGTATGAAAGACACCTGTCTACAGACTCAGTGAATCAGTCAGACTCTAACCTCTACAAAATGGCCAAGAGCAAGGAGCTGTCTAAGGATGTCAGGGACAAGATCATACACCTGCACAAGGCTGGAATGGGCTACAAAACCATCAGTAAGACGCTGGGCGAGAAGGAGACAACTGTTGGTGCCATAGTAAGAAAATGGAAGAAGTACAAAATGACTGTCAATCGACAAAGATCTGGGGCTCCACGCAAAATCTCACCTCGTGGGGTATCCTTGATCATGAGGAAGGTTAGAAATCAGCCTACAACTACAAGGGGGGAACTTGTCAATGATCTCAAGGCAGCTGGGACCACTGTCACCACGAAAACCATTGGTAACACATTACGACATAACGGATTGCAATCCTGCAGTGCCCGCAAGGTCCCCCTGCTCCGGAAGGCACATGTGACGGCCCGTCTGAAGTTTGCCAGTGAACACCTGGATGATGCCGAGAGTGATTGGGAGAAGGTGCTGTGGTCAGATGAGACAAAAATTGAGCTCTTTGGCATGAACTCAACTCGCCGTGTTTGGAGGAAGAGAAATGCTGCCTATGACCCAAAGAACACCGTCCCCACTGTCAAGCATGGAGGTGGAAATGTTATGTTTTGGGGGTGTTTCTCTGCTAAGGGCACAGGACTACTTCACCGCATCAATGGGAGAATGGATGGGGCCATGTACCGTACAATTCTGAGTGACAACCTCCTTCCCTCCGCCAGGGCCTTAAAAATGGGTCGTGGCTGGGTCTTCCAGCACGACAATGACCCAAAACATACAGCCAAGGCAACAAAGGAGTGGCTCAGGAAGAAGCACATTAGGGTCATGGAGTGGCCTAGCCAGTCACCAGACCTTAATCCCATTGAAAACTTATGGAGGGAGCTGAAGCTGCGAGTTGCCAAGCGACAGCCCAGAACTCTTAATGATTTAGAGATGATCTGCAAAGAGGAGTGGACCAAAATTCCTCCTGACATGTGTGCAAACCTCATCATCAACTACAGAAGACGTCTGACCGCTGTGCTTGCCAACAAGGGTTTTGCCACCAAGTATTAGGTCTTGTTTGCCAGAGGGATTAAATACTTATTTCCCTCTGCAGAATGCAAATAAATTCATATACTTTCCACAATGTGATTTTCCGGATTTAATTTGTGATGTGCTATCTCTCACTGTTACCAATAACCTACCCTTCAATTATGGGCTGCTCATGTCTTTGTCAGTGGGCAAACTTACAAAATCAGCAAGGGATCAAATACTTATTTCCACCACTGTATATATATAGATATAGACATAGATATATAGATATATATATATATCTATCTATATATATATATATATATATATATATATAGATATAGATAATAGATATATATAAACATACAGTGGCTATACACATGCATATATCATACATGCACGCACACACACACACACACAGGGGTGTAGTTATCAACATGGACTACTGTTAAGATGTGTTATTTTACCACTAACTCAAGCTGTTTTAGCACAGGTCCCATTTTATGCTATGAGATCTAGTTACTAATAACTGGGGTTAACTGTAAAATAACGTCTTAACTGTAGCCAACACTGATAACTACCCCCCCCCCCCCCACCTTCCTATTTTGGGATCGCGTGATGGAAAGTATCTTTATATAAGGCAACAGATGTGGCAAGCAAGGCAAGTGGAAGGAGCCCCAGTTCTTAGCATCCTAATGAAGGCTTTGAACATCCATGCTAAAAAAAAAGCCTCTGGCAAAAGATACAGGGGTGACAACCAGCAGACTAAAGAGCCAATACTTAAAGCCTAGGACTGGAAGGCATATAAACTCATGGAAAATGCTTGGATCTGCCCTGCTCCAGGAAAATAACCTGACATAGTGTTGTAAGTGCATGGCATGGAGTGAAACAGATATAAACCAGAGCTCAAACATAATTTTATTATATAGAATGCCTGTCTTTGGAGGACACAGTCATTATGCTCTGATCAGATCCAGAGCTTTCTGTGCCCCAAACCTGTGTCTTAGCCTACCACTAACTACAGAACAATAAAAAGAAAGCCTCCTTCTAACCTCCAGAAACAGCTGGACAAGGTATTAGCGGGCATGGGTTTCCAAAAGGTTAGCTGTACATGGATGCATATGAGCTGGATTATAATTGCAAACATATGCCACAAGGCCCCTCTTGCAAACTAGGCAGTGGGACTTGTGAAGTTCATTTCTCATGAACAAATGTGGTGTACTTGGAATTTAGCAAAGCCTTTAACATGGTTCCCCACAGGCGAGTGATAAGTAAACTGAATGCCCTCGGTATGGGACCTAAAGTGACTGGGTTAAAAATTAGTTAAATGGAAGGAGACAGAGGGTAGCAGTAAATGGAGCTTGCTCTGAGGAAAGGGATGTTATCAGTGGTATACCGCAGAGATCGGTCCTTGGGCCGGCTCTTTTTAACATCTTTGTGAGTGATATTGCGAACGGACTGTCTGATAAGGTTTTGTCTCCTTGCGGATGATACCAAACTCTGTAATAAGGTGGACACCCCGGAAGGTGTGGATAGCATGAGGAAGGATCTAGCGAAGTTTGAAGAATGGTCCAAAAATTGGCAACTAAGATTTAATACTAAGAAATGCAGGGTCATCCACTTGGGTAACAAAAACCCAAGGGAATGGTATAGTATAGGGGGTGAAGTGCTTCTATGTACAAAAGAAGAGCGGGACTTGGGGGTGATTGTGTCTGATGAACTTAAGGTGGCCAAACAGGTAGAAAAGGCGACGCTCAAAGCCAGAAGAATGCTTGGGTGCATAAAGAGAGGGATGACCAGCAGGGAAAAAAGAGGTGATAATGCCCTTGTACAAGTCTATGGTGAGGCCCCATTTAGAATACTATGTGCAATTCTGGAGACCACACCTGTGGAAAGATATCAGCAGGATGGAGTCGGTCCAGAGGGCGGCTACAAAACTGGTAAGCGGTATATGTCATAAAACATATAGGGACAATCTTATGAACGTCAACATGTATACGCTGGAAAAGAGGTAGGAGAGAGGGGGTATGATACAGACTTTTATATACCTCAGTGGCATTAAGATACAGGAGGTGAGCCTTTTTCAAATGAGGGAAACCTCTGGAATAAGTCCAGACTAAAAGCCCACCTCTTTGATGCTGCTTTTGACTCCTAACCTCTACTCACTTTCCCTGTCCTTTTATCCCCACCTCTTTAATTCCCTTACCTCTTAGTTGTTCTGTCTGTTTACGTCTTATTTAGACTGTGAGCTCTTTGAGCAGGGACTGTCTTTTCGTGTATGATGTACAGCGCTGCGTATGCTTTGTAGCGCCATAGAAGTGATAAGTAGTAGTAGTAGAATAAGAGGGCATAGGATGAAGTTAAGAGGAAATAGGCTTAGGAGGAATCTGAGAAAATACTCTTTCACAGAAAGGGTGGTTGATGCATGGAATGGCCTCCCAGTGGAGGTCGTAGAGATGAGGACTGTGTCAGAATTTTAGAAAGCGTGGGACAGACATGTGGGATCTCTTAGGAAAAGGAGGAGTTTGTGGTTACTGAGGATAGGCAGACTGGATGGGCCATTTGGCCCTTATCTGCAGTCATATTTCTATGTTTCTATACTGAAAACTCTGGGATACAGTAGTGGGTACATTTTAGCCTGCTTCTCAGAATAATTTCTACTGTTAAGCTTAGGGTTCACTTGACTTGTGACTCTGCACTCCCTTTTCCCACTGCACATCTTCCCACCACTTAGATTTTAGCTATGTCTTCTGTTATTTTAAGCATGATTGTAACCCAGTTCCTCTATTTTCACAATCACCTCATATACATCTGTCAAAGAAATAATATCCGAAGATGGGGACTTAGGTAAACCAGCTTACTGAAAAGAAACACTTGGGCAGACTAGATGGACCGTACAGGTCTTTTTCTGCTGTCATCTACTATGTTACTATGTATGTTTTCCTAGTCTATGTGTCACCCTCATTTTATTTAACTGTATAGTATATTGAATATTGTAAATTGCTTAGATATTTTACTGACTTTGCAGTACAGCAAATAAAGTTGATGACGATGATAAATCCTACCAGGAATAGAAACAAATAAATGATTTACAAGACATAAAACAATTTCTATTGGAAATGTGTTTCTAAGTATGTCCAAAATAGAGTTGAATATCCTCCTAACCATACCCATTAGCAACAGAGGACACGTATCTCAAAATGCCCGTGATAGCATTTTACAGTGGGAAAGGTCAGTTACAAATTCTAGCAATAAAGAAATGAAGACCACCCCCCCCCCCCCCCCGCCCGCAAAATAATCCTCTTTCATTTCTGTCTTCTCCCGTAGCATCAATCAACGCACAGATCTGTACAAAAAATGTCCACCAGAAAAGCCATTACTGCTGCCCCCTCCTCTACATGGTGTAAAGGATTGCTTTCAAGATCCACCTTATGTGAAGCTGGAGCAGCAGGGCTCATTCTGCCGGTGATGGATGATGCCTGCACAAGACAGACAATGCCTCGCACAATACAGTGTGTCTATAAAATTCAAATCAACCTCTGCTAGCTTAGAAATCAAGGGTGCTGAATGAGAGAACGAGCGACTGAGGCTGATTCTGGAATGCATATATCTAGAACATGACTCCCGCATTGACAGATACGTCTCCTGACCCCCCCTGGCAGGCACATCAAATTTACAGAACAAACATCTGCAAACAAGTGAAGCAGGTCTGAGAAAGACATCGAGCATGAGCCAGGTGGTGAGGCATCCTGCAGCCCGAACCCCATGGAAGCGGGCTGCTCTCTGGCCAACAGCAAAGGCTGGAGGGAAAGCCTAGTAGACCCGGGTACTGGTGGGCACGCTGAGAGCAGAAAGCCTCGCAGTCTGAGGCCTGGAGTCCTGTTGCTCTCTGGCTCAGTTAGAAGAAGGCAGCTGGGGCTCCCTGACTCTGAGGCTATTAATCACCGCGGGAAGGTGGGACCTGAACTCTTATCGTCCATCTACAATCAAACGAAAGAAAGTCCAGGAAGGAACCCTCAGAGACAATGACAGGAAACAGGGCTAATCGCCCCTGGCAAGTGCTCAAAAATGTGGCAGACCCAACTTCCCCAATGCCACTGACCCCCTTGTAATGACTTTGGCACGGAATAAAAACAGCTGTTGGTCGGGGGGGGGGGGGGTTATATCGTGGATACTCACAGGGCTTCTCCTCTTAAGGGCGACATTCTTCCAGAGCAAAAGGTGCAGCTGGTGCAGGAATCCCATGGCTGTTGTTCTCTGGAAACCGCGATGGGACAGACGGGCCCGGGATCGCTGCAGCTCTCAACCACAGTCCGGTGTCTCCATAGCCCCGATCGTCGGATCGTGCCCTGGCGGATCAGCCTCCGCCTCCGCCTCTGCTCCCTCCGGCCTCACCAATGAATGTAAAGTAACCGAGGCGAGGGCGATCCGGCTCCTGTGCCTCCTCCTCTTAAAGAGACAGGAATGACCAGCGGCTCATACATTCAGAAATAAACAAAAGCGCTACACTTCAGCAGCAAAGATCGCGGCAGCTACAGCCTTCCTAATCCGCGCGTTCCGCTGTCCTCAAGAGTGCTGAAAGGAGAGGGATTTAATCACATCTGAATTCCTTTGTGTGCTTTGGATATGTTTCGATTCAAATTTAGTGAGAGCATTTAATGCGTGTATTATTGTTTGTAAAAGAACCATCAGTGTACGCGGTGCTGCACAGAACACATAGACACACACTCTATTGAGTATATTAAGTTTCCTATTAATTCCTGTGTGTCACAAAGAAGGAGACAAATGGAGGACTTGTTGACTCCGCAGTGTATCTGTACTGTACTCGATAACTAGCCTCATCTATCTCTCGTTTACACCCACCATACCCTTTAAACTAACATCTTTTTCTCCTCCTGCTCTTTACTCTCTCTCACTGAAGTATAATACGTGAGAGCTGGGATCTCACAAACCCCTGCCAGGAAAAATCCTCTGGGTTAAAGGCAGGGAATTTGAAAGTTTATTTGTACAATAAGATAATAGGCTAGCAGCTGTATTACAACATAAATTATGCTTAGCTGGATCAGACCGATGGTCCATCGAGCTCTGCATCCCGTCTCCAACAGAGGTTAGTACGGAGTCCAGATTACTTGGAAGTACCCATCAGATGTTAATTGGGGTGGTGGAGAATCTTTTCATGGTTACTGACTCCTTATGTTACACAGTAAACATGGATAATAACTGTCATGGACCTGCTCTTAGAAACAGTCCAAGGCTTTTTTTTTTAATCCAGCTATACGGTTAAATTTACTGGACCACATCTTCTGGCAACAGGTTGCACAGATTAACTTGACTGAAGAACGCCTTTGACTAAAAAAAAAAAAAAAAAAAAAAGATAAACAATATAACAATAGAAACTATCTCTAAGGGGGAAGTTCCCATAAAGGAGAAAAGCACGCAGGAGATTTTCAGAGGCACATGAAACTGAAGTGGACTGCTAAAAGTATACATGTCTCTCTGTCACAGACCATTGCAACACTTCTTACTTTTTCAAATTTTTATTTTATATTTGTCGTATTTTACGGTAAAAAAAAAAACATAAGCAAGTGGTACAGCTGGCTGGATGACTGATAGAGCAAAAATGAAAGTAAGGGAGGACCAATACAATTTCAGCTCAAAAGGTACAAAGCAATTTTATTAGTCGGAGTCAACACAGATCTGCATTTTGGCTAAGGAGCCTGCCTCAGGAGTCAACAAATAAATCCAGATATAGGAGCCGACTTTGCAAAATGATTGGGGGTGCTGAATTTTTTTTTTTTTTTCAGACAGTGCGTCCCCCCACCCCACCTTAAAATTCTGTCTGCTGCAGTCTTCACCTAGGCAGTGGAAGTGCCACTCATAGGCTGCCTGCAACCTGCACCAGGACTTCTTCCCTGAACAGTCCCGCCCCTCAGTCCCCCTGTACTGTGCAAATATAAGGAGATGCAAATTTCAAAAACTGACCTATTTCAATCACTATACTATAGGTTAACAAATACAAATAAAACAAAAAATGGAAACTATGATATCATTTTATTGGATTAAATACATTTTTCAATTAGTTCTCAGAGGCCAAAACCTCTTTGCTCAGGTCAGGACAGTATACTGCTGTTACAGTATTCTGTTCTGACAAGAGAAAGGAGGGTTTGGTCTCCAAACATTAGTCAAAAATGTATTAAAATTAGTCCAATAAGATATCACCTTACTTCCATTTTCTGTATTTATTAACACAGCTACCACATTACTTTATCCTAAACTAAAAATAAAATTCATTTTTTCTACCTTTGTGGTCTGGCCGTTTACTATTTCTAATTGTGTTGGTCTCCATCTATTGTTTCTTCTTTCCTCGATCTTAACTCTCCCCCCCCCTTTTCATCCAGCGTCTACCCCCTCTCTCTCCCTTTTCTATCCAGCGTCTACCCCCTCTCTTCCCCCTTTCCATCCAGCGTCTGCCCCTTCTCTCCCCTTTTCCATCCAGCATCTATTTTCTCCATCCGTGTAGTTTTTCTCCTCTTTTCCCTTTCCCTCATCTCCATCAGTATGCATCTCCTTCCTCTCTCTTCCCTCTCCTCCATCCATGTCCAGCATTTTTCCTCTACCCCCTCCATTCATGTCCAGCATTTCTCCTCTCTCCTCTCCATCCATGTGCATCTCTTCCTCTGAATTCCCTCCCCTCCACCCATGTCCAGAATTTCTCCTCTCCCCTTCCTGTGCATCTACTTCCTCTGTCTTTCCTCCACTCCATATCCAGCATTTCTCCTCTATCCCCTCCCCTCCATCCATGTGCATCTCCTTCTGTCTTCCCTTTCCTCCATCTATGTCCAGAATTTCTCCCCTCCATCCATGTGCATCTCCTTCCTGTCTTCCCTCTCCTCCACCAATGTTCAACATTTCTCCTGCTCTACCCTCCATCCATGTCCAGCAACTCTCCTCTCTCCCCTGCCCTCCATCCATGTCCAACAACTCTCCTCTCTCCCCTGCCCTCCCCTACATCCATGTCCAGCAACTCTCCTCTCTCCCCTGCCCTCTCCCCATCCATATCCAGCAATTCTCCTCTCTCCCCTGCCCTCCCCTCCATGTCCAACGATTTCTCCTCTCTCCCCTACCATCCATGTCCAGCGATTTCTCCTCTCTCTCTCTCCCCTCCCCTTCCCTCCCATCCATGTCCAGTGAATCTCCTCTGCCCTCCCCTCCCATCTATGTCCAGCGATTTCTCCTCTCTTCCCTGCCTTCCCCTTCATGTCCAGCGATGCTCCTCTGCCCTCCCCTCCATCCCAAACTCACCCCAAACCCCACCTGCCCCCCTTTTCAGCCCCCGAGTTCTAGTTCCAACCCCCCCCAGCCCGACCTTCCCACCCTCTTCTCCCTCAACAGCCCTCCTTGCCTTCCTGCCGCCCAGCGTTTAAAACTAATTTTACCTGAAGTCTTGACGGCAGTGAAAGAAGTAGAGCAGCCTTCCCTTCCCTCTCAGCGTCCCACCCTCATTTCCTGTTTCCGCGAGGGTGGGACGCTGAGAGGGAAAGGAAGGCTGCTCTACTTCTTTCACTGCCGTCAAGACTTCAGGTAAAATGAGTTTTAAACGCTGGGCGGCAGGAAGGCAAGGAGGTCTGTTGAGGGAGAAGAGGGCGGGCAAGTCGGGCTGGGGGGGTTGGAACAGGAACTTCAGATGCGTTAGGTGACTGATGGGTCACAAAATATTGGGGGTGCTCGAGCATCCACAGCATCCACAGAGTCAGCATCTATGATTCCAGATGAGTGTGGATATCAGTGTACACAAACTCATGCAGACATTTTAGAAGGTGTGTGAATAAAACTAAAAAACATTGTCCTTGGTAATTCAAATGCAAACCAGTAAAATATTGTTTGCTGTAACTAATTGCAGTTTTTTTTTAAACGTGGTCATTATAGAACAAAAATCCAGAAAAAGAATTCTGTCCACCTGGATTTTATGTATTTGTTTATGTTGCTTTTTAGCCTGTCCTTCCAACAGAACTCAGGCGACTAACAAAAAAAAAACCCACAACCAATAACACAATAATGAAAAGTAGCCTAATGTTTAGTGCAGTGGACTGAGGACCTGTGGAACTGGGTTTGATTTCTGCTGCAGCTTCTTGTGACCCTGAGCAAGTCACTTAACTCTCCATTTTCCTGTTTACAAAATCTTAGATTGTGAGCCCACTAGGGACAAAGTACCTGCATATAACTGTTTTGATAAAATGCCTTTCTGTGGTTGTACTGCAGAAAGGCATTTTATCAAAATCATGAGTCTTTAGGGAAATGGGACTTGATATACTGTCTTTCTGAGGTTCTTTGCAACTACATTCAAAGCAGTTTACATATATTCAGGTACTTATTTTGTACCAAGGGCAATGGAGGGTTAAGTAACTTGCCCAGACTCACAAGGAGCTGCAGTGGGAATTGAACTCAGCTCCCCAGGATCAAAGTCCACTGCACTAACCACTAGGCTACTTCTCCACTCCTTTACCCTTTGAAAGTAACAAGTGGGAAAAGCATGCAGAGCATGACTTATGGAATTCTTTGCAACCCCTTCTGCATGTAAATGTGTGTGTATGCTTGTGTGTTGTTATGTGTATGTGTGTGCTTTCTGTGATCAAAAGAGAAGTTGAGAGGGGAATGCCTTTAAAAGGTGCAATTCTTTAATCACTATGCTATGGTGAATCAATCTATGTATATTTGTGGTGCTGGAACTGTTTCTCCCATAGAAATTCATTGAGGCTTTTTTTTTTTTGGAGGAGATTCATTTGTCTTCTGTCCTCGCTACATGCAGGAACTGCTCTTCAACAGCAAAGAAACTTTCTCCAGAATACCTCCTGTCTTCCTTTGAGTACAGCTGGCTTCCAGTCCTCATCCCCCACTGCCCTCCTATTAGCTGGATTCTACCTACAGCTTGTACTGCTAGTTACAATGGATAAAAGTATTCAGGTTCATTCACAAGGGAGGGGGAGTGGATGCAGAAAAACACTACGAAAAAGATGTTCTACTCCATGTGGAAACTCAAAAGAGTAAAACCTTTCTTCCCGAGATACATCTTCCAGACCCTGATACAGTCAATGGTAATAAGTCATCTGGACTACTGCAACGCACTGTACGCTGGCTGCAAAGAACAGACTATCAAAAAAATCCAAACTGCCCAGAATACTGCCGCCAGACTCATATTTGGAAAAACTAAATATGAAAGTGCAAAACCCTTAAGAGAGAAACTTCACTGGCTCCCACTTAAGGAACGCATTGCATTCAAGATCTGCACGATTGTACACAAAATCATTCACGCAGACGCCCCAACCTACATCCTAAACCTCGTGGACCTACCTCCCAGAAACGCCACAAGATCATCTCGCAAATTTCTCAACCTGCACTTCCCCAGCTGTACAGGACTAAAATACAAGCTGATGCACGCCACCACCTTCTCGTACATGAGCATGCAATTATGGAATGCATTACCCACAGACCTGAAAACAATCAACGAAACAACTATCTTTCGCAAATCTCTGAAGACATATTTCTTCAACAAGGCCTACAATGAGAACCTATAGCCCCACTAATCCACTTGACTTTGAGAAGAAATTAGCGTTGGAAGCAAAAATACATAGTAAAAATTTTTTTAGATACATTAAAAGCAGGAAACCGGCCAAAGAGTCGGTTGGGCCGCTGGACGAAAATGGTGTTAAAGGGGCGATCAAGGAGGACAAAGCCGTAGCGGAGAAATTAAATGAATTCTTTGCTTCGGTCTTCACCGAGGAGGATTTGGGGGGGACACCGGTGCCGGAAAGAATATTTGAAGCGGGGGAGTCGGAGAAACTAAACAAATTCTCTGTAACCTTGGAGGATGTAATGGGTCAGTTCAGCAAGCTGAAGAGTAGTAAATCACCGGGACCTGATGGTATTCATCCCAGAGTATTAATAGAACTAAAAAATGAACTTGCGGAGCTACTGTTAGAAATATGCAATCTGTCCCTAAAATCGAGTGTAATACCGGAAGACTGGAGGGTAGCCAATGTTACTCCGATTTTTAAGAAGGGTTCCAGAGGAGATCCGGGAAATTATAGACCGGTGAGTCTGACGTCGGTGCCGGGCAAGATGGTGGAGGCTATTATTAAGAATAAAATTGCAGAGCATATACAAAAACATGGACTGATGAGACAAAGTCAGCACGGATTTAGTGAAGGGAAGTCTTGCCTCACCAATCTAATGCATTTTTTTGAGGGGGTAAGCAAACATGTGGACAATGGGGAGCCGGTTGATATTGTATATCTGGATTTTCAGAAGGCGTTTGACAAAGTGCCGCACGAAAGACTCCTGAAGAAATTGCAGAGTCATGGAATCGGAGGTAGGGTACTATTATGGATTAAGAACTGGTTGAAAGATAGGAAGCAGAGAGTAGGATTGCGTGGCCAGTATTCTCAGTGGAGGAGGGTAGTTAGTGGGGTCCCGCAGGGGTCTGTGCTGGGTCCGTTGCTTTTTAATGTATTTATAAATGACCTAGAGATGGGAATAACTAGTGAGGTAATTAAATTCGCCGATGACACAAAATTATTCAGGGTCGTCAAGTCGCAGGAGGAATGTGAACGATTACAGGAGGACCTTGCGAGACTGGGAGAATGGGCGTGCAAGTGGCAGATGAAGTTCAATGTTGACAAGTGCAAAGTGATGCATGTGGGTAAGAGGAACCCAAATTATAGCTACGTCTTGCAAGGTTCCACGTTAGGAGTTACGGATCAAGAAAGGGATCTGGGTGTCGTCGTCGATGATACGCTGAAACCTTCTGCTCAGTGTGCTGCTGCGGCTAGGAAAGCGAATAGAATGTTGGGTGTTATTAGGAAGGGTATGGAGTCCAGGTGTGCGGATGTTATAATGCCGTTGTATCGCTCCATGGTGCGACAGCACCTGGAGTATTGTGTTCAGTACTGGTCTCCGTATCTCAAAAAAGATATAGTAGAATTGGAAAAGGTACAGCGAAGGGCGACGAAAATGATAGTGGGGATGGGACGACTTTCCTATGAAGAGAGGCTGAGAAGGCTAGGGCTTTTCAGCTTGGAGAAGAGATGGCTGAGGGGAGATATGATAGAAGTGTATAAAATAATGAGTGGAATGGATCGGGTGGATGTGAAGCGACTGTTCACGCTATCCAAAAATACTAGGACTAGAGGGCATGAGTTGAAGCTACAGTGTGGTAAATTTAAAACGAATCGGAGAAAATTTTTCTTCACCCAACGTGTAATTAGACTCTGGAATTCGTTGCCGGAGAACGTGGTACAGGCGGTTAGCTTGACGGAGTTTAAAAAGGGGTTAGATAGATTCCTAAAGGACAAGTCCATAGACCGCTATTAAATGGACTTGGAAAAATTCCGCATTTTTAGGTATAACTTGTCTGGAATGTTTTTACGTTTAGGGAGCGTGCCAGGTGCCCTTGACCTGGATTGGCCACTGTCGGTGACAGGATGCTGGGCTAGATGGACCTTTGGTCTTTCCCAGTATGGCACTACTTATGTACTTATGTACCAACCCATTCAGTTATGAAAGCCCACCTTCTATAATCACCCTAATAAATCCCTTCCTTCTTCTTTCTTCCCTTAATTGATCTCTACACAATACTAACTGTACCTGATATACTGGAATAACTATGTTAACAATACTATGTAAGCCACATTGAGCCTGCAAATAGGTGGGAAAATGTGGGATACAAATGCAATAAATAATTAAAGAAATAATTAAATAAGATACAGGTTTTAAAGTCAGAAAAATGGCCAGACATATTAAACATCCTTTTACCTTCTGGCTAATAATGTAAAATTCTGCTGACTTCTAAAAAAAAAAAGCCAGTTTGTAGCTCTAACCTCCTGTCCTGAATGCTTCTCCAGGGGCCACCCCCTCCTCCAAACATGATCAGGCCATTCCCATAGAATGTAGGGGTAATAGTGGGGGACTAGTCTGGGGGTGGGACATTTGCAGGGGGTTAGTTTTGAGGGGTGAAACAGTTTGTCAGATATTACATCACTTGAGGGTAGGATAGTTTTTCAAAGTGGTGGTAGTCTGTGGGATGATGGGGCAGTTGTGGGGGCTAGTTGTTGAGGGTTGAGCAATTTATGGTGAGCCGAGATAGTTGTGGTGTGGCAGTTAGAATAGTTTTTTTTTTTAATGGAGCAAATTGCAGGGGTTAGTTTTAAGAAAAGAGGCAATTTTCTGGTGGTGTGACAGTTGCAGGGGATATTTTCGGGGTGTAAGGCATTTGCAAGAGTGAGCTTTTGGGAATGGGACATTTTGTGGGGTGGTAGGGCAGTAGCAGGGGATAGTTTGGGGTAAAGGACAATTTTCAGGGTGGTGTTGCAGTTGTGAGGGAGTAGTGTTTGGTATGTGCAGGGCCACCAAGAGACACAGCCAGGCTGCCGAGAGACCACCCCCCACCTGGGCCGCTGCCGCACTGTGGCCCCCCACACTCAGGCCGCTGTTGCCCCCTACCCTCATCCTCTTACCTTCCTGTGTCTGCTCCTCCCCCAGTCTGTCATCTCCTGCTCCTTTGTGCCAGGACCCGAGTTATCATGTTAATGCAATCTTTCATGTCTGGAAAGCAGGAGGAAGACAGACTGGAAAGCAGGCAGGCAGGAACAAGCTTCTGCTCTCTCAAAACTTTGCTGGCATGGGGCCCCCCTCCTTGGAGGCCAGGCCTGGAGAATCTTGCCCCCCCTCCCCCCTGGTGGCACTGGTTGTGTGTGCAGTTTGGAGAGTGGGGAAGTTGCAAGGAGGGTAGTTTTTGAGGGAAAGGCAGTTTGGTGGTTTGAAAGATTAAGGAATTCCACCTTTTAAAGTACCATGACCTGTTCTCTGAGGGGACAGTTTACAGAGCCGCGCTAGCATTTTTTGATCACAGTAAAAATCAGCTGTTGGTAAATACTGAGACGCCACTAGGAATATATTGGGCATCTCAGCGTTAACAGTGAGCTGATTTTTACTATGAGCTAAAAATGCTAGTGCGGCTCTGTAAAAGACCCTCTAACTGCTACATTCTATGCTACAGAGCAGTGCACTGGGCCATTTTTGGGGACTCATTTCCCTAAAACATCTGGACTAATTTGGTCTATTTTTGGGCTCAGTGTGTCTTTTTACCAGTTTTTCATACATGCCAAGTTTCATCTCATTCTGTTAAGTTTTCTATGCTACAGAAGCTGGAACTCCTTCTCCCATAGAAATGCATTGGGCTATTTTTTTTGTGTGGGGGGGGGGGGGGGGAGTCTCATTTCTCTGCAACTTGTAGTGTGATGTGGCCCATTTTCAAACTCCATGTGTCTTATGACTGTTTTCTCCCACGACACATTTCATCCCATTCTGTTTATCTATGCTACAGAAACTGAAATGCCTTCTCCCATGGAAATATATTGGGCTCTTTTTCAGGGGGGGGGGGGTGGGCAGGGATCTTATTTCTATGGACCCCAGTCTGATTTGGCTCATTTAAAAAAAACTCTTTGGGGTAAATTTTCAGCCATAAGCAGTCAGCATTTTTTTTTTTGGGCCTCCACTGCCTGGAATGCCTTCCCAAGGGAAAAACAGTAGCAGAATACAAAAAGGCATGGGATGAACATAGAGAATCTCTAATTAGAAAATGAATGGTATAAAAAAATTTTTTAAAGGGTTGCTTAGATGGCAACTCTGGCTGTAAAAACTAAGGCTGGTGAAGGGCAGGCTTGTACAGTCTATGTCCCACATATAGAAATCCAGTTTAGGATGGGCTGGAGAGGGCTTTGATGGAGACTCCAGTAATTTGGAACATGAGGACAGTGCCAGGCAGACTTTTATAGTCTGTGTCCTGCAAATAACATGACAGATTCAGATAGGCTGGAGTGGGCTTTGACAGAAACTCCAGTAGTTGGAACATAATGACAGAATTAGGTGGACTTCTACAGTCTATGTCCCAGAAACACCAAAGAAAGTCCATGATCAAGTGCATTGTTGATTTAATCTTGAATTGATAATGAATGTGACTGTTGGGCAGACTGGATGGACTGTTCAGGTCTTTATCTGCCATCACTTACTATGTTACTATGGAGCTCATTTTCAAAAGAGAAAAACATCCAAAAAGTGGCATAAATCTACATTTGGACGTTTCAAAACCAATTTTTAGGAGTTTTTCTATGAAGTCCATCAGAAGAGCATTCAAATCACAATGGGGCATGTCAGGGACGTGTTAAAGGAGGGATCTGGGTGTTCCTAACACTTGGACGTTTTTCAGTCATAATGGATCAAAACAAAACTGTCCAGGACTAAAACTAAGATGTTTTGAGCTAGACCTGTTTTTATAACGAATAAGGCACAAAAGGGTGCCCTAAATGACTAGATGACCAATGGAGGGAATCAGGGGTGACTCTCCAATATCCCCCAGTGGTCACTGAACCCTTCCCACCCCCCACAAATGTGAATACAAATATGATTTAGCAGCCTTATGACAGCCTCAGATGTTAGAACCAGGTCTATTAGAGCAGCATGCAGGTACCTGGAGTAGTGTAGTGATCAGTGCAGTGCAGTGCACCATGAAGTGGGGGACTCTGGTCACTATCTTCCTCTACCTGTCACATTTGTCGTGAAAACTGTGAGTCCTCCAAAACTCACCAGAAACCCACTGTACCCACATATAGGTGCCCCCTTCACCCATAAGGGCTATTGTGTACAGCTGCGGCAGTGGGTTTTGGGGGACTCAGCAGACAAGATAAGGGAGCAGCGGTGAGATGTGTACCTGGGAGCATGTTTTTGAAGTCCAGTAGAGTGCTCCATTTATCTCCTGGGATGTCTGGAAGACCAGTCTACTAAAAATGCTGACCCCCTCCTACATTCCAATGGCTTGATTTTCTACATTTTTCACTTGGACGGTTTTTGTTTTTGTTTTTTTAATGGACCAAAAAAACAAAATGTACAAAGCACATAACCTTGTTTGAAACAGTATTTTTGAAAACAAAAGGTAGATGTTTTTCTTTTGGGAAAATGAACTTCTTTCTTATTCAGATTTTGGACATTTTTTTTTTTTTTTGCAAAACATCTAAAGTTTGACTTAGACATCATATCGAAAATACCCCCCCCCCCCCCCCCCCCAGGCCATATCCAGGCAACAGAATTGCATATCTAGGTCTGTGCGGCCTACTATCACTTATCCAGTTACGAGCAATATTCAGCACTTAACTGCATATGTTAAACCGGACAAAGATAGAACTGTGTTTTATGTGGTACTATTTGTCTGGTTAACTTATGCAATTAAGGGCTGAATATCAGCACTTAACCAAAAAAGTGCTGACTCCGCTCCCAGACCACCCACAAAAAAATCACCTTTTTCAAGTGTTAGTGCTGAGGGAATAATTTGCACACTTTCCCCAATTGTTTAAATACAGAAATAGATTGTAAGATCACTTGGGCAGGGGAATTATTACAGTATGTAAGATCACTTGGTCAGAGGAATAGTCGCAGTATTTGATTACAGCTCACCTTGAGCTCAGATTTGGAAAAGGCAAATAGTTAAATCTAAAATCCAAACCTGAAAGCATTAAAAGGAAACAGAATTTAAATTAAATGACAGGAACTGCAATACAGTAAAACTTCTCAGAATTTTTTTAAATAAATAAATCAATGGGTTTGTTATTTCTCTCCAGAATGTAAAGATCAATTAGGGTGATAGATCCTGAGAGAAGAAGCAAGAGCAAGAGGAACTACACCATTCAAAGCTTTGAAAATTAAACCCAACAACTTAAATTTTACCCACCATTAACAGGCAGCCAATGCAGGTCCTTCAGAATGGGAGTAATATGCTCCATCGGGAAAGACCAGAAATCAACCGGGCTGTGGCGTTTTGGACCACTTGGTGTTTTTACTCATTTAACTCGGGGTACCAAATAAATGCTTGAAGAACAGTTTGAAAGTTACTGAGAGAAAGCTTTTTAAATGTCTCACTAAATGAAATTTAAAGAAAACTTTTTATACAGTACTACTAATCTGAGCTTTGAAAAATAATGAGAAGGCAACCTACATTCCATAACAATAGGTATTTCCAAATTATCAACTCAGACTGTTGATGGAATCTCAAAAGAATTGGATATATTTGACAAAAATAAGATCTTAGTCTTTTGAAGGTTAAGATTTAATCTATTCACACTCATCCAGCTTTTCACCATTTGGAGAGATGTGGCAAGAAAGTTTATAGTATCAGAAACAGAATTTTGAACTGGGAAATAAAACTGAATGTCATAAACATATAAGCATGAAATTTACGCCAAGACATGATAGTAAGTGACAAATAGAAATCATATACAGGTTGAAAAGAACTGCCAATAAAGCAGGGCCTCGAGGAACTCCCCCAGTAATAGAGGTACAATCTGATCTTTTGTTGCCCCGAACAACTCAAAAACAATAATAAGAATGGAATTGGTTCATTCCTATCAGTTCCATCAATACCAAGACCCCTAAAATGCAGCAATAAAAGCTCATGATTGATAGTGTCAAAGCCAGGTTATAGTAATATCCAGAACAAGCATAAAGTTCTGACTACTGCAATCAGAACCAACATGGATAGAATCCAACGTAGAGATCAGTAAGGTTTTGGTGGAATGTTTCTGTCTAAAACCATATTGAATGACATCAAGGGCATTATTCAATGAAATTAAATCCTGTAATTGAATAAGCATTAAATTATCCAGTGCTGTGGCAAAAAAAACAAACCATGAGAGAAATAGGTTGATAATTGCTCAGAAGTATCAATATTATTGTTCTTTAACAAAGGAAGATCAACAGCTGTCTTTAAGAAGATTTGGCATGATGCCTTCTGACAGAGATGTATTTATTAACTTGGCCATTGAATCAGCAAGGTCATTCCTACAAAACTTTATCAGGAGAGGAGAGCAATTATCCAAAGGACAAAAAGAAAGATTCAATTTACAAATAACAGATTTCACCTGATCAGTTAATCAATAGCAATAAAATAAAACATGGAAAAGAAAATAAGATGATACCTTTTTTATTGAACATAACTTAATACATTATTTGATTAGCTTTCGAAGGCTGCCCTTCTTCGTCAGATCAGAAATAAGTAAATGTTGGTAGATGACAGTATATATAAGTGAAACATCAAAGCATTCCAGTGACAGTCTAACAGGATGGGGGTGGATAGGTGAGAGACAGGAAGAGGGACAGGGAGATGCATGGAGACAGGAGAGTGACAAAGCAGTACAATTTTATGGTTTATAATGTGCTAGAAAACCCAGATCTTTGTTAAGTCCTGTCTGGTGGGTGTCAAAATATTTAATCATTCTGACTTCAAAGGTCTTACGTTCCTGTATTGTTTTAAAATTCCCTTTTAAGATTCTTACCGTGAAGTCATTGGTACAGTGTTTTGGTTTTGTAAAGTGCTGCCCCACAGGCGTGACATCTTTATTGGTACTGGCATTTTTCATATGGTGTCTATGTAAATTAAATCTCTTCTTTAGGATCTACTACTACTACTACTACTAAAAATCATTTCTATAGCGCTACCAGTCGTACGCAGTGCTTCACAATTGAACATGAAAAAAAGACAGTCCCTGCTCAAAAGAGCTTACAATCTAAAGCATCTGACTGGTTTCTCCAATGTAGCAGTCTTCTTTGCATTTTTTACATTGAATGATATACAGTGGGGGAAATAAGTATTTGATCCCTTGCTGATTTTGTAAGTTTGCCCACTGACAAAGACATGAGCAGCCCATAATTGAAGGGTAGGTTATTGGTAACAGTGAGAGATAGCACATCACAAATTAAATCCGGAAAATCACATTGTGGAAAGTATATGAATTTATTTGCATTCTGCAGAGGGAAATAAGTATTTAATCCCTCTGGCAAACAAGACCTAATACTTGGTGGCAAAACCCTTGTTGGCAAGCACAGCGGTCAGACGTCTTCTGTAGTTGATGATGAGGTTTGCACACATGTCAGGAGGAATTTTGGTCCACTCCTCTTTGCAGATCATCTCTAAATCATTAAGAGTTCTGGGCTGTCGCTTGGCAACTCGCAGCTTCAGCTCCCTCCATAAGTTTTCAATGGGATTAAGGTCTGGTGACTGGCTAGGCCACTCCATGACCCTAATGTGCTTCTTCCTGAGCCACTCCTTTGTTGCCTTGGCTGTATGTTTTGGGTCATTGTCGTGCTGGAAGACCCAGCCACGACCCATTTTTAAGGCCCTGGCGGAGGGAAGGAGGTTGTCACTCAGAATTGTACGGTACATGGCCCCATCCATTCTCCCATTGATGCGGTGAAGTAGTCCTGTGCCCTTAGCAGAGAAACACCCCCAAAACATAACATTTCCACCTCCATGCTTGACAGTGGGGACGGTGTTCTTTGGGTCATAGGCAGCATTTCT
Organism: Microcaecilia unicolor; assembly: GCF_901765095.1. Lineage (NCBI taxonomy): Eukaryota > Metazoa > Chordata > Amphibia > Gymnophiona > Siphonopidae > Microcaecilia > Microcaecilia unicolor. Next base: position 244,304,731 of record NC_044036.1, read on the forward strand.
CTTCCTCCAAACACGGCGAGTTGAGTTCATGCCAAAGAGCTCAATTTTTGTCTCATCTGACCACAGCACCTTCTCCCAATCACTCTCGGCATCATCCAGGTGTTCACTGGCAAACTTCAGACGGGCCGTCACATGTGCCTTCCGGAGCAGGGGGACCTTGCGGGCACTGCAGGATTGCAATCCGTTATGTCGTAATGTGTTACCAATGGTTTTCGTGGTGACAGTGGTCCCAGCTGCCTTGAGATCATTGACAAGTTCCCCCCTTGTAGTTGTAGGCTGATTTCTAACCTTCCTCATGATCAAGGATACCCCACGAGGTGAGATTTTGCGTGGAGCCCCAGATCTTTGTCGATTGACAGTCATTTTGTACTTCTTCCATTTTCTTACTATGGCACCAACAGTTGTCTCCTTCTCGCCCAGCGTCTTACTGATGGTTTTGTAGCCCATTCCAGCCTTGTGCAGGTGTATGATCTTGTCCCTGACATCCTTAGACAGCTCCTTGCTCTTGGCCATTTTGTAGAGGTTAGAGTCTGACTGATTCACTGAGTCTGTGGACAGGTGTCTTTCATACAGGTGACCATTGCCGACAGCTGTCTGTCATGCAGGTAACGAGTTGATTTGGAGCATCTACCTGGTCTGTAGGGGCCAGATCTCTTACTGGTTGGTGGGGGATCAAATACTTATTTCCCTCTGCAGAATGCAAATAAATTCATATACTTTCCACAATGTGATTTTCCGGATTTAATTTGTGATGTGCTATCTCTCACTGTTACCAATAACCTACCCTTCAATTATGGGCTGCTCATGTCTTTGTCAGTGGGCAAACTTACAAAATCAGCAAGGGATCAAATACTTATTTCCCCCACTGTATACCACATTGGAAGATGAGAATGTGAAAGATTCCTTAATGTTGAATATTTTTCCTTTGTGAATGACCGTGGGGTCCTGTGAAATGTTTTGGCATAGTTTGCAGCTGGATATATTGCAAGGATGTGTGCCATTCTTTTCTTTTTGAGTCTGTGTTGGGAGCGTACTTCTAATTAACTTGTGTTTTAAGTTGGGTGGCTGTCGGAAGGCCAGCACTGGTGGAGATGGGAATATCTCTTTAAGTAATTCATCCTCCTGGAGTAGAGGCTGCAGATCTTTTATGATTTTTCTTAATTTTTCCAGCTCTGAGGGCAAGATGCACTAAACTAAACAAGGCTTTAACGAGCCTTTAATGAGCCTTTAATGAACAGTTTTCCTACCCTGGCATGCATTAAAGCCCAATTTCCGACGATGGTAGCAGCAAACGAAAATGGAATGCAGATGAGCAAATTGTGTAGAAACCCTATTGAAATGAGATGCATCAAAGTTTACCGCTTGCCCTAACGCTGGAAAACTACGGGAAAGCTAACGTGAGGTCTGTACCTCTCGTTGGGGCTGCATTGGATCGAAAAATTGTCAAAAACGTATGTCATATACGCCGCCCGAAGACGCCGTGCCACTCACCTCCCCATTTTTCAATCAGCTGATATCGGAGAGTGCAGTTGAAATCGTCCATCACAAAAATAGCCTTCCATTTTGGCCAAATAATAAAAACTTCCTTTTTGGCCGTGCTTCACTCAGCTAGGAGACCTGGAAGTATCTGAGCCAATCACAGCTCAGAGACTTCCAGATCTCTTAGCTGAATGTGAAGCATGGCCAAAAAAGATGTTTTTATTATTTGGGTGTGAATAATGGCCAAAATGGAAGGCTATTTTTGTGATGCACGCTTTCAACTGCACTCTCTGATATCAGCTGATTGAGAAATGGGGGTGAGCGGCGTGGCGTCTTCGGGCAAGGTGATATAGGTTTGGCGATTGTGCGCATGCATTTCCTATACCACTGGCAGAGATTACACCAGATTAACGATACTTTCATGCATCCGACGTTTGAATACCACGCCAAACATGTGTGTCTTTTTTTTAGTGCATCCTTCATTTTTTCTAAAACGGTAATGACTTTTACGTTTTCAGTTGTTTTACGTTTTGTTGATGCATCTTTCCCTGTGTTGTATGTCACTATAAGGGGGATTCTGTCTGTGGCTTTTTTTTCTTTGTACTGTAGCAGATTTTCCCTGGGTGTTTTGAGGGAATTAGGAATTACCTCCCTTTATTCCCCCAGTGGTCACTAACCCCCATCCACCCACCCACCAACCTCTATGCCAGCCTCAGATGTTATACTTAGGTCCATTAGAACAGCATGCAGGTCCCTGGAGTAGTCTAGTGTTGGGTGCAGTGCACTGCAGACAGGTGGACCTAGGCTCCTACCTCCCACTACCTGTTACACTTGTGGAGGAAACTGTGAGCCCTCCAAAACTCACCAGAAACCCACTATACCCACATATAGGTGCCCCCTTCACCTGTAAGGGCTATGGTAGTGGTGTAAAGTTGGGGGTAGTGGGTGTTGGGTGGGTTTTGTGGAGCTCAGCACACAAGGTAATGGAGCAATGATGAGATGTGTACCTTGGAGCAGTTTATAAAGTCCACTGCAGTGCCCCCTAGGGTGCCCTATATGTGTCCTGGGATGTCAGGGGGACCAGTCTACTAAAAATGCTGGCTCCTCCTATATCCGTATGGCTTAATTTTGTGCGTTTTGCAGTTGGACTTTTTTTTCCGAAAATGGACCAAAAAAAACCATGTTCACAAAACGTCCACAGTATTTTGAAAAAAAAGATAGACGTTTTTCTTTTTCAAAAAATTACCTTCTTTCCTATTTGGATTTTGGACATTTTTTGCAAAACATCCAAAGTCAGACTTAGATATCAATATATATAAATGGTGAGTGTCGTACTCTCTCGCAAATGCGCAGTAGAGACCCTCTCTGCCCTGCCCTCGCGTCAATACGTGATGACGAGGGCGGAACAGAGAGGGTCTCTACTGCGCATTTGCGAGGTACACCGCCATCGCTAACGCTCCCCCCACCTGGAGTCGCCGACGCCACCACCCACCTTCCACCTGGTCGGGCCCTCGCTCCGCTATTGAAACAGCGAGGGCACACAGCACACAGCTCTGCTGAGCTGCCATCGGCCTTCCTTCTTCTCTGCCTGTGTCCCGCCCTCGACGACATTACGTCACACGAGGGCGGGACACAGGCAGAGAAGAAGGAAGGCCACGGCAGCTCAGCAGTAGAGCTGTGTGCTGCGTGCCCTCGCTGTTTCAATAGCGGAGTGGCGACGGCGACGGCTCCGAGGGGGGGACGAACTCGGAGGGGGAGCGGCAGCGGCGAGCTCGGCGGTGGGGTGGGGGGCCTTTCAACCCCCCCCCCCTCCTATACTAGCCCGTTTTTACGGGCTGAACGGCTAGTCATATCAAAAATGCCCCTCTACATAATTTTGTAAGTCTATGTGGCTTGAAAATGTGCACCATAATATATTAATAAGGCAGACAATAAAAGAAATCGAGAAGTTTGCTGTAGAGGGAGTCAGTTGACTTGGAAGCAAAAGAGCCAATCAGGGAGGACAAGCCCTTACCAGAAAATTAACTTAATTCTTTGCTTTGATCCTGCATGAAGAGCATGGTGAAAAAGTACCCACAACAGAACCATTCTTTCATGGTGATTATTTAGAGGAACCAGAGGAAATTGCTATGAAAGTAGAAGATGTATTAGAGAAAACTGACAAGCTAATAAGCATGAGATTACCAGGTGCTGATGGTAGTCACCTGAAACTTCAGAATGAACTCAAATATGAAATTGCATAATTGTTACTGATAATCTTTATCATATTATTAATTTAGGCCATTGTACCTTTAAAATGGCAAATAACCAATGTATTGCCAATTTCAGAAAAAGAGCTCCAAGTAACTATAGACCAGTGAGCCTGTCAGTGTTGGGCAAAAAGGTAGCAGCTTTTGTAAGAATGTAATTATTAGTCATATGTATACAGACAGTGCTTTTTCCTAGCAAAAAAGGTGCTGATATTCACATGTATGGCCATCCTTAATGAATGAGGTGATCACTGAGGGACCTGCCCCCACAATAGTCATGCCCCTTGCAATCAGCCAGAGTCTATAAAAAGGGAGCATTACAAATATTATACTTGTTCCTTAGAACACACTATTTGTTGGGAAATGAAAATTAGCTGGACTGCTACAAATCCCTACACAGAAACTACATGCTCACAAAATACCTCACCTTGGTCTCATATGCAAAACTATGGATAGAGCTTTACCAAGTATTATTATTATTATTAGCATTTGTATAGCGCTACCAGACGCACACAGCACTGAACACCTGATACAAAGAGACAGTCCCTGCTCAAAAGAGCTTACAATCTAAATAATACAGACAGACAAGACAGTTACAGGTGAGGGAAGTAATGGGTGAGAAGGAAGGAAAGGACAAGGGGAGGGCAATTGAGTAGTGGCTAGGAGCTAAAAAGCAGCAGTGAAAAGGTGGGTTTTCAGCATAGATTTGAAAACAGGTAGAGATGGAGCTAGACATATAGGTCCAGGAAGTCTATTCCAGGCAAAAGGTGCCGCGAGAGAAAAGGAGTGAAGTCTGGAGATAGCAGTGGAGGAGAAGGGGGACGACAAGAGAGATTTGTCCAGTGAGCGGAGTGAGAACAAAAGGGCAATTCTATAATGTGCATAAGTGCACAGAAAAGCAGCACTTACACAGTGTTAGTCTATAAGGGAATGCATATGTTCTTTAGTGTGTAACTGCACAGGAGTCATACATTTAAGCAAAGCATGGGTGGGATGTGTGCATGTCTCCCATTTATGTGTGTAGCTTACAGAATACTGTAAGTTTTGTGTTTTCCATGTTACACTTAGATGAGCCCATTTATACCAGCCATTGACCTGGATGGAGTAAGCGGGTGCGCTTAACTTTAAGTGTGCCAATGTATTTACACTAGTATTCTATAAAGGAATCAAAGTATCCATATGCTGTTATAGAGTACATGCTTCCCACATAGCACTGGGCACCTAACATTGGGGAGAATTTCTCCTTTAATGACTACATATGAGAAGTGTACAAAACAAGATGGGAGAATTAGAATATAGGGCACTAAATGAAAAGGTAGATATAATAGGTATCTCAGAGACCTTGTGGAAGGACACTCAATGGGTCACTGTCCAGCTCATTTTCGAAGGAGATTGCCAGCCATCTTCCGACACAAATCGGGAGATGGCCGGCAATCTCCTGAACCCAGCCAAATCGGTATAATCGAAAGCCGATTTTGGCCGTCGCCAACTGCTTTCCGTCGCAGAGCTGGCCAAACTTCAAGGGGGTGTGTCGGTAAGGTAGCAAAGGCGGGGCTGGGGCGGGGCATGGTACGAGATGGCCGGCTTCACCCGATAATAGAAAAAAGAAAGCCGGCCTTGACAAGCATTTCGCCGGCTTCACTTGGTCCCTTTTTTTTCAGGACCAAGCTTCAAAAAGGTGCCCCAATTGACCAAATCACCACCGGAGGGAATCAGGGACTACTACTACTATTACTACTATTTAGCATTTCTATAGCGCTACAAGGTGTACGCGGCGCTGCACAAACATAGAAGAAAGACAGTCCCTGCTCAAAGAGCTTACAATCTAATAGACAAAAAATAAATAAAGTAAGCAAATCAAATCAATTAATGTGAACGGGAGGGAAGAGAGGAGGGTAGGTGGAAGCGAGTGGTTACGAGTCAAAAGCAATGTTAAAGAGGTGGGCTTTCAGTCTAGATTTAAAGATGGCCAAGGATGGGGCAAGACGTAGGGGCTCAGGAAGTTTATTCCAGGCGTAGGGTGCAGCGAGACAGAAGGCGCGAAGTCTGGAGTTGGCAGTAGTGGAGAAGGGAACAGATAAGAAGGATTTATCCATGGAGCAGAGTGCACGGGAAGGGGTGTAGGGAAGGACGAGTGTGGAGAGATACTGGGGAGCAGCAGAGTGAGTACATTTATAGGTTAGTAGAAGAAGTTTGAACAGGATGCGAAAACGGATAGGGAGCCAGTGAAGGGTCTTGAGGAGATGGGTAGTATGAGTAAAGCGACCCTGGCAGAAGATGAGACGGGCAGCAGAGTTTTGAACCGACTGGAGAGGGGAGAGGTGACTAAGTGGGAGGCCAACAAGAAGCAGATTGCAGTAGTCTAAACGAGAGGTGACAAGGGTGTGGATGAGGGTTTTGGTAGAGTGCTCGGAAAGAAAGGGGCGGATTTTACGGATGTTGTAAAGAAAGAAACGACAGGTCTTGGCAATCTGCTGGATATGAGCAGAGAAGGAGAGAGAAGAGTCAAAGATGACCCCAAGGTTTCGAGCTGAGGAGACAGGGAGAATGAGAGAGCCATCAACAGAAATAGAAAACGGGGGGAGCGGGGAGGTGGGTTTGGGGGGGAAAATGAGAAGCTCGGTTTTGGTCATATTTAATTTCAGGTGGCGTTGAGACATCCAGACAGCAATGTCAGACAAGCACGCTGAAACTTTGGTTTGGATGCAAGGTGAGATATCAGGGGTAGAAAGGTAGATTTGGGAGTCATCAGCATAGAGATGGTAGGAAAAGCCATGGGATGAGATTAATGAACCAAGGGAAGAAGTGTAGATAGAAAAGAGGAGGGGACCAAGAACAGAACCCTGAGGTACGCCGACAGGCAGAGCGATAGAAGTAGAAGAGGATCCACCAGAGTGAACACTAAAGGTGCGGAGAGAGTGGTAGGAAGAGAACCAGGAAAGGACAGAGCCCTGGAATCCAAGTGAGGACAGGGTATTGAGAAGTATTCTGTGATCGACAGTGTCAAAAGCAGCGGAAAGATCAAGAAGAATGAGGTTGGAATATTGACCTCTGGATTTAGCCAGTAATAGGTCATTGGAGACTTTAGTAAGCGCAGTTTCGGTTGAGTGGAGAGGGCGAAAACCAGATTGTAGTGGGTCAAGAATAGCATGTGAGGAGAGAAAATCAAGGCAGCGGCGGTGAACAGCACGCTCAAGTAATTTGGAGAGAAAAGGAAGGAGGGAGATGGGTCGGTAATTAGAGGGACAAGTAGGGTCGAGTGAAGGCTTCTTAAGGAGAGGTGTGACCACAGCATGTTTAAAGGCAGCAGGGACAGTCGCAGTGGAAAGTGAGAGGTTGAGAATGTGACAGATAAAAGGAATAAGAGCAGGAGAGATGGCATTAAGAAGGTGGGTGGGAATGGGATCAGAGGAACAGGTGGTACATTTTGAGAAAGAGAGGAGAAGTGTAGTTTCCTCAATAGTAACTTCAGGAAAGGAGGAAAGGGAATGAGGGGAAGGAGAGAGAGGGGAACGGACTAGTGGAGGGAGAGGTGGTGAGGTAGAGAAAGCAAGGTTTATCTTTTGAACCTTGTTGTGAAAGAATTCAGCAAGGGTCTGAGGAGATAATGAAGGGGGAGTTGGGGGAGGGGGCACCTTGAGGAGAGAGTTCAATGTGGTGAAGAGAAGTCGAGGATTACAGCCAAGAGAGTTGGTCAGTTGGATATAATAATCCTGTTTGGCACGTAAAAGAGCAGATTGGAAGGAGGTCAGCATGAACTTAAAGTGTAAGAAATCAGCAAGGGCCCGAGATTTCCGCCAGAGGCGTTCGGCGGAGCGGGTACAGGAACGTAGGTAGCGGATATTAGAAGTCAGCCAAGGTTGGGGTTTTGTACGCCTTACAGGGCGGGTCATCAAAGGTGCAAGAGTGTCTAAGGCAGAGGATAGAGTATTGTTGTAAGAAGAAACAGCCTCGTTGACAGACGTGGATGGTGCCACAGTAGAGAGGAGGTTTGAAACATGGGAGGATAGAGATGAAGGGTCAATATCATGAAGATTCCTAGATAAATTAGATAAGATAGGACGGGACTTACTCCCCTTACTCCCCCTTTGGTCACCAACCCCCTCCCACCCAAAAAAAAAAAAAAAAAAAAAAAAAAAAATATATATATATATATATATATATATATATATTTTTTTTTTTTTTTGCCAGCCTCAAATGTCATACCCAGCTCCCTGACAGCAGTATGCAGGTCCCTGGAGCAGTATTTAGTGGGTGCAGTGCACTTCAGGCAGGTGGACCCAGGCCCATCCCCCCCCCCTACCTGTTACACTTGTGGTGGTAAATGTTAAGCCCTCCAAACCCCCCCAAAACTCACTGTACCCACGTGTAGGTGCCCCCCTTCATGCCTAAGGGCTATGGTAGTGGTGTATAGTTGTGGGGAGTGGGTTTTGGGGGGCTCAGCACACAAGGTAAGGGAGCTATGTACCTGGCAGCTATTTTTGAAGTCCACTGCAGTGCCCCCTAGGGTGTCCGGTTGGTGTCCTGGCATGTCAGGGGGACCAGTGCACTACAAATGCTGGCTCCTCCCACGACCAAATGCCTTGGATTTGGCTGGGTTTGAGATGGCCGGAATTAGTTTCCATTATTGGCGAAAACTGATGCCGGCCATCTCAAACCCAGTGATCTCTGACATTTGGCCGGCCCCAACCGTATTATCAAAATGAAAGATGGCCGGCCATCTTTTTCGATAATACGGTTCGGGGCCGCTGTTTGCGGTGCCGGCCAAATAGATAGCCGGCCATCTATTTGGCCGGCGCCATTCGATTATGCCCCTCTGTGTTACCAGAGTAGAAATTAAACTGCAATGATAGTGTGGATCAAATTGGATGGGGTTGTGCTATATAAATATTAATATTTGCTCACACATTTTAGGAGTGTTGCTCATAGATTTTACATGGTTGCTCACAAAAGTAAATTTTTTTGGTGCTATATACAGAAATTGCTAATACTGGCACTCAAAAATTGTTGGTTTTTAAAACTTGTTGCTCACACACAAAAACAATTTGCACACACCAGGCCACTCCTTAGAGGAAACATTGGTGGGAAAGTATCAGACCAATACTGTCATATTCACAGATCCCGCCCCAGGCTAGAAGTGGTGGGTGAGAGTCAAGCACCATGGGTCTGAAGAAACAGAAAAGTTTTGAGCTTGGACTTAAACCCAGTTAAGGAATGCTCTAAGTGAAGATTGATGGGAATGGAGTTCCACAAGATGGGACCCTGGATACTGAAGTGCTTTTGCGGGATTGATGAAAGGTGGAATGTGTGATGTGATAGAACCTGAAGAAGGTTATGGTGCGAGGAGTGCAGAGACTTTGACAGAAAATAGGGCAGCAGGTACTGAGACAGATAAGAGGGGTACCCTGAGTGTAGAATTTTATATACCAAAAGAAGTGTCTTATACGTAATTTGAGGACAGAGACAACAGTGTTACGAAAGGAGTAGGGGCGTGACATGTTAACAGTGTATAGCACTAGTGAGTAATTGAACTGCAGCATTCTGCACTAACTGGAGTTGGTGGATGTCTTTCTGCCTCAAACCTTGAAACAGGGAATTACAATAATCTAGGTCTGTGCAAAGCAGAGACAGAAAGTAGCTGGCAAATGGAATAAAGTAGTCGCAGCTTGTAAAAGCAAGACTTGTAGAACAGCAAAAATATGCTGGCAAAAAGTCAAATTACTTTCCAGGGTCACTCCTAAGACTCACAAAGACTCAGTCTGAAAGAACAGATTGCCAGCCATCTGGACAGGAACTGCTAGAGTTGATACATTGGAGCAGCCAAAGATGGTGCACCTACGCTTGTCAGTGTCAGCATTCGTTGTCCAGTTATGGTCCCAGGTCCAGTCCGCAGAGGTAGTGGATTCCCAAGAATACACAATCCACACGGGTTTGTATATATATATATATATATATATATATATGTATGTATTTTTATTTATTTATTGCATTTGTATCCCACATTATTCCACCTATTTGCAGGCTCAATGTGGCTTACAGAGTTTTGTTAAGACATAGTCGTTACAGGAAATCAGATACAATTGGTAGTGTAACAGAGTGTTGTTTTGACATAGTCATTACAGGATATAAAATACAATTGGTAGTATACAAAGATTAAGTAAGGGAAGAGAGAAGGAGGTGTTAGGGAGGATAGTATAGAAGGTGGGCTATCATAGCTGGGTGGATTCATGGGGTAGTTTTATACGGCTATGGGTTCACTTTGTAGGCCTTGTTGAAGAGATGTATCTTCAAGGATTTGCGAAAATTCATTAATTAATGTAAGGCATATTGTATTTACATATATAGGCTCACAGCACTTAGTACAGGTAAATATTACAATGCTGTATCGGTGTGTGTGTGTGTGTAGATGGGAATCAAGGAGAGAGAGGTAAGGATCTCTAAATTAAACCCCAACTGTAAATTTTTTTTCTATCCTACACATTTCAAATGGATTTTGGAGCCTGCCCCTGTTCCCGGAATGCCAGTACAAAACAGCATTTTAGTGGCTAAATAAACAGTACACATGGACTGTGTTACCTCAGGGTTATAAGGATTCTCCATCCATTTTCCACAAATACATGCAGGAAGCCCTAGCCCATGTGTCTTGTAGAGACAATATAATCCAATACGTTGATGACATTCTAATTCAATCTGAAACTGAATGTGACCACTGGGCCCACGTAAGAGAGATTCTAAATGCTCTTTTGGAAGCTGGTCTTAAAGTAAATGCGACTAAAGCTCAGCTGTGTAAACCACAGGTTTCCTTTCTAGGAGTCACCATTGGCCAGAATGGTAAATCCGTAGATTCTCAGAGAATAGATCTCATACAGAAATTACCTCTTCCTACAGATCAGAAATCCCTCCAATCATTTCTAGGGCTTACAGGGTTCTGCCATGATTTTATGCACAACTATGCTGAAGTGGCTGCTCCACTATACTCCATGCTTAAACATAATGAATATGTTTGGGAGGCAGAGCACACAGAGGCAGTGACTAAACTCAAGCAGACTTTGACTTCTGCTCCTGTCCTTGCTCCCCCAGATCACAAGCAGAATTTTTTTCCTATACCCAGTGGTTGGGGGAGAACAGTATAAGGGCTGCCCTAACACAGCGCTTAGGAGGGACAGACCGGCCAATTGCTTTCTTTTCCAGAGTTCTCACGTCTCCAGAACTTAAAATGGGAATCTGTGAAAAACATGTTCTGGCTGCCTATGCTGCTATGCAAAAGTTTACGTATATTATTGGTGCTCAAACCACATACATATGTAGCCACCTCACCCCCGTTAAATTCATTGTGGAGGGCAAGTTGGCTTGTAGTAGAATTAGGATGGAGAGAATAGTCCATTGGACCATGATGTTGCAGGCACAGAATGTGAAGTTTGAATTACTAAAAGAGCCTAAAGTGCAGGATGCAGGGATCTTACTGGAGGGACAACCTCATGACTGTCAGTCTTCACCCAGTACCCCCAATCATTTAATATTTAAAGAACTGGTACTGGACAGAATATCCCCTTTTCTTCCTACAGTATATATTGATGGCAGTAGCCAATGTGAGGGAGGAAGGAGACAGCGAAGTTACTTACCTGTAGCAGGTATTCTCCGAGGACAGCAGGCTGATTGTTCTCACATATGGGTGACGTCCGACGGCAGCCCCAGGAACGGAATCTTCCTAGCAACAAAGTTTGCAGAGCCCTCGCACGTACACGCGCACCGCGCATGCGTGACTGTCTTCCCGCCTGAAGCGCGAACGTGCCTCAGTCAAATTACAAGCAAAGACAAGGGAAGAGACAACTCCAAAGGGGAGGTGGGCGGGTTGATGAGAACAATCAGCCTGCTGTCCTCGGAGAATACCTGCTACAGGTAAGTAACTTCGCTTTCTCCGAGGACAAGCAGGCTGCTTGTTCTCACATATGGGTATCCCTAGCCCCCAGGCTCACTCAAAACAACAAACAGGGTCAATTGGGCCTCGCAACGGCGAGGACATAACAAAGATTGACCTGAAAAAATAACAACTAACTGAGAGTGCAGCCTGAAACAGAACAAAAATGGGCCTAGGGGGGTGGAGTTGGATTCTAGACCCCAAACAGATTCTGCAGCACCGACTGCCCAAACTGACTGTCGCGTCGGGTATCTTGCTGAGGCAATAATGAGATGTGAATGTGTGGACAGATGACCACGTCGCAGCCTTGCAAATCTCTTCAATAGTGGCTGACTTCAAGTGGGCCACTGACGCTGCCATGGCTCGAACACTATCAGCCGTGACATGACCCTCAAGAGTCAGCCCAGCTTGGGCGTAAGTGAAGGATATGCAATCTGCTAGCCAATTAGAAATGGTGCGTTTCCCGACAGCTACTCCCTTTCTGTTGGGATCAAAAGAAACAAACATTTGGGCGGACTGTCTGAATGGGCTTGTCCGCTCCAGATAGAAGGCCAATGCTCGATGGCAGTCCAATGTGTGTAACTGACGTTCAGCAGGGCGGGTATGAGGACGGGGAAAGAATGCTGGCAAGACAATTGACTGGTTCAGATGGAACTCCGACACCACCTTCGGCAACAACTTAGGGTGAGTGCGGAGGACTACTCTGTTATGATGAAATTTAGTATATGGAGCATGGGCTACCAATGCTTGGAGCTCACTCACTCTACGAGCTGAAGTAACAGCCACCAAGAAAATGACCTTCCAGGTCAAGTACTTCAGATGGCAGGAATTCAGTGGCTGAAAAGGAGGTTTCATCAGCTGGGTGAGAACGACATTGAGATCCCATGACACTGGTGAAGGTTTGACAGGGGGCTTTGACAAAAGCAAACCTGTCATGAAGTGAACAACAAAAGGCTGTCCAGAGATAGGCTTACCTTCTACACGATAATGATAAGCATTAATTGCACTAAGATGAACTGTTACGGAGTTGGTCTTAAGACCAGACTCAGACAAGTGCAGAAGGTATTCAAGCAGGGTCTGTGTAGGACAAGAGCGAGGGTCTAAGGCCTTGCTGTCACACCAGACGACAAACCTCTTCCAATTAAAAGAGTAACTCTTTTTAGTGGAATCTTTTCTGGAAGCAAGCAAGACTCGGGAGACACCCTCCGACAGACCCAAGGAGGCAAAGTCTACGCTCTCAACATCCAGGCTGTGAGAGCCAGAGACTGGAGGTTGGGATGCAGAAGCGCCCCCTCGTTCTGAGTTATGAGGGTTGGAAAACACTCCAATCTCCACGGTTCTTTGGAGGACAACTCCAGAAGAAGAGGGAACCAGATCTGACACGGCCAAAAGGGCGCAATCAGAATCATGGTTCCACGATCCTGCTTGAGTTTCAGCAAAGTCTTCCCCACCAGAGGTATGGGAGGATACGCATACAGGAGACCCTTCTCCCAATAAAGGAGAAAGGCATCTGATGCTAGCCTGTCGTGGGCCTGGTCTGGAACAGAACTGAGGGACCTTGTGATTGTTCTGAGCAGCAAAGAGATTGACCAAGGGGGTGCCCCACGCTTGAAAGATCTGACGTACCACTCTCGAGTTGAGAGACCACTCGTGAGGTTGCATTATCCTGCTCAGTCTGTCGGCCAGACTGTTGTTTATGCCTGCCAGATACGTGGCTTGGAGAAACATGCTGTGACGGCGAGCCCAAAGCCACATCTGGACGGCTTCCTGACACAGGGGGCGAGATCCAGTGCCCCCTGCTTGTTGATGTAATACATGGCAACCTGATTGCCTGTCTGAATTTGAATAATTTGATTGGACAGCCGATCTCTGAAAGCCTTCAAAGCGTTCCAGACCGCTTGCAACTCCAGGAGATTGATCTGAAAACCGGGTTTCCTGGAGGAACCAACGTCCTTGAGTGTGAAGCCCATCGACATGGGCTCCCCACCTGAGGATTTTGCCCTGCACCCCCCTACCACCGTCAGGAAATTCCTGTCCAGGGGTGCCTACGACACTTTTGATGTTGCGTCCAGACAGGGGCGTATCTGGACTCCGGCGGTAGGGGGGGCCAGAACCAGAGGGAGGGGGCACATTTTAGCCCCCCCCCCCCGACCCCCCTGCCACCAACGTAGGCACCCCTGGACAGGAATTTCCTGCACGCCTTCAGCTGCCTGACCACCTCCTGAAAAGGCTTGGCCTGCTCTGACGGGAGCTTCTCAACCAAGTCCGCCAGCTGCCGCACATTGTTCCGCAAGTGGATGCTGGTGTAGAGCTGATAAGACTGAATCTTGGACACGAGCATAGCAGAATGATAGGCCTTCCTCCCAAAAGAGTCTAGGGTTCTCGACTCACGCCCCGAGAACTCCTGGCTTTTTTGAGAGCAGAATCCACAACGCCAGAGTCATGAGGCAACTAGGTCTTCATCAACTCAGGGTCCCCATGGATCCTATACTGGGACTCAATCTTTTTGGGAATGTGGGGATTAGATAACGGTTTCGCCCAGTTCGTCAGCAATATCTGTTTAAGGACATTATGCAGAGGAACAGTGGACGATTCCTTAGGGGTGAAGGATAGTCCAAGACCTTGAACATCTCAGCCCTGGGCTCATCCTCAGTAACCACTGGGAAAGGAATGGCCGTAGACATTTCCCGTACAAAAGAGGAGAAGGACAAGCTCTCAGGAGGAGAAAGCTTCCTCTCTGGTGAAGGAGTGAGATCAGAGGGAAGACCACAAGACTCCTCGTCAGAGAAATATCTGGGGTCTTCCTCTGCTTCCCAAGAGTCCTCCCCCTCGGTATCGGACACCAGCTCTCTGACTGCAGTCCGAATCCGAGCCCGTCTCGACGCCGAGGCACTACATCCTCGATGATGGGGTCGAGAAGAAGACTCCCGCACTGGCGGGAAGCTCCCTCCATTGACGACGCCAGGGAGTCAACTCGGGTGATCGCCGAAGCAGACACCGCATGCGGCACCGGCACCAATACAGGTGAAGCCGATACCGCAAGCGGCACCGGCATCGGAGACCTCACCATGGGTGGGGAGCCAGCCGCTGCATCCACCATTGGCACCGGCGACGCAAGCACCCCCGGTACCGAAGCTGACGATTGCAGCAGCCCTTCCATGATCCCAGGAAGAATGGCTCAGAGGCACTCATCAAGAGCATCTGTTGAGAGAAGCTGAGAGGCCGGTGCAGGAGACGATGCCAGAACCTGCCTGGGGTGGGGAGGCAGTACCGGGCTGTTTGGGGAGAAGCGCATCGACACCTCCTGGATAGAGGGGGAGCGGTCCTCTCGGCATCGACGCTTAGCGGGTGCCGAATCTTTCGGCGCCCCGGACCTCTCAGTACCGTGGTGGGAAGGCGACCAATGGTGATGCTTCTTCGTCTTCGCTCGAAGCACGTCACCGGAAGCCCCCGGTACCGACAAGGAGGACGTGGAATCCACACGCCTCCTCGGGGACGGGTCCGAAAGAGGACGGTCCTGATGCCTCTGTACCACAAGAGCCCTCGAGGCAGGTGGAGACCCACTCGATGGCTCATTGCTACCAGCATGGGGGGCCCTATGGACAGCCATCACCTGCGCTCCCGACGTCGATGCACTCTCCAATGCCGACATCGATACCGCCATCGATGACCTCAGTACCGCTACTGACGTCGACGTCGAAGAACCGGACAGGGCTCCGAACAGCAGGTTCCACTGAGCCGATCTCGCCGCCTGGGTCCTTTTTTTGAGTTGAAGACACAAAGTGCAGGCGTTGGGACGATGACTAGCCCCCAGACACTGAAGACACGAAATGTGCGGATCAGTGAGCAAGATCGTCCGGTTGCACCGCGTGCACTTCTTGAAGCTGCTGGCAGGCTTCGAGGACATGAGCGGAAAAATTGTGTCGGCGAAATTAAAACTTGCGATGATGCTGAAAAAGGCACCAAAACCAGGGGGAAAACCCCATACGGGCGGCCAAAAAGGCTGCGCATGAAAGTGAAAGGAAACTTAGAGGCCAAACATTAAACGGTAAAGGAAAACTCTTTTTTTTTTTTTTTAAATAAAACAAACAAGAACGAAACTTGACGAGGAAAAATCCCCGAAGAGGAAACGAAGGGACGAACAGCAAAAACAAAGCTGTGGGGGCTCTTTCTGGGGCGCAGAGCAGCAAAAAAACAGCCACTCTGACCGC
Source organism: Microcaecilia unicolor (assembly GCF_901765095.1). Lineage (NCBI taxonomy): Eukaryota > Metazoa > Chordata > Amphibia > Gymnophiona > Siphonopidae > Microcaecilia > Microcaecilia unicolor. Next base: position 244,320,588 of record NC_044036.1, read on the forward strand.
GGAAAAAAAGAGACTGAGGCACGTTCGCGCTTCGGGCGGGAAGATGGTCGTGCATGCGTGGTGTGCGCACATACGCGCGAGGGCTCTGCAAACTTTGTTGCTAAGAAGATTCCGTTCCTGGGGCTGCCGTCGGACGTCACCCATATGTGAGAACAACCAGCCTGCTTGTCCTCGGAGAATATGTTGAACAAAGTAGGTGCCAACAGGGAGCCCTGTGGCACCGCACTAACCAGTGTAAGGGATCGGGAATATCCTGACTTCCACAATACCTGATATGTTCTATCACAAAAGTAAGAATGAAACCACTGCAACAGGGGCCCTGAGACCTCTCTCTCTCTCAAAGCCGACAAAGAAGGAGACCATGGCTGACTAAATCAAACACTGCTGACAGGTGTAAAGACAGCAAAAGAACAATCTTCCCAGCTCTAAGAGCTTCCCAGAAAGTTATGACCAAACCTACTAAAGCAGTCTCAGTATTATGACTGGGACAAAACCTCATCTGTTGAGGATGCAATATAGAGTTCTTCTCTATAAAAGAAGTCAGATGGTGAGCTACCAAGTATTTGACAACTTTTTAAGACAAAGGGCAAATGAGCAGTAGGCCGATAATTAGAGGCCAGATCTTTACATGCCTTAAAATCCTTCTGATGTGACCTAATCACTTTCTTCCAGACTTCTGAAACCGATCATGAAGACAAACCCTCCTTTATCATGGTAAAAATATAAGGAGAAAAGATATCAATAAACCGGTTCAACAGAGAAGCGGGAAATGGGTCATGAAGAGCAGTAGTGGAATGCACCCTCTTCAGCACCTGAGAGAGAACCGAAGGGGTCAAATCAGGAAGTGTAGAAAGAGTTGCGGTCAAAGACAATGGAACAACAGGAGAATCTGACATTGGAACAAAGGAAGAAGCAAAGCCCCAAAAATAATCTTCTAGATTGTCTGCAGTAAGAATAGAACCACATGAATCACTTAGGACAGGAAACATCAATTCACAAAAGATCACATATAACTTTTTTGTACTAGGTGCCCAAGCAATACAGTCAGAGCAGATGTGCCTCCTAGCATCATAAACCTGTTGTTTATAGAAAACCGAAACATCCCCAAATTTCCGTTTAATAACATCTAATTTATCTTTCTGCTATTTTCGCTCCCAATGATGAAGTTGCTGCCATAACAGGCAAAGATGGTCCAAGAACCAAGGTTCTTGTTACCTCAAAGAGGAGACCTCAGTGCCTTTAGCGGAGCCACAGTATCCTTGACATTAGTCACTGCTAGGTTCCACCTCACAGTCTCATAATCCAGGTCACAGTTGCTAAAATCATCCAAAGGCAAATCAAAATCTTGTCACACTGAGCTCTCCGTGAGAGCTAAAAAATCACGGATATACCTAACAAAGGCTATTTCACACCTAGAACATAGGAACATAAGAGTCCACCTAGCCCAGTATCCTTTTTCCAACAGTGGCCAAGCCAGGTCACAAGTACCTGGCAGAAACCCAAACAGTGGCAACATTCCATGCTACCAATCCCAGGGCAAGCAGTAGCTTCCCCATGTCTGTCTCAATAGCAGACTATGGACTTTTCCTCCAGGAAGTTGTCCAGACCTTTTTTAAACCCAGATACGCTAACTGGTGTTACAACATCCTCCAGCAAAGAGTTACAGAGCTTAACCATTTTTTGAGTGAAAAAATATGTCCTCCTATTTGTTTTAAAAGTAGTTCCATGTAACTTCCTCGAGTGTCCCCTAGTCTTTGTACTTTTGGAATGAGTGAAAAATTGATTCACTTCTATTTGTTCTACACCACTCAGGATTTTGTAGACCTCAATCATATCTCCCCTCATCCATCTCTTTTCCAAGCTTAAGAGCCCTAACCTCTTTAGCCTTTCCTCATATGATAAGAGTTCCATCCCTTTTATCATATTGGTCACTCTTCTTTGAACCTTTTCTAATTTTGCTATATCTTTTTTGAGATACGGCGACCAGAACTGAACAAAATACTCAAGGTGTGGTCACATCATGGAGCAATACAGAGGCATGATAGTATTTTCAGTCTTATTTACCATCCTTTTCCTAATAAATCCTATTATCCTGTTTTAGCTTATTATCTACAACAACACCTAGACCTTGGGTGCTGACCCTCAAGGTGGTATAAGGTAACTATAATTTCAGTTATTCTTTCCCATGTGTAACACTTTGCATTTGTCCACATTAAATTTCATCTGCCGTTTCAATGCCCAGTCTTCCAATTTCCTAAGGTCTTCCTGCAATTTTCACAGTCTACATGTGTTTTAACAACCTTGAATAGTTTTGTGTCATCTAAAAATTTAATAATCTCACTCATCATTCTGATTTCCATATCATTTATAAATATGTTAAATAGCAGCAGTCTCAGTATAGATCCCTGCGGCACTCCACTATTCACCCTCCTCCATTGAGAGAAATTACCATTTAACCCTACAACATTGCCTCCTATCCCATGACTCATTTTCTCAGGTGTTTCTTACGAGGAACTTTGTCAAAAACTTTCTGAAGATTTAGATACACTACATCAACCGGCTCACCTTTATCCACATTTTTATTTAGGCCTTCAAAGAATTGAAGCAAATTGGTGAGGCAAGACTTCCCTTGGCTGAACCCATGATGACTCTGTCCCATTAAACCATGTTTATATATGTGTTCCATAATTTTATTCTTTATAATAGTTTTCCCTATTTTGGCTGACACTGACATCAGGCTTACCAGTCTGTAGTTTCCTGGATCACCCCTGGAACCCTTTTTAAAAATCCCTTAAAGAGAAGGTAATAAGCACATGGTCCGAATATGGTAAGGAAAATGATATGAGGCTGGACAATGACTTTGCATACCATTCAGACAATAGGATCAAGCCCAACATATAACCAGCCACATGTGTTGGTGCCACGGTATGCAAATTAAGTTTTATCTCCTGTAAAAAAGGAAGAAAATCATCAGAAAAAGAAGACCTGGGATCCTCCGAATACAAATTGAGGTCTCCCATAAACACTAAATGAGGTGAATGCGCTAATAAGCCCTGCAAAGCTAAGAGAGCAGTAAAAGAAACTGGCAGCAGCTGGTAAAAGCAATAAAAAATCAAATCTAAAAGGACTATGCATACAAATCAGCACAGCTGCCAAATACTGAGCAGCTAAGGAAGCCAGTTTTCCAATCTGCAAAGTAATTGTAGTAAAAAATAAAGCCAGTAGCCAGACATGATATTTCAGACTTGAGCCTGAAGTGGGTGGGTACACAATCCCCCCTACTCTTGCAGCAGTGCTCCCCAACAAATAAATACCTTGGATTCCCAAGCCCCGCCAGCTTGAAAAAGTCCTCTGGTAGACAGAACAAGTCATTCTCCTACTTGCTTGCAGCTGGCAGTTTTGAATTGTAACTCCTATATAAAATAAATCCAAATCTACCAAAGGTCAGTGAAGTCAGTCTTTTATTTCAGAATTGCATAAAATAGCCTGTTAACAGGGAGGAAACCCCAACAAGGCATTTCTCTCCTGGTAGTTCTCACACTTGCTAGCCCTCTAGCCACACCTATCCCTTGCTCTGTATCTCGCCCCCTTCCCCCACCAAACTCTCACTGTCCCCAAACCCTCTCACTTCCCATTCACACTCCCTACCTGTTTGTCTTCTATCTCTCATTGTTCCTCTGTTTGTCCACTCCCAGTTTGTCACTGTGCCTTATGTTGCAGCTCTTTGTGTGAGGACTGTGTGCTGGTGCTGGGAGAGTGAGTTCTGGGTGCTGGTGCTGGATCTCACTGGGTGCAGTAGGTGGAGGAGTGCACAATGGTTTTACATGGCATAGTGTGTTGCACCTGTGATGGAGGAACACCTGCATGTCAATTATGGATGCATTGAATGCTATTGCTACTGTGGCTGACACTATGCTGGACATGGATAAGAGTTTTGAGGGGAGGCCCAGGAGGAGATACTCCTATCCTAGAGTATTTAGACCTAACATCCACTTCATGGACCTCACTGACCAGCAATGCCTTATTAGCTACCGCTTTGATAAGGCTGCCATATAGCAACTCTGTCAGCAGCAACAACCCCTCCTCCAGACCACAACATGTAGGGATACTCCAGTGCCTGTCCACTTAAGATCACTGCCTCCCTTGTCTTTCTTGCCACCGGCATTTTTCAGTCAGTGCAAGCAGTCAATGTAGGCCTCACCCAGCCCGCAATCTCCAACTGTCTTGCCCAGTTCCTTGATGCCTTCCTCACCTTCACTTCACACTATATTACCTTTCCCAATACCGCCCAGACCCTCCAGAACAACATGGCTCAGTTCTACGCTGTAGACCACTTACCCTCAGTCATTGGCATCATTGACTGCACACAAATTGCACTCAGACCCCACTGGGCACACGAGGAAACCTATAGGAATAGAAAATCATATCATTACATGAACATGCAGGTTGTATGCGATGCACAGGGGTAGATTGTGGATGTGTGTGCTTGGTACACACGATACATATATCCTGCAGCATTCTGTAATCTACCACAGATTTGACCAAGGGGAGATCAGCAATGGCTGGCTCCTAGGTAAGCAGTACTGAGATTCCTAACCCACATAACCAATTCCTTCCTTACGTTAACACCCTCCCTCATGATGCCCTCAGAACCCACATCCATGACCTGCACTCCACAAGGTTCACATACAAATACACACCCATGTCTGTGATTCCTGCTAGGTCACTGAGGCTACTACCCCCAGTGAACTTGGCTAATTACTCCCATTGTCCACCCCCAAAATGAGGTGGTTGAGGAATCTAACAAGAGCCATAAGAACACCCACACCATCATTAAGTGCACTTTTGGCCAGCTCAAAAACAGATTTAGATGTCTTTGACCGTTCTGGAGGGGAGCACTTCTACAACTCTGAAAAGGTTGCCAAGATATTCATGGCCTGCTGCATGCTGCACAACTTCGCACTGCATAGAAGACAGCCCCTAGCAGAGGACACACAGTAGCAGCAGCAGCAGCAGCTAGAACAATAGAAGGATGACCCCTCCCCCCCTCTGGCCACAGAGCTGCCCAAGGACCACACCAGCTTGGGGTCCACACCAGACAAAGACTCATACAGACCAATTTTCAGTAAAAGTAAGAGCAGTATTTATTTGTGCTCAGAACAAGAAGGAAAGTAGGGGAGTCTATTAGATTGTAAGCTCTTTGAGCAGGGACTGTCTTTGCAGCGCTGCGTACGCCTTGTAGTGCTATAGGAATGCTAAATAGTAGTAGTAGTAGGACCAATACAATTCGAACTCAAGAATATAAAACAATTTTATTAGTCAGACTCAATACAGATCTGCATTTCGGCGTGGGGGTGCATGCCTCAGGGTCAACAAATCAGTGCCCTTGTAATGCAAATACCAACAGAGTAAAAAATTGTATGCAACTAAATTTCAGATTTCAAAAAATGTGGTTACAAGGAATAGCAATGCATTGAATCCAGCTAATAAAATTGCTTTTTACCCTTCAGTTGGAATTGTTTTGGTCCTCCCCTACTTTCATTTTTGCTCTATTTGTACTCACCATATATTTTGTAGCCCCTTCACCCTGCCATCACCACCCTCCCCTCCTCTCTCTCTCCCCTTCCCCTCCCTTCCCCCTCTCCTCTCTCCCCCCCAGCATACATTCAACCCCCTCCCACTCCCATCCCCCACTCCTATAGGGCCAACCTCTGCCCCCTTCCTGTAGCTACTAGGGTTCAGACCTTGCAGCAGCAAACAGATTGGCATGGCATGCCACTATCTCCTTCACTAGGAGCTCGATCTAAGCTTTGTTGAAGTTGCGCTTCCTGCTAGGGGCCTTCTTTTTGGATGCTATTGCACATGGGGGCTGTGGAGGTTTGAAAATCCCAAGATGCACATTTTTATAGAGCACTTTAGATGTTTCAGCCAGGGCCGTGCCTAGGGTCTCCGGCGCCCCCCTGCAGTTGGCCTCTCCGGCGCCCCCCCCCCCAAAACGAGCGCTACACTACCCGCGCTCTTCTCCCCAGATCCTTTTTTTGTTGTTTAAATTTACCTCTCCGGCGTGCGGCAGCGTAGGCAGCGTTAGTGAGAAGGAGGCGGCGCTCCCCCGCCCCGACGTGTCTTGCCTTCGCTGTGTCCCGCCTTCTTCTGACGTCAGAAATGACGTCAGAAGAAGGCGGAACTGAGCGAAGGGAAGACACGTCGGGGCGGCCGGGGGAGCGCCGCCTCCTTCTCACTAACGCTGCCTACGCTGCCGCGCGCTGGAGAGGTAAATTTAAACAAAAAAAAAAGGATCTGGGGAGAAGAGGGCGAGGTAAGCATGGGGCGGGGCGCCCCCCCCAGAGGATGGCGCCCTCCTGCCATGCTTACCTCGCTTACCGCGTCGGCACGGCCCTGGTTTCAGCAGCGGGCACTTAGAGGTTTGTGGGATAAACTTTGTTTTTTTTTAATAATGGCTCACACATAAAAAGGTTTTAGGGAAAATAATGTCTAAATAAAGTGATTTAGATGCCTTTTTTGACCCTCAATATTTTGCTAAGGGGGAGGTGGCTTATCATCAACCTGGAATCCTCAACACCTGGAAACTGACTCTTATGTTCTCCATTCTGTCCTCACAGCATCAGGCTGCTGAACCCTGGGAGCCACGAGCCATCTAAGTCCCCATTTGCCACTGTCTCCAGGTAAGCAGAGACATCTGAACCTACCATGCCCCATTCTGGTAGGGAGATGACCTGAGATCTGGTCTGCCCCATGTTTCTGCTAACAAAGGACTCTTTGCTTTTTGTAGGACCTGGCTGCTGGACAAGATACTGCAGAGGCACTGGTCAGCAGCAACACAAGACACAGCCAGTGGCGTTCCTAGGGGGGCTGACACCCGGGGCAGATCGCCGATGCGCCCCGCCCCTGGGTGCAGTGCCCCCCGGATGCAGCGCGACCTCCCCCCGTGAAAGAACCCCCCCCTGGGTGCACGCCACTGGGGGGGTGCTGGGCGCGCCTGTCCTTTGTTCGTTCCATGCTCCCTCTGCCCCGGAACAGACCTTGCTTTTTCTGTGAAATACATTTTCTCTCCGTCTGTGCCTTTTCTGAAATGTAAGGCTTGCAAGCTGACAGTAGCTCAGAGGAAGCAGCTGTAACCAGATAGCAGAAACCAGCTGGAACTTGTGCTGCTTATCAGTATATTGCCTTATATGGTATATGCAATGCCAAATAACTGTGAATAGACCAGAGACTAGAGACCAGTGTTGGAAATAGAGGGTTGTGTGCAAAGCCAAAGATAAGTTTCGTTTCCTGGGTTTTGTGTAAGATCCTCTGTCTGTAACTGCGCATGACTACTGATAAGAGTGTATAAGATCGAGTGTCAGGTGACACTCGGGGCACAGTATCCTGAGTCTGAACTTAGTACTGTGTCAGCTAGCTAATAAAAGCTGTCTTGCCTCTGGAACCATTTGCCACTTGTCTCCTGATTTTACAAGCTGTGAATCCTGTTACACTTGCAGGGAGCCTGGCTATTGTGGGATGGATACCTCAGTGATCACCCCACTCTTGAAGGTTGGCCTGGCATTTGAGTACCGGCACCCTTTTTGCTAGAAAAAACACACTGGAATTTAGAAATGTTGTTGTTCCATAACTATGGACTGTGTTGAATAATGTAGAAAAGACATTCAGTGCATATATGCTCCCCCCCCCCCCCCCCCCACCCAGCAACCTTGAGAGTGGATGAGCACTTCATAAAAGGGGACTGGGGTTCACCACATAAAGAAGGATGGAACCTAGCAGGGAGACACATGAGGTGGAAAGCAGGAGAAAAACTACCTGCTGCAGATACCCGTGAACCTGTTGAAAATAGAGGTAAGATTTGAATGCAGAGAACATACTGAGAATGGGGAGCCCTTGATCATAAGGGATGCACACATCCATTCTCAGGGCCTCTCTCCCTCCCCCACCCCACAGGCAGCAACAACTCTGTGTCCAATAGAGAACAAGAATCTGTACAATGAATTGGGTAGAAACAATCATGGCTCTCAGAGTGCAGTGTATTACTTGACCAGCTGTCCTGCAAGATGCAAGAAGTGTTTGTTTAGCACCTACATAGCAGAAAGGGAAGAGGTGGCTGAGAGTTATGAGCTTACCTTGAACTTGTGGTACAAGATTCTTTGTATCGCATTGGTACAATGGCACCAATGCAACCACCCACCTGCAAGGGTAATTTCAGCAACCCTGAAATTGAACTGCTGGTTCAGGAAATCCAGAGGAGGCACATGCATCTCTTTGCTCCCACGGGCCAGAGGCTGGCTGCTACAACAAAGCAGAGAGAAAGGGAGGCAGTAAGGGACTGGCTCAACCGGTCTTTCACTGTAGCAGGGATGTGGAAGACTGCAAATGGAAGTGGCGATGATGTCAGGAGGAAGGCTAGCGCCAAGCCCCCCAGCAGATGAGACAAAACAAACAAACAAACAAACAAACAGGTGTACAAAAGCATACAGTGGCAAAAACAAGGTTTACTATAACTGAAGCTAAAACGCTTTGAAATATCACCCTATAAAAAAAAAAAACCTCAAGTGCAAGCACAGAGAAAGCCATTTTAAAGAAGCGCCAATAAAGGGAATGCAAACTTCCAAATGGGAAGAGTGGCTGCGGACGTTTATCATTATCACCCTTAACCGAAATGAGGACACCCAAAACACAGAGCAGCTGGGGACACCCATAGTTTCCTACCTATAATCTTTTCCATGTTTTATTTTGTTTGATTTCTATTGACTACCTATAATCGAAATTAGGATGCCCAAAACACAGAGCAGTTGGGGACGCCCATAGTTCCCTACCTATAATCAAATTTAGGACGTTTAGGGATTTTGTCGATAATCAAAATTAGGACACCCATCTCATTCTCACATGGGCGTCCCTGAGAGAGTATTTAAGCGCCTTTCTCTGTATTTTCGATTCTTTGCATCGCATTGGTACAATGGCACCAAAGCAACCACCCACCCGCAAGGGTAATTTCACCGACGCAGAAATTGAACTGCTGGTTCAAGAAATTCAGAGGAGGCACATGCATCTCTTTGCTCCCACGGGCCAGAGGCTAGCTGTTACAATGAAGCAAAGAGAATGGGAGGCAGTAAGGGACCGGCTCAACGCGGTCTTCCACTGTGGCAGGGATGTAGAAGACTGCAAATGAAAGTGGCGCTGGCTGAGGCGAGATGTCAAAAGGAAGGCCGGTGCCAACCCCCCAGCAGATGACACCACTAACTTGACCCCCATCGAGTGCATCATTCATGGGCTCTTGCCCCAGGAAGGGATCCATGGCATTGGGTCCCTTGACACATCAGCACAGCCTGAGGGCTCAGGTAGGTTGACCATTAGGAAGTTGGGGTATCTGTTGTGCTATACTACAGTCTGTTTTACACAAGTGGGAGACAGTGTGGTGCTCCTCAGTAGGGAAAGGGGGGAGAACACCACATGCAATGCAAATCACTATTCATTACAGACCATGAAGCAGGGGGGAGGGGGAGGGGTTCTAGCAATGTGTGTGTAGGTTACCACTGTTTCACAGCTTTGGAGGCCTTCCCCACAGTGGCGTAGCTACAGGTGGGCCTGGGTGGGCCGGGGCCCGCCCACTTTGGACTCAGGCCCTCCCAAAATTGTGACACACTTGTTGTGGCTGGTGGGAATCCCCAAAACTTGCCAGCTGAAGATTTTCTCTCCTTGGGCAGTCAGCAGCATTTGCCTTGAGCTGATTCTGAGACCGGCCCTTTTGCACATGCTCAGTTTTTGCACATGCAAAAGCACTGAGCATGCACAGCCTACCGGCAGCAGCATCAGCCTAAGGTAAGTGCTGCCAGCTGCCGTTTGGAAGAGTGCTGGCTGCTCGAGGAGGAGGAGGAAATCTTCAGTTGGTAGGGTTTGGGGATCTCCGCCAGCTCAAGTATTTCATATTTGGTGTTTCTGGGCAGGGAGGGGTGATAAGAGGAGCAAACTAGAAGGGGACGGGGTGGGGGGAAGGTGAATTCCATGCCCACTCCCCCTTGGTCTCAGGTCCACCCAAAATTGGCCATCTGGCTACGCCCCTGCTTCCCCATCACCAAACTGTGCATATCTCCTTCCCACACCTCTGTGCTGTAGCCACTGTGTCCTCTGCACTCCTTCCACAGTTCTATGTCTACCCACCTGCCTGTGTGGCTCTCTTGCACATCAGTCTCTGAAGTACACTGCGCTCCTCGTCTCCAGCTCTGTACCATGTACAATGACATCTGTGGGTTGCCTGCCAATCCCATTCTTCACCATCTGTTGGCTGGGTCTTCGCGTGTGGGGCTATGTATATGAATGCTGAAAAACAAAAGTGGGTTATTTTGACCAACACACTTCCTCCCCTTTTGCTTTGCAGGTGTTTTCAGCCAGTCGGAGGAAGAAGCTGGCCCTAGTGGCCACCAGCCCCAGCACACAGAGCACCAAACCAGTGGACCTACACAAGAAAGCACACAGGACTATGGGGTGGAACCACAGGACCCAGCAGCAGCAGCGCTGGCTCTCCCTCCACCACCTACATCAGAGGCTCTCCATCCACCACCCGTAGCAAAGGCTCTCCCTCCACCACCCACAGCAGAGGCTTTCCCTCCACCACCCTCAGCCTTTGCCGATGGTGGCACTGAAGAAGAAGCAGAAGATGCAGAAGGGGGGGGGGCACCTCCTCAGCAGAGGCCATCCAGCCAGAGGAAGCAGCTACTGCACCTCGCCACACAATTGCTGGGCCAGAACGTGCAGATGGAAGACTACTGGTGCCAGAAATTGGAGCTGCAACGGGAAGCGCTCCAGGTGCAACGGGAAGCGGTACAGGCCCAATGTGATGTGGTACAGCAGCTCCAACGGCTGGAGCACAGCATCGAGGGCCTACACTGTGACCTGAAAGCACCTAGTACAGCCCTGATGCAGCAACAACTGGCGTCTACTTCCACCACTGCACAGTAACCACCCGCTAAGAAGAGGAGCTTGAGATCCTCAGCCTCCCCAGCCACTGGTCCAGCAGTCACCACACCAGCTCCCCTTCTGGGTCCTGTGCCCAGGTTGCAGGGTAAGCCACAGAGTGCAAGGTGGCCGGACTTCCACAGGGCAGCCGAGGCAGCAGGCTGTCTTGTGGACAGAGTGGGGAGGAGAGTGGGAGCTCATCAGAGGACTCTCAACAGAGTTCCCCTGCAGCACAAGCTGCAAAGGAACACGGTGGGAGGAGTAGGAGGGGATGGGGACAGGGGAGGGGGTGGGGAAAGTGATGGGACATGCTGGGGGTGGGGTGAGGGGTGAGGGTTGGAGGGAGGGGAATATGCACAGAGCGGGTGGTGGTGGTAGGAAGGGGTGGTGTTGGTGTGTAAATACACAGTGATAGAAATAAATGTCAACTTACTCTCGATCAGTCTTTGCCTGGCTCTGACCCCCAGCTGGTGTGCACTGTGCTCTGCTCTGTGGGCGGGAGGTGGAGGGGACTCCTCATCCTGTTCATCTGGGGCCTGCTGCTGTGGTGGCTGTGGCTCTTCTGGGAGGGCCTGTCCTCTGTGCAGGCATTGCCAAATTATGTAGCATGCAGCAGGCTAGGAATATCTTTGCAACCTTTTGGGGGCTGTACAGGAGCTCCCCTCCAGAACGGTCCAGACATCGGAACCTGTTCTTAAGTTGTCCAAAGGTGTGCTCGATGATGCCACGGGTGGTCCGATGTCTACTGTTGTAGTTCTCCTCTGACCCTGTTTGTGGGTGCACTATGGGGGTCATGAGACAACTCCACTGTGGGTAGCCTCTGTCACCTTTGTGGAGAAGCAGGATGAGAAAGATGAGTGTGTATTGTTTGGAGCAGGTAGCTTGTGGAGGTGGGGGGGGGGGGAATAGTGGGTTGTGGCGTGAGCTGGAGGGAGACAGTGCTGAGGGCTGCCTGGTGGAGGAGGTATAGTTTGGGCAGATCCATGCTGCACTTACCTAGGAGCCATCCACCGGTGATCTCCCCTCGCTCAAACCTGCGGAAGATTCCTGAGTGCTCCAATATATAGGCATCATGGGTGGAACCTGGGTATCGGGCACATATGTCTAGAATCTCCCCCTGGGCGTCACACACAACTTGCATGCAGTGGCGTAGCCAGACAGCCAGTTTTGGGTGGGCCTGAGCCCAAAGTGGGTGGGCACAAAATTTTCTCTGCTCCGCTCTACCTCCACCTCAAAACAGGGCCGGTCCAACCCAGTAAGCGAGGTAAGCATGGCAGGAGGGCGTCGACCTCTGGAGGGCGCTGCCGCACCATGCTTACCCTCGCCGGTTACCTCAGCTCCTGGACCCCGACAGCAGCCCTGCCTTCGGTTTCCTGCTCTGGTATTTAAACGAAGGTCTCGCAGGTGATTAATGGGTAAACATTAGCGAGCGGGCGGAGGGTGGAACCGATCATTGGAGGCGGGGATTGATTTGTGTGCGCTCCTATGGGGCATGGAGTTCAGAGATTGACGTGTCCACGGCCCTATAGAATGCAGCAACCGAAGAGGTGACGGATCTGGTGCTTGAGGGCTGCGGTGGTCGCACTATGGGCATTGCGAGCTTGAGCGCAGTTCTTCTGTTGTTGGCGGGGGTCGGGGCGCTCGCGCTCAGGGATCCGAGGGATTCGGAGTCGTTACTGGTGGAGGGCTGTGCCCCCTGGCAGACTTACAAAGCGAGTCTGAATAACAACACTCACAAGGTGAGGGGGGGAGGAATCTTCTGATATTTGGAGTTCAGGAATTGGATACTGCTGGGACTGGGGGGGAGCAAGAACAGGGTGTTGGCATTGGGGTTCAGAAATTGGGTAATGCTAGGACTGGGGGGAACAGGTGGATGGAGGGGAGGGGAGAGTTGATGGACATGGATGGAGGGGAGGGCAGTGGAGAGAGGAGGGTTGCTGGACATGGGTGGATGGAGGGGAGGGCAGGGGAGAGGAGGACTGCTGGACATGGGTGGATGAAGGAGAGGGCAGGGGGGAGGAGGGCTGCTGGACATGGGTGGATGGAGGAGAGGGAAGGGAGAGAGAAGAAATGCTGGACATGGATGGATGGAGGGGAGGGCAGGGGGGAGAGGAGGGTTGCTGGACATGGGTAGATGGAGAGGAGGGCTGCTGGACATGGGTGGATGGAGGAGAGGGAAGGGAGAGAAAAGAAATGTTGGACATGGAAGGAGGGGAGGGAAGAGTGAGGAAGGAGATGAGATGAGGGAAAAGGAAGAGAGAAGAAAAACTGCACATGGATAAAGAATATAGGCAGAAGCTGGATCCACTAGACAGTCAAGTCTGCAGAGGACCCAGCTTTTACTTACAGATATAGGGCAAGAAATGAAGAAGAAAGGCGGAAAGTAAAGAAATAAATGGAAAGGAAGCCCTGGAAACGGAGTTAAGAGGACAGATAGCAGCAGAATCAGATACTGGGCCAGCATGATCAGAAAAACAAAGTCACCAGACAACAAAGGTAGAAAAATAATTTTATTTTCATTTTAGTGTTTGGAATATGTCCACTTTGAGAATTTACATCTGCTATCTTATTTTGCAATGTATAGCAATGTGTTTCTTTCTGTTTTTCTGGTATTGTGCTGCATGCAGAGTCTAAGTTCTTAGGAGTTCAGGTTAATTTTTGAAGAATTTGAAGAGGGGCTATCTCTGTTCTGCATGTGTGACTGCAAGGCCAAGAGGGGCATAATCGACCAGAAACGCCTATCTCCATGGGCGTTAATCTCCGAGAACGGGTCCGTGAAGGGGCGGAGTGAACCGTATTTTTTAAAAAAAATAGACGCCCATGCTTTATTCGCCAAGGTGTGAGCTGGGCGTTTTTGCTTTTCACCGATAATGGAAAATGAAATCGCCCAGCTCAAAAACGAATAAATGCAAGGCATTTGTTCGTGGGAGGGGCCAGGATTCATAGTGCACTGGTCCCCCTCACATGCCAGGACACCAACCGGGCACCCTAGGGGGCACTTTTACAAAAACAAAAAAAAAGGTAAAAGAGCTCCCAGGTGCATAGCACCCTTCCCTTGGGTGTTGAGCCCCCCAAATCCCCCTCAAAACCCACTGCCCACAAGTCTACACCAGTACTATAGCCCTAAGCGGTGAAGGGGGGCACCTACATGTGGGTACAGGGGGTTTGGGGGGGGGTTGGACGACTAGTAGCATTAAGCAGCACAATTGTAACAGGTAGGGGGGGGATGGGCCTGGGTCCACCTGCCTGACGTCCACTGCACCCCCTAACAACTGTTCCAGGGACCTGCATACTGCTGCTTGGGAGGAGGGTATGACATTTGAGGGTGAAAGTAAAAAGTTGTGAAACATCATTTGTTGTGGTGGGAGGGGGTTAGTGACCACTGGGGGAGTCAGGGGAGGTCATCCCCGACTCCCTCTGGGGGTCATCTGGTCATTTAGGGCACTTTTTGGGGCCTTATTCGTCAAAAAACAGGGTCCAGGAAAAGTGCCCTAAATTCTAGCTACAAACGCATCCATTATCGGCGAAGGGCGCCCATCTCTGTTCGGGTGATAACCACGCCCCAGTTCCGCCTTCACCACGCCTCCGACACTCCCCCGTCAACTTTGTCCGCATCCGCGACGGAGTGCAGTTGAAAGCGTCCAAAGTTCGGCTTTCGATTATGCCGCTTTATTTGTTTTTGTGAGAAGAACGCCCATCTCCCGATTTAGGTCGGAACTTGGGCGTTATTCTCGTTCGATTATAAGCAGGCAAGTGTCTTAACAGGGATCTATTTGTTAGATTCTGAGATTTTGCTAACACATTGTTTTTCAGAGTTGGCAAGACTGTCTGTTCTCATAATTCATGGTCTGTATGCTAATTTGGTTTGTGTCATTTTGAGTATAATGGAGCTGTAACAGATTACAGAAATTATTTATAATGAAAACAAAAAAAAAGTGATTCTTCTATACTGGTGTAATATTTTCAGGGATGTCATGGCTGGTAAAAGGGGTGTGACTACTGTAGGGGCGAAGCCATAGTGATCCCGCCACTGGATGGGTAGGGGCGCCGACTAATAGGCTGCAGGAGGGCGCTAGAAACCCTAGGACCGACCCTGCCTCAAAATATAAATACTTTAGCTAATGAGGATCCTCAAGCTCAGTCAGCTGAAGACTTCCTCTGAAGGTGGCCAGAACTCTCTTTTACCAAGCTTGGCAGGCAGCAGCAATGACCCTAAGCCACTGATGCCAGCACCCCACACATGTTTAGCTGTCGATGGCTCAAGGATGCTGTTGCCAGAGCTTGGTAGAAGGGAGTTCTGGCCACCTTTGGAAGAGGTCCTTAGCTGGGGATGTCTGGGAATCCTCACCAGCTATACAGCAAGGGTTAAGACTGGTGTTAGACCTGCTTGGGCCCAGGTCAGAACATAAAGGAGGGCTCCCCTCCCCGATTCCCTCTCCTCTTTGCCGCCCCTACAATTTCCCAGCTGCCATTACTTTCACACCAACAGACCCTCACCAAATACAGAACAAGGAATCACAAATTAGAAATAAAAATATTTAGACAAAAATTGAAAAGGAACCCCAAGAAGTTAAACATAGCATTACTGCAACACTGGAGACATAAAACAGATGCATTTCCTTTTCTACAGAACACAATACAAAGACATTTGCTATGCACATTTCCAAAAGCTAACATATTCCATTTAAAATATTCAAAATAAAATGCTTTTTTTCTACCTTTGCTGTCTGGATATTTTATTTCTCCATCTTGCTGGTTCCAATTTCTCTTTTCTGCTTTCCTCTATGTCGTCTGCTAATTCTTCTTCAAGCGGCTGCAGTCCATTTGTCTTTTCTCCTCTCTCCTGTCTGTTCCCTCACTATTCCTGCCTCTGAAATATTGATCATTCCTTTGTAGCTCTTTTCTGCCCCTCTCTCTCACCCTTCTTCATCTCCTTTTTACTTTTCAATTACCTATCAAATTTCCACCTTCTTCTTTCACCCACTAGCTCTCCCATTCCCCATCTTACTCCTCCCCATCTCTACTTTCTCTTTTATCTTTAATCTACTTCCCATTACCATATTTCTACCTTCTGTAATCACTATCTCTCATTCATTTCCTTGCCAACCCCTCCTCCCCCTCTTGGCCTCTCCCACAGGTTTCCACCATTCCCATCATCTTCCTCCCTCCACCTTTCTAACCAGCATTTGATCCCCTCCCCACCCCACCCTGGTAGCCTTATATTTTCCTGCCCCTTCTCTCTTCATTCCTGTCCTCTACCCCATGGCCCAGCATTTCCCCCCTCACCACGTACTGTGTACCTCTCCCTCCCTCTTATCCACCCTCATGTCCATCTCCCCCTCTCATTCCCACTGTCCACCATCTCTCTCTCCCTCTCCTTTGTGTTCTGGGTCCAACATCTCTCTCCCCTTCCCATACAGCATCTCTACCTTCCTCCCCTCTACCATCATATCCAACATTTCTCTCTCCCTCTCCCTTGTGTTTTGGTCCAACATCTCTCTCCCCTTCCCATGCAGCATCTCTCCCTTCCTCCCCTCTACCATCATGTCTAACATTTCTCCCTTCCCTCTACCCCTATGCCCACCATTTCTCCCTCCTCTCCACCCCTATGTTCAACATTTCTCCCCCTCTCACCACCTATCCCCTCTCTATACAGCATGACTCCCTCCCCTCCACCTCATATGCAGCCAAGACTTCTCCCTTCCTCACCCCTCCACCCCTTTGCTGCATCTCTCCCTTCTTCCCCGTGCAGCATCTCCCCCACCCACCATGCCTCATCTTTCCATTTTCCCTCCTCCCTGTGCAGCATCTTTCCTTCCATCTTCCCTCCCCCCTGTGCAGCTGCTGTCCCCGTCTTCCCTCCCCCGTGCAACATCTTTTCCCCATCATCTCTTCCCCCGTGCAGCAACTTTCACCCCATCTTCCCTCACCCTCCTTGCAGGCCCACCCAGCAGCAATTCCGGCCGCAGGCTCGGCTCTCAGCGATTCCCAAGCCTGCGACCGGAATCACTGTGTAGGAAGGAACACTGCTGCTGGGCGGGCCTGAACCCAAATTGGGTGGGCCCAGGCCCACCCGGGCCTGCCTGTGGCTATGCCCCTGCTTGCATGCTGAGTGAGTGGAATGCTTTCCTGTTCCTATAAGTGGCCTCTCGTGCCCGGGGGCGGGGGGTCTGAGTGCAACATGTGTGCAGTCAATGGTGCCTATGACCGAGGGGAAGCGAGCTACGGCGTAGAAGTCAGCCATGTTGTTCTGCAGGGCCTGGGGGGTGGTGGGGAAGGTGATGTACTCAGAGGTGTGGGTAAGGAAGGCATCAAGGAACTGGGTGAGGCAGTTAGAAATGGAAGCCTGGGTGAGACCCGTGTTCACAGATAGGACAGACTGGAAACTCCCAGTGGCCAGAAAAGATAGAGAAGCAGTGATCTTTAGGTGCACAGGGATGGGGTTGTTCCTATGGGTCCTGGGCTGCAGGAGGAGTTTGAGCTGGTCACAAAGGTGCTGAATGGCAGCCCTATCAAAGCGGTACCTAGTGAGACACTGCAGGTCAGTGAGGTCTAGGAAACTGCTACGGGGCCTGAAAACTCTGGGGCGTGAGTACCTCCTGCGGTGCCTCCCCTCTTCCTCCAACATGTAAGCCACCATTTCCCCACACTACAGGTGCAATGCAGTGCCACCAGTGCTCACCTCTCCCTACCAACTTGGTGAAACACAGCAACAACAAACAGAAGCTGCCACTCACTCTCCCACCACTGACAAACACCCACTACAAACTCTCCTGCCACATCCTCTAGCCACTCACTCTCCAAGCAGCAAACGACAGTCTTCATAAACACTTTGCAGCAGTACACAGGACAAAGAGACAAACAGAGACTACAAACAGGAAAGGGAATGAAATATGAACTTGGGGACAGTAAATGGAGAGGGATAGGGAGAGAGGATGGGGGAGATAGAGGAAGGAGTAGTGGTGTCTGGGTTTGGGGGCTAGATGTGGTAGGGAAAACTGAAAAGGGAAAACACAAATGAGGCAGGTGAGGGTGAAAACGTTCCAACTATGGCACACAGACAAAGGTAACAGGTACTCAACAAACTCTCAGCTTTCTCTCCCAACAACGTTCTCGCCACTCTTCAACTGCACAAAATCGCTAATGGGTCTAAAGAGGACTTCCCCCCTTACTCTGGTCGCTTTTATTTCAGGTCTAACTAAGGACACCCATGTTCCGACCCATGCGAAACCATTTCACAAGCCATTATACACTGGGGGCGCCATCTCGTAATGCCACCCATAACATGCCCCTAACATGCCCCTAACACGCCCCCTGTGGGGACGACCTTAGATGGACGTCCTCACGCTGAGGACGCCCTTACGGCCCGGTTTTGATTATTGGATTTGGGTGACCTTCTTTCACGGGGACGCCCATGTGCCTTTTGTGTCCCTTTTTGGATGCCCCTTTCTTTCGAAAATGCCCCTGAATATTTTATACTATTTATGTATTTATTGTTTTAATGCTGAAATTGAGTAGCTGTGGGGATATGTGCGGATTGTACTACAATGGACACACCCTTTTGTGGCTGCTTGCATGAGAAGCTGGGTGGGAGTTGGAGTCCCTGGGAATGACTCTACATAGTAGATGACGGCAGAAAAAATACCTGCACGATCCATCCAGTCTGCCCAACAAGACAAACTCATATGTGCTAGTTTTTGTATATATCTTACCTTGTGCACCATTTGCTCCTCAGGGATGAGGTTCACAGGCTTTACATCCAGCGGCTTTTCTCTAGGTTTGCGCTTCACATCCCTCTTCAGCTGGCTCCTACTTTTTTAGCCAGTCCTCCACATCTCCATTTGTGTAGTAAACTCCATTTAGTTTGGGGCATATGGCCACCCATTCCCAGCGCTGAAATTTGCAATGTCCACTATCATATACCTATATCCCTGTCCTGGTTCTCATGTTTAGCAGACCCTGAGGCCAGGGCCCCCTGTCCTAGCTATTGGATTCCCTGAAGTTGCTGCTGGGGCACACAGGACATGCTTGGTTGCCACCTGCCACTTGTGGTGGTTGTTGCCTCTGGGGTCCTCACTGGTTCCAGTGGGAGGATTATGCACTTGCTGGGGGAGAGTAGTGTGCTGGTCAAGGCTTGAGTGTGTATACTGTGAATAGTCTATTCCCCTGCCCTCTGGGCTGCTAAACATAGAGTAAACTCTAGTCTATGCAATGGCAAAGGATACCTGCTGGTTTGTACTTGACTGGTTGCTATTGTGAGACAACAGACATATATGTAATAGTTCCCTTTCGCCTCCTGTATATAACCTCCACATTTGTATATAGTTATGTTCCCTTCCCTCAACTCATATTTGTGATCTTTTCAAAATGTAAATATGTCTATAGGAAGCAGCTGTTCACACATCTTCCTAAGCCTTCAGTTAGTTGTAGGTAAGGCAGCATGCAGTGGCATACCAAGGGGGGGAGGGGCGGTGTGGGCGGTCTGCCCTGGGTGCACGCCGCTGGGGGGGTGCCGCGCGCCGGTCAGCGTCATTCGTTTCCATGCTTCCTCTGCCCCGGAACAGGTTACTTCCTGTTCCGGGGCAGAGGGAGCATGGAAACGAACGACGCTGACCGGCGCGTGGCACCCCCCCAGCGGCATGCACCCGGGGGTGAGGGGGTTCTTTCGCTGGTGTGGGGGGGTAGCGCTGCATGGGGGGGGCGCTGCACCCGGGGGGTGGGGCGCATCGGCGATCCGCCCCGGGTGTCAGCGCCCCTAGGAACGCCACTGGCAGCATGCTTAACAGAGAGAAAAGTTTAGTCTGAGCACTGCCTAGGAACACCATCTGGTTGGTACCACATTGATGGATAGTGTGAGACAACATACCTTTACTTAGATTAGCTGTATGCAGTCTGCCAAATAGGTGTGGGTCTGCAGAGGGGTTATATGGGGCTTGGTTCCTGCTAGAAGTTGGTTGGTACAGACATAGTAATGCTTAGAGTGGGCCAAATGTGGCCAACACCAGTAGCCGCTGCCCCCTTCCTGCGGACGGCAATGCTAAGGTCTACCTATCTTTTTTTATCAAGGGGCACCTGTGATGGGAATTTGGTTCCAGGCTCCAGCATGGAGCTGGACTGAGGGACCAGCATGCTGGTATCCACAAATGCTTTTGCTACATGCCATCCTACAGCCCACTACACATTCTCTGTCACCTCTTTTCTAGATACTGGAGGCTTGGCATAATGGTTTGGGGTATGGTATGAGATCCTGGGGGCAGCAGATTCAAGTCCCACTTGGCCTTCTTGTGATGCAGGGCACTCTGGATCCCTCTCCATTGGGCATCCCTCTGGCTGACCACTTGACATGAAGGAACTGCTGCTCTGAATGTGTACACTGAGGGCCCTTTGTCTCCCCTCCCCCCCCCCCCCATTCTTTAGTCTCCCTTTTCCAGGGCTTGCCTAGTAGTGTTTAAACCACAGCAGTTGTCAGCCTTGCATATCAGGGGATGTACACATATTTTACAGATTGGAGCAGGGGCGTAGCCAGACACCCAATTTTGGGTGGGCCTGGGCCCAAGATGGGTGGGCAGAAGAACTCTGCCTTGTCCCAAAAGCGATTTGATCTCTTCCTCTCTCGCCTGCATGCCATATGATCTCTCAAACATCCCCCCTCCTCTGCATACCTTTTAAATAGCAGATTTTCGACTTCCGGTGGAGCTGCCGGCCAAGATGGCCGCCGCAAAGTGAGCTCCAGCTAGCTACGATCGGGGACCCCACAAAAGCGCGATAAAATAGCTTCCAGAGTCGGCGGTTTAGCTTCCCCTCTCCTCCGGAAGGTGCAATAGCGCGATTGAGACCCGTAAACCCCGATTCGGGGGGGGGAAAAAGGCGAGGAGCAGATCGACGGCGGACACCCGCCCATGTGAGGAATCGCGCCGAAATCCACAGGCTGAGAAGCCTTCTTGCAAGGCACAAGAGAGAGCAAAAGGGCTCGGCGATATCAACGGCGAAATGGAGGGTGAGAGGGGAGGCGAGTCGCGAGGCACGGAGGAAATATCGAGCACAGCCCCCGAATGGCGGCCACGAAGCAACGGCAGGTGGGAATGTAAAAAAACTCAGAAGAATCTAAGAAAATAAATAAAAAGAATCGCAGGCAGCTCTCCAAACCGGCACAATAGCCAGCAAAATCGGCAGTCTGGGTTTGGGCCAATGTTTAAGCTATTAAAGCAATAAGCCACGAGACTCCCCAAAGCAGCCGGTAAAGAAAAGGGACAGACACCATCAAACTCTGCAGACAGATTAAGCTGCGTTTATCCCCAAAAACTTTTTGTATGGCGACCAGAAGTACAAAAAAAGAACTGGAGAAGGACAAAACCAAGAGCGGAGGACCAAAAATGACGGAGAAAAACCCGCCTCCATCGCCACCAGTGAGCTCGGTTTGGGCCTCAGAAATAGTAGCAGAGGTAAGAATGGCGGTGGAGGAAACCATGAGCCACAAGTTACAGCAAATAATTGATAAGCTTGATGGCATGGACCAAAGGTTTACTACATTTACTAACGAACTTCAGGAGGTCCAGCAGCGAATAGGAGACGTAGAAGACGCCTCACAGGAAGCTTCTAAATCCATTGAACACCTCCAAAAAACGGTATTAACCTTAGAAGAGAAAGTGGATGATTTGGAGAACCGCTCGCGTAGAAACAATCTCAGACTGATAGGTATACCTGAATCAATACCAGATGCAGATCTGAGAGATTTTCTGGAACCCAGGCTCACTAAGCTATTGCCAACTCAGAGCAAAGTGGGGCAACTGAAGATAGAACGGGCGCATCGTTTGGGGCCGAGGAAGGAGGCAAATGCCCGCCCACGTGTGGTCATACTGAGACTTCTTAATTATCAACATAAGATGGAGATCCTAGCAGCTCTTCGGAAAGGAGGAACGCTGGAGGTGGAAGGACAAAAGATACTATGTTTTCAAGACTATTCCACTAAAGTGTCCCTCCAACGTAAGCAATTCTCGCCCATTTGCGGGCGACTACACAAAATGCGGATAAAATTCAGTTTACTGTATCCGGCTAAACTCAGGATTCAACATAATGGGACAGTGAGAATCTGTGACACGGTAGAAGCCGCTCAAGTACTGGTGGATCGCTTAGAGAGAGACAGCTCGGAAGCATCAAGAGACACATGAGTAATGAATCCGAGGCTCACCAGTGGGAGTGACGTTGCTGAACGACAGGGAGCAGCGAGAGACAGAAGATCTGTAACTATAATTGCTGTGGTTACTAATGTTGGACTTGTTACTGTTATTTGATGTTATTTAAGGGGGGCTGTGAACTTTAAGGAGGGGGGAGGCAATATGCAACATATGCAAAAAGTAAGAGTGGGGTCCCTGATCGGAAGCACGGAGGTAGACAGCACATTTGGTGCTGTTCAGATTGGGGGTAGGGGGGAAGACGGGCAGATGGGGGAGGGGTAGGGGAGGGGGGGAGGAGGGGAGGGAGGGTATAGGGGAGAATAGGAGCTTCAGGGCAACAAGGGAGAAGGGCAACATAAGGAACACACAAAGAGCTTCACGAGGAGGGCACTCTAGCGAAATTTCACAGTGTCAGAGGTGGGGGGGGCATAGGCTGGGAAGCCCCTCCTGCATAAAGAGAGATATTCGCCAGGTACTTCAAAAGACGCTTGAGGATATGTGATGGTCCTTAAGGTTGTGACATGGAACGTGGGAGGCATCTCATCGCCGATTAAATGGCAGAAGATCCTCCAAGCACTCCATAAGCAACAGGCATCGATAGCAATGCTTCAGGAAACACACTTAACAGCCAAAGAACATGAGAAATTATGTCGATGGTGGGTAGGCTCATATTATGATTCACCAGCACAGGGGAAAAAAGCAGGGGTAATAATACTAATCAAGAAAGGGATCCATTTCACTACACATAAGATCATAGCAGATAAGGAAAGAAGATATGTGTTGGCACACCTGACAATAGAGCGTCAACCAATGGTTCTGTGCAATGTATATGCTCCAAACACTTATAACAAAACATTTTATAAAAAGCTTCTGCATCACTTAACAAGTCTGGAAGGAGTTCCCCTGTTGTTAGGAGGAGACTTCAACGAAGTGGGCGACCCCAAATTAGACAGGTCACATGGGGACAAAAAGAGGGGAGCGGGAGCAGACTCTAGAGGAATTGGTCTACTGAGTGGGGTCCTTGACCTGGTGCCACCATGTCAAGGATTGACTACATTTTTATCTCCCGTCCACTATTTACAAAAATCCGCAAGGCGGAAATAGGACCCATAAAAATATCAGACCATGCAATGGTAATGGTCTTGTGGGAACCCACAGAGAGTAAATCTAGTCCATACCAATGGAAGTTCCCTACAAGGCTATATAAAGATAGGAAATTTCGGGAATTTATACTAGCCAAATATAGACAGTTCCAAGACACTAATCAGGAGCATAGGACAGCTCCCATATTATACTGGGACACAGCAAAGGCGGTACTAAGGGGTGAGATTATTGCGTACACAAGCCACCAGAAAAAGACATGGGAGAAGGACATGCAAAGGTTGGAAAAAGACATCACCCGCTTAAGACGCGAGTATGGAGGCCACCATGATGTCCTGCTGAAAGCTAAGCTTCTAGAAATGCAGCAAACACTAAATGAGAGAATACACAATAAAACACAAAAGAATTATATGTATTATAGGTATCAATTATACAAATTTGCAAATAAAAGCAGTAGGATGATGGCCAGGATGGCAAACCCAAGACAAGGAAATTACAAAATAAAAGCGTTATACTCTTCAAGAGGGGTATTAGAAAACAAGGATGATTGTATAAATCGTATCATGCAAGAATATTATCAGAAGCTTTACGCTTCACCTGACCCGCCCCCGATGGACAGTGAGATCTATCTAGCGGGGCAAGATCTCCCGCAGATAGATGCACAGAGCCTAACCATGCTAAATGCTCCCATATCAACTGAGGAGGTATCATGGGCAATACAGCAAGTGCCCCTAGGAAAGGCCCCAGGCCCAGATGGATATAGGGGAGAATTATATAAATTGATGAAGGAGGAAGTAGTAGAACCCCTCACTGCAATGTTTAACACGATAGTGCAAGAGCAACGAATGCCCATGTCATTACGAACAGCGCAGATTATAGTACTTCCAAAACCAGGGAGAGACGTACAAAAACCTGAATCGTACAGACCTATTTCTTTATTAAACTTTGAAGCAAAATTGTTTGCAAAAGTCCTGGCAAACCGCCTGTCCCGAATATTACCAGATGTTATAGAGGACTCACAGGTAGGATTCGTACAGGGCAGAACCATCACTAAAAATGTGAGAAAGATATTGGTAACATTGGAGGAGGTATCTACAAAGGCCACGCCATCAATATTAGTCAGTTTTGATGCCGAAAAGGCGTTCGATAGGGTGGTCTGGGATTTTTTATTTGGCACACTAGACGCGTATGGCATAAGAGGATCATTCCAGGATGCAATCAGAGCATTATATTACCTCCCACAGGCTCAGGTGTGGGTTAATGGAATTCTATCCCCATCATTCCCTGTCCATAAGGGGACCAGGCAGGGATGCCCCCTGTCACCTTTATTGTTTGTGTTAACGCTAGACCCACTGCTTAGAGATATCCAACGTAACCCTGATGTGCAAGGAGTCAAGGTTGGTACAGAAATTTTTTAAATAGCGGCCTTCGCTGATGATTTTCTGGCACATGTGACTTCTCCTGAAACATCACTGAAAGCGCTATTAGAATGTATGGCAGAGTATGGGGATTTCTCTGGCTTTAAGCTAAACCTGGAGAAATCAGAAGCCTTATGCAGGAAGGAGGCTCGAGTGGGAGAGTGGCACAGACAGCTTCCATTGAAATGGGCAGAGGAATCCTTTCGTTATCTAGGGGTGCGATTAACTATGGATACTACCACTCTGTATAGGACAAATGTTGAAAAGCTGTTACAGGATACCAAAAGTGTTCTGGAGAGATGGAACCACTTGCCTTTATCACTAATAGGCAGAATAAATCTCTTCAAAATGATCATATTCCCGAGATGGCTCTATATTTTGCAGGTGTTGCCAATACATATATTAGGTAAAGATTTACGGAAATTAAATAGGATGTGTCGGCAATTTGTGTGGGGGGGGGAGGAAGTCTAAAATACGATTTGAATACTTATATGATGGATGGGCTCAGGGTGGGCTAGGCTTCCCCTGTATTAGGCGATATAATCAGGCGTGCCTTTTGAGACATATCAGGGACTGGACACTTAATATACATCAACACACGCCGACTAACTGGGAACGTGCGCTCTTTGACCCATGGCATTTGAACTTTCTTCTGCAGGCAAAAACAAAGAGTTTGCCAACTACCTGTAGAGGAAGTATACTGTTGCAACCATTGCGACGTGTCTGGCAGTTCCTTATGCATAACTGGAGACAAGACCCTAATGTTAGCGACCAACTTCCAATACAGGGGAATAGGGACTTCCCCCCCGGGTTAGAAAAAGGGATAATGGCTAGATGGTCGGAAATGGGCATCACTTTATTTGAACACTTAATGAATGAAGAGGGAAACCTGCATAGCTTTCAGGATCTGCAGCAGAGACAGGTATTGGCCCAGAAGGATTATTATACATACAGACAACTGCATCATTACTGGCATAGTTTAGATCAGGCAGCCCTGGGCACAAAATTGGGTCAGAAGATACGTGAATTCCTGGAAGGGGACGCACATGGACAGGTATCAATATCGAGCCTACATAAAGCTCTAGTCCCACTCGGACCCCCCCAGAACATATGAGAAGCTTAAAGACACATGGAGCAAAGACTTGGGATATGAGCTGAAAGGAATAAATTTTGCGAAACTAATCAAAGGCATACCTGGGCAGGTGGGGGGGGGGGGCAGAGTTACAAGAGAGTCAATTCAGGGTTATTCATCGAGGCTATATAACACAATCCCAAGCTGTAAGGGCGGGATGGAGCTCTGATCCCCAATGCCTTAAATGCCATAGAGAGAGGAACACATTTTTGCATGCATTTTGGAGGTGTGATAAAATAAAAACATTTTGGAGAGCGATACAGGGGTACTTAGAACAAGTATTGGGGCAAAAGGTGCACCCCTCTTGGAGAGGAGTACTCTTGAACAAAAACCATGCATATGGGATATCGGATAAAAACCTGGAGGTATTTTTATGTAAAGCATTTGCAGTGGGCAAAAAATGCATATTGAGACATTGGATGCAGGTAGAGCCACCCTCTGTTTGGCTATGGAGGAATAAGCTACATGAGCTAATGTTGTGGGAGGCAAGGGAAGCCTATGATAACTTGAGGAGAAGAAAGAAATTTCTTAATGTTTGGACTCATTATTTGCAAAATATATCTCATAAAGCCAGAAGTGCTATACTTAACAGGCTAGGACCGATATAATGAAGTTATAAGCCCCTCGTGTAAGCGACTAAGAACTGGATAAGGTTTGACGAGAGTGTCAGTAGGAAGTATGAAGCTCAAATCCAGAGGTTGTTGTTTCTCATTTTCCTGGGGGGGGGGGAGGGGGGAGGGGGCAAATGTTAAAAAAGTGATGGGATAGACACGCTGTAAGATATGTTGCTGTTATAGAAATATCGGTAAGGATATAAACTGTAAGCATTTACTATGTTTGAATTGAAGTATGTCCATCAATAAAAACCGTTTATACATAAAAATAGAGAGGGTGGGATGGGGGATAAAATGTTAAAAGTTTGATGACGGATTGTAGCAATTTGACTCTCCTGAGTACATGTATTTTTGTGTTCTACATATTCAGACTGCTGAAAGTGTATTTTTTGAATTGTCATCAATAAAAACTGTTGAACCTTAAATAGCAGATTTTCACCGGCGGCCAGCAGCAGCTAATACACACTGCTCATGTTGACCCCACATCCTTCCCTCTGATGCAACTTCCTGTTTCTGCATAGGCAGAAATAAGTACATAAGTACATAAGTAGTGCCATACTGGGAAAGACCAAAGGTCCATCTAGCCCAGCATCCTGTCACCGACAGTGGCCAATCCAGGTCAAGGGCACCTGGCACGCTCCCCAAACGTAAAAACATTCCAGACAAGTTATACCTAAAAATGAGGAATTTTTTCAGTCCATTTAATAGCGGTCTATGGACTTGTCCTTTAGGAATCTATCCAACCCCTTTTTAAACTCCGTCAAGCTAACCGCCCGTACCACGTTCTCCGGCAATGAATTCCAGAGTCTAATTACACGTTGGGTGAAGAAAAATTTTCTCCGATTCGTTTTAAATTTACCACACTGTAGCTTCAACTCATGCCCTCTAGTCCTAGTATTTTTGGATAGCGTGAACAGTCGCTTCACATCCACCCGATCCATTCCACTCATTATTTTATACACTTCTATCATAATCTCCCCTCAGCCGTCTCTTCTCCAAGCTGAAAAGCCCTAGCCTTCTCAGCCTCTCTTCATAGGAAAGTCGTCCCATCCCCACTATCATTTTCGTCGCCCTTCGCTGTACCTTTTCCAATTCTACTATATCTTTTTTGAGATACGGAGACCAGTACTGAACACAATACTCCAGGTGCGGTCGCACCATGGAGCGATACAACGGCATTATAACATCCGCACACCTGGACTCCATACCCTTCCTAATAACACCCAACATTCTATTCGCTTTCCTAGCCGCAGCAGCACACTGAGCAGAAGGTTTCAGCGTATCATCGACGACGACACCCAGATCCCTTTCTTGATCCGTAACTCCTAACGCGGAACCTTGCAAGACGTAGCTATAATTCGGGTTCCTCTTACCCACATGCATCACTTTGCACTTGTCAACATTGAACTTCATCTGCCACTTGCACGCCCATTCTCCCAGTCTCGCAAGGTCCTCCTGTAATCGTTCACATTCCTCCTGCGACTTGACGACCCTGAATAATTTTGTGTCATCGGCGAATTTAATTACCTCACTAGTTATTCCCATCTCTAGGTCATTTATAAATACATTAAAAAGCAACGGACCCAGCACAGACCCCTGCGGGACCCCACTAACTACCCTCCTCCACTACATCAGAGGGAAGGCTGTGGGGCCGCTGCAGGCGAAGATCTGCTATTTACAAGGTATACAGGAGAGACAATTGTTGGGAGTTTGACTGGTGGGGCTTGGGGATCCCTGCCAGCCACATCATAGGTGTGCTGCTACTGGGTGGACCTGAGCCCAAAGTGGGTGGGCTTAGGCCCACCCGGGCCCACCCTTGGCTACGCCACTGGATTGGAGGCAGAGACCTTTGTATGCAAGCAACTGTGAATTAGGTCCATGGCCTTCGTTCTGGCTCTAATAGCCCCTTTCACCAGTGGCGTAGTTACGTGGGACCTGAGGGGGCCTGGGCCCCCCGTAGATTTCACCCTGGCCCCCCTGATGATGATCCCCTTCAACCCCCCTCCCGCCACCAACCCTCCCCCGCCGCCGTCCGCCCCGCCGCCGCATCTGCACGTAAGGCATCAGAAACAGCTAATCACAGCAGGAACTTCCTTGAACAAAGGCGCTACTCCGGTGCTGAACTAAAGAAGACTCTCTTCAGCTGCAGCAAATGAGGTATCTGATGCGGCGGTGGGGCAGGCGGCAACGGGGGAGGGTTGGTGGCGGGAGGGGGGTCCAATTTGGCGGTGGCTGTGGCGGCTGGGGGGGCGACGGTGGGGGGGGGGTTGGTGGCGGGAGGGGGGTCCAATGTGGCGGCTGCGGCGGCTGGGGGGGCAACGGTGGGGGGGTGGCTAAACAGTGCCCCCCACCTCGGGCTCTGGCCCCCCCTCCCAGCGAGGTCTGGTTACGCCCCTGCCTTTCACTTTACCTTTTAACCACCGAAGGCTGAAAAAAAACCATCCAAGTGCAAAACGCACAAAATCAAGCCATTGGGATAAAGGAGGAGCCAGCATTTTTAGTAGACTGGTCCCCTTGACATCCCAGAACGGCAATAGGGCACCCTAGGGAGCACTGCAGTGGACTTCATAAAATGCTCCCAGGTACACATCTAACCATTGCTCCCTTATCTTGTGTGCTGAGCCCCCCAAAACCCAATTCCCCCAACTGTACACCACTATCATAGCCCTTACTATATCAAAAAAGATATAGTGGAATTAGAAAAAGTGCAGAGAAGGGCGACGAAAATGATAAAGGGGATGGGACGACTTCCCTATGAGGAAAAGCTAAAACGGCTGGGGCTCTTCAGCTTGGAGAAAAGATGGCTGAGGGGAGATATGATAGAGGTCTATAAAATAATGAGTGGAGTGGAACGGGTAGACGTGAAGCGTCTGTTTACATTTTCGAAAAATGCTAGGACTAGGGGGCATACGATTAAGCTACAAAGTAGTAAATTTAAAACAAATTGGAGAAAATGTTTCTTCACTCACAGTGTAATTCAACTCTGGAATTCGTTGCCAGAAAATGTGGTAAAGTCGATTAGCATAGCAGAGTTTTAAAAAGGTTTGAACGGCTTCCTAAAGGAAAAGTCCATAGACCATTATTAAACTGGACT
Source organism: Microcaecilia unicolor (assembly GCF_901765095.1). Classification (NCBI taxonomy): domain Eukaryota; kingdom Metazoa; phylum Chordata; class Amphibia; order Gymnophiona; family Siphonopidae; genus Microcaecilia; species Microcaecilia unicolor. Next base: position 244,350,083 of record NC_044036.1, read on the forward strand.
TGGGGAAATATTTCTGGGATAAGCATGTTTTGTACTTTTTTGGGATCTTGCCAGGTATTTGTGACCTGGATTGACCACTGTTGGAAACAGGATGCTAGGCTTGATGGACCTTTGGTTTTTCCCAGTATGGCAATACTTATGTACTTACAGATGAAGGGGGCACCTATATGTGGGTACAGTGGGTTTCTGGTGAGTTTTGGAGGGCTCACAGTTTCCTCCACAAGTGTAACAGGTAGGGGGAGGTAGGTGCCTGGGTCCACCTGTCTGCAATGCACTGCACCCACAACTAGACTACTCCAGTGACCTGCATGCTGTTCTAATGGACCTGAGTATATCATCTGTGGCTGGCATAGAGGTTGGTAAGTAATGTTTTTCATCACATTTTTGGGGGGTGGGAGGGGTTAGTGACTACTGGAGGAATAAGGGGAGTAACATAGTAACATAGTAGATGACGGCAGAAAAAGACCTGCATGGTCCATCTAGTCTGCCCAACAAGATAAACTCATGTGTATACCTTACCTTGATTTGTACCTGCCTTTTTCAGGGCACAGACCGTAGGTCATCCCTGATTCCCTCCAGTGGTCATCTGGTTATTTAGGGCACCTTTTTGTGCCTTATTCGGAATAAAAACAGGTCTAGCTGAAAACGTCTTAGTTTTAGTCCTGGACAGTTTAGTTTTGTTCCATTATGGCTGAAAAATGTCTAAGTCTTAGGAATGCCCAAGTCCCAGCCTGAAAACACCCCTGACACGCCCCTTTGTGATTTGGACGCGCTTCTGATGGACTTTGTAGAAAACCGTCTAGAAATAAGTTTCGAAATACTGATTTGGATGTTTTTCTGAGAAATACGTGCAAATACTGCTTTATGCCACTTTTTAGATGTTTTTCTGTTTTGAAAATGAGCCCATTAGCCAGCCAACAGGCTGTAGAGGGAGGCAGGAGCAGTAACTAGGATATTGTAGCACAAGGAGGTTTAATTGACAGGAGATTACAAGAGCATGCTTGGTGCATTAACTGGCCTGAAGCCAGTAGGTGGACCTTGCCGCCATATTGAGTCACTCATAACAATAGCAAACACTTGTTAGAAATAACAGACTGCCAATGTGTGGTCCATCTGCAAAAAGTCTAAATCTGTTCCAGTTGGATATGCTAAGAAGTAAATCCCAGCTGTTTTTCCTTACTTCTACTTTAAAACAATTATAACCAAATACTTCCTGTGGAATCCCACTGTCACTCCTCTAACAGCCATTGCTCTTCAATCACATATTACTTCTAGGGAGCTCCTGATGTCTAAAAAATGAACCCAGATCTGACCATATGCTGCTGACCAAATTGTGAGATCTGTGTTTACAATGGGCCTCTCCTTACCCCCACCACCACTCCACTAGAAGAAAGCAAGCTCTGCAGGTGCCTAAAGACAGATTGAGCACTGCTTCCCAATAGCTTTCATGGACCAGTAATGGAGCTCAACCTGAAATAAGAAGGCATGAAATAAACTGCATATTGGAATAGAGGGGAGAAAGAGAAAATGCACCAGCATGTCTCACACTCTTTCCATCAGCAACCCCACAAATACCGGAAAGGGAGGATGCAGTCCCTGGGGCCCCATCTTTGTCACTTACCAGTGACTTTATACACATGCCCATAAGTGCCTCGACCAACTTTGCAGCCCTCATACTCGAATAAGTCTTCCACCTTCTCCTGCTCACTTGTCAGCTTCACTTTGAAGTTATCGTCCATCTTTGGTGCTTGGAAGCCGGGGGTCCCAGGGGCCCCTGCACTTCATGCTCAGCAAACCCAGCACCGATCCAAAGCTCCATAGCAGCATGTACAGGAACAGCGGCGGCACCGGTACACTGTGGAGTGTCTCGCTTGGCATGGTTGGAGAGGTGTCACTGGTTCAGCTGTAGTGGGCTATAGGCTATAAGGCTGCTGTAGCATCTGATAGGATGAGAGGCAGAAAATGACTTGGTACAATTTGTTCTGTAGGGTTTGGTGTACTGTTTTTTTTTTTTTAAACAGCGGGTTGGTGAGGGTGTGTCTTAATCTGGGCTGGGCTAAACCTCAGGCATGCGGACGTGGCACAGGCACATGTTCTCAAGATTGCAGCTGCATGGGAGAGACAGCTTCACCCTTGTCATGTGACGCCGCTTCCGATCAACTAAACCTCCTTGGAGTAACATTTCCTTCCTGTGTTTTCGGTAGCTCTGCCACATGAAACTTGCTGCCCCAAATCTAGACTTGCAGGAGAAAATATTGGGGTGCTCAAGCACACCCACAGCTGATGCCTAAAATATTGCGGGGCAACATGTGACTATCAAAATGTCCATTTATCTGATCTGCATCATATTTCAGTTGTTCCTCAGCAACTGTTTCTTCTGTTCATAGCAGTTCAGCAGACACTGTCTAAATTATAACCCCAACAAGATCCCCTGTTTCTCCAGGGGCTGCATCAGGGATACTCAACACTACAAGCACTGAGGAACTGGAGCTTTCACAGGAGATCTTGTTTTTTAGAGTTTTTTTTTCCCTATGGGAGCAATAACATTGGTAGTGTTAACCAATTGTGAAACTTTTGTGAAAATTGTGCGCTCTTTTGAAAGAGTGTCAGTGGGATTCAAATACTGGCTTCTCTGGTTCCTAGCTTGCTGTTCTAACCACTAGGCTACTCTTCCAGAACAGCCCCCCCACCCCCCCAAAAAAACCCAACCTAATCTATCCCAGTACATACTATACTGCACTCAACCTCTGGTTACATATATTCCAGAAACAAGTGGTCAGGGATCCACTTACCAGACCTGTTTGATTATCTTATACATGAATTATGCTACTATGGGAGATCCTGTTTAAATGGATGTTCTGGAAATCAGAAGACATTTCATTTTTGAGGTGCCCTTGTTTTTGAGAACAAAGTTTCATTATTCAGGAGTTCTGAGAAAGTCATTGAGCGAATCAACAATGCTGCTTTACCCTCTAAAGAATATGCAAAATGAAGGAAGAGTTACAGTCATGCTAGCAGGATTCAGATTCATTTATACAGCAAAAAGTGGGGTCTAAAATAATGAAGAGTACATATGGGGTTGGAATTATGAAATAAAAGAATGAATTTCTGTTCTGTGTGTATGGGGGGAGGGGGGTTGGAGGAAAAAAGGTGTGAATGTGCACACTGAACAGTTCGTGTGTCTTGAGGTGTGGTAGAAAAGAGAATGGAGAATTTGCCAAAGCCTAAGTTGAAGTTACAGAGAAATGTGTTAAAATGAGGAAAATATTTAAAGGATCTCAAAAGGCAGAGGACAGGAGGACTCAGGAAACTGGCACAAGCATCCATAGCCTTTTTCCTCTAGGAAACCACACCTAGATGTTGTTGAACCAAAAGTCATTATCATCTAACATGTGTGAAATGCAGGAGCGTAGCCAGACACCCAATTTTTGGTGGGCCTGGGCCCAAGATGGGTGGGCAGAAGAACCCCACCCAGTCCTACAGGTGATTTGGTCTCTCCTTCTCTTGCCTGCATGCCATATGGTCTCAAACATCCCCGCTCTCCTGCATACCTTTTAAATAGCAGATTTTCACTGGCAGTGAGAAGCAACTAATACACACTGGCCATGTTGGCCCTACAGCCTTCCCACTGCTGCAACTTCCTGTTTCTGCATAGGCGGAAATACGTCAGAGGGAAGGCTATGGGGCCGGTGTGAGCAGTATATATCAGTCACTGCTTGCTGCAGGTGAAGATCTGCTATTTACAAGGTATGCAGGAGGGACAGTTGTTGGGAGTTTTCAGCTAGTGGGGCTTCGGAATCCCTGCCAACCATATCATAGATGTGCTGATACTGGGTGAGCCTGAGCCCAAAGTGGATGGGCCTGGGCCCACCTAGGCCCACCCTTGGCTACGCCACTGGTGAAATGAGTGATCTATTTCAACAAAGTTCCCAGAACCCCACATCACTAAAGACCACCTATGCAGATGGCCTTAGCAGAGACATGGAGAACTGGAAATTCAATTAGCATTAGTATCATAGCAATGCTAATTGAATGTTCTAATTGTGTGCTTATTAGATGTTGCATTAGTATTATTGCTGCACCCATTCCTGAAGGTACACAGCTCTACTTTACCAGATGTTTGTAATCATGTTGAATACCTCGAGCTGTGGTTTCAGGGGACATTACACAATATAAACTATCCTCCTCCTGACAGCTCAAAGCTGTGAGGAGGAAAAGAAAAACTAAAATTAAGAATTTTCCTATAGATGAAAACCCACAAAAGCAGTGATGTTATCTCAAACTTAAGTGCTTAATTTGTAGCTGTAGTTAAAGAATTGTAATCTTCAAGGAAATGTCAATCGCTTTTAACAAATAAACTCTAAAAAACTTATCACAAGTATTATGTGTACATAAGTACATAAATGTACATAAGTAATGCCACACTGGGAAAAGACCAAGGGTCCATCGAGCCCGGCATCCTGTCCACGACAGTGGCCAATCCAGGCCAAGGGCACCTGGCAAGCTTCCCAAATGTACAAACATTCTTTACATGTTATTCCTGGAATTGTGGATTTTTCCCCAGTCCATTTAGTAGCGGTTTATGGACTTGTCCTTTAGGAAACCGTCCAACCCCTTTTTAAACTCTGCTAAGCTAACCGCCTTCACCACGTTCTCCGGCAACGAATTCCAGAGTTTAATTATACGTTGGGTGAAGAAAATTTTCTACGATTTGTTTTAAATTTACTACACTGTAGTTTCATCGCATGCCCCCTAGTCCTAGTATTTTTGGAAAGCGTGAACAGACGCTTCACATCCACCTGTTCCACTCCACTCATTAGTTTATATACCTCTATCATGTCTCCCCTCAGCCATCTCTTCTCCAAGCTGAATAGCCCTAGCCTCCTTAGTCTTTCTTCATAGGGAAGTCGTCCCATCCCCGCTATCATTTTAGTTGCCCCTCGCTGCACCTTTTCCAATTCCACTATATCTTTCTTGAGATGCGGCGACCAGAATTGAACACAATACTCAAGGTGCGGTTCGCACCATTGGAGCGATATAACGGCATTATAACATCCTCACACCTGTTTTCCATACCTTTCCTAATAATACCCAACATTCTATTCGCTTTCCTAGTCGCAGCAGCACACTGAGCAGAAGGTTTCAGCGTATTATCGGCGACGACACCCAGATCCCTTTCTTGGTCCGTAACTCCTAACGTGGAACCTTGCATGACGTAGCTATAATTCGGGTTCTTTTTTCCCACATGCATCACCTTGCACTTGCTCACATTAAACGTCATCTGTCATTTAGCTGCCCAGTCTCCCAGTCTCGTAAGGTCCTCTTGTAATTTTTCACAATCCTGTCGCGATTTAACAACTTTGAATAACTTTGTGTCATCAGCAAATTTAATTACCTCGCTAGTTACTCCCATCTCTAAATCATTTATAAATATATTAAAAAGCAGCGGTCCTAGCACAGACCCCTGAGGAACCCCACTAACTACCCTTCTCCATTGTGAATACTGACCATTTAACCCCACTCTCTCTTTCCTATCCTTCAACCAGTTTTTAATCCACAATAGGACATTTCCTCCTATCCCATGACCCTCCAATTTCCTCTGTAGCCTTTCATGAGGTACCTTGTCAAACGCCTTTTGAAAATCCAGATACACAATATCAACCGGTTCCCCTTTGTCCACATGTTTGTTTACTCCTTCAAAGTATTGAAGTAAATTGGTCAGGCAAGATTTCCCCCACAGAAAAGCCGTGCTGACTCGGTCTCAGTAATCCATGACCTTGGATGTGCTCTGTAATTTTGTTTTTAATAATAGCCTCTACCATTTTCCCCGGCACTGACGTCAGACTCACCGGTCTATAATTTCCCGGATCTCCCCTGGAGCCTTTTTTAAAAATCGGCATTACATTGGCCACCCTCCAATCTTCCGGTACCATGCTCAATTTTAAGGATAAGTTGCATATCACTAGCAGTAGCTCCACAAGCTCATTTTTCAGTTCTATCAGTACTCTAGGATGATTACCATCCAGTCCAGGAGATTTGCTACTCTTCAGTTTGCTGAACTGCCCCATTATGTCCTCCAGGTTTACCGTGAAGTCAGTAAGTTTCTCCGACTTGTCCGTTTGAAATACCATTTCCGACACCGGTATCCCACCCAAATCTTCCTCGGTGAAGACCGAAGCAAAGAATTCATTCAGTCTCTCCGCTACGTCTTTGTCTTCCTTGATCGCCCCTTTTACCCATCGGTCATCCAGCGGCCCAACCGATTCTTTTGCCGGCTTCCTGCTTTTAATATACCGAAACAAATTTTTACTATGTTTTTTTGCCTCTAATGCTATCTTTTTTTCGTAATCCCTCTTGGCCTTCTTTATCTGCGACTTGCATTTGCTTTGACACTCCTTATGCTGCTTCTTGTTATTTTCAGAAGGTTCCTTCTTCCATTTTCTGAAGGCGTTTCTTTAGCCCTAATAGCTTCCTTCACCTCACTTTTCAACCAGGCCGGCTGTCTTTTGGACTTCTGTCTTTCTTTTCTAATTTGCGGAATATGTGCTACTAGTTCAGCTGAACTTTACATATAAATGCTCTGTTCTCTTAACTCTCTAACAGGATAACTGTGAATTCTACAATCTTAATACCCATGGACACATCAACTATCAGATAAGTATATCTTAGTTCTACTTTTAACCTTTCAAATTTTTTTTTTTTAAATTCTTTATTTATTAATTTTAACATTCATAATAAATACTTATGAGTGAAAATACACCAAAAGAAAAAATCATCATTCAATATACAAATAGAATCGACCTCAAGGGTACTCAACTATCGCCCACAAATTTAGGTAATTGATCCAAGAAAAAGGAAATATCTATACTTAAATCTTAAGCAGTTTCACAAAAGGGGAAAAAAAAAAAAGCAGCTTAATTCCTAAGTGGGTTATTCTAATCTGCCATACAGTGTTACATATGAGACTAAACCTGTACTCTGACCTCTTCTCTGCTTATTATAAAGTCCTCCAGCTGTTTTGGTTCAAAAAATTGATATTGTTTAAGTTGAAATTTTATTCTACATATACATGGGAATCTGAGAAGAAAGTCTGCCCCAATTGCTATTACCCTAGGGCGTAACAACAAGAACAGCTTACGTCTCCTCTGAGTTTCCCTGGATAAGTCAGGAAATACTCTAACTTTTGAACACAAAAACAGCGAATCCAAGTGTCTCAAAGAAAGTTTGAGCACAGCGTCTCTATTTCCAACGCAAATGTGACCAGTAAAGTGGTCCTTTGGGTTATAACCTCAAGAGAAGACTCGAGGAATGCCATGAGATTCATTGCATCTTGCCTCTGTAAATTTTCTGGGATATTCCCATCCACTTGTATATAATAAGCACGGGTTATAGGTGGCAATGAATTCTCAGGCATTCCCAGAGTTTCTATTAAATATTTTCTAACCATCTGGATTGGAAGTATTAAAGGGGATCTAGGAAAATTTATGAAACGTAAAGTCAATCTCTTAGAATAATTCTCCAAATACTCCAAGCGTCTTAAAGTGAAGTTTTTGTCCTTAATTAAAGTTTGTTCCACCAGTGCAAGTTTTTCAGTTTTTTCTGACAATTTCTTAACCTCCGAAGCCTGGAGTTCACAAGTTTGTATTTGATTTAACACAGTCTCCGAAAGTGCTTTAATTGTCTCCATATTTTTCAAAACTAAAGCTTGTAGTGCAGATTGGGTCGTAGAGGTTAAGTCCCATAGTGACTCCAAAGTCACTACGGCAGGTTTCACTACCATTCCCACTAGAAACTCCGGAAGAGGGGCCTTGGAGGCTTGCTCCAGGATACTCACTGTTTTGGAAACAACGTGAGTAGATGATAGTCCCGGTCCCTCCTGCTTATCGGCTCAAGATGTCCTCTCGTGCTGGCTCCCTCCCTGTACGCCTTGTATTCCTCCTAGGATTGCAGCGACAGGGCTCGCACTTAGAGCTTCTCTACCGGGTTGTGGAGGTGCCGCACGCTCGACGGGGCTCAGGGAAGCCCCGTCTCCACTGCCGTCTAGCGTCAAAGCGCCAGCTTCGGCTGAAGGAGTAGACGCCAACTCAGGAGCGGAGAAAACTCGGAATTGCTCCAGCGTCGTCTGGAGTAGCTGGGGCGTTCCGCCCAGGACATGAGAAGCCTCCCGGACTTTGCCTCTCCTCTTCCCCATCGATAGATAGGTAAGACGCTCTCACAAGAGTCAGCTGCTGCAAACTCTGAGTGTGTCCGCTTAAGCTGCTCGAACCGTCGCCATCTTGGATCAGCCCCAATATTCTATATTTCTCTTGCTCCTAACCTTTCAAATTTTAACCAAATAGCTTAACTTCAAACCCTCTTTCTTAATCTTGGGATTGTGTGATATGTTCTCTTTCAGGAATTGAAGGCTCCCACCCTGCAGCAGGTAAGTGTAATTTTATGTTCTCCCTTAATCTATTTCAACTCTGATCCTTGATAGGTGTGTTGGTGCAAGGTCCACTTAGCTGAATTTTTCTTGGCTGGTAATCTTTGGTCTTTCTTATTGATGGAGCTTAAGACAGTAGTGAAGTCCATACACAGCTTTGACATTCCCCTTTATCAGGGCTGATTTGCAGACTTAGCACGCCTTACCTGACTTTAATAACTTAAAAGGAGGGAAATCCTAACTTTCCTGTCAAACCTGGGGACTTATAATTAATATAACTGTGGCCAGTACAGATAGGGGCAAAACAAAAGATAATTTTGTTCTTTTTTTTTCCCTATTCTTCCATGACCTATCCTTTAATCACTTTTTCTCTAACTCTAATGAAGAGCCTTTGATGTTTTCTTCCTTAGTTTCTTGGTAACCCACTCACTCTCATGTGTTTTATAACACTGCACACACTACACATACACTTTCATTCAGTTCTTTTCGTTATGTCTGACAAGGAATGCATCTCTCACTGACAAAACATCTGGTCAGAATTAATTCTATTCCCCTTGAACACTTGCCTTTACACACTCAGTGGGAACACACAAGACTGGTCTCTTATCACCAAAGAAAGCATTCTAGAAAGTCATCCTTAGTGTCACACACTGTTCTCCAAATACTTCCATTAAACCTTAATATCAGTCACTCTCAGATAACATTAAGTTTTACCAATCTGCTTAAACCTTTTAACTGGCTCTTTTCAATAATGGTGATCAATTTTGTCACACCACCTAGTAACAGCTGCAACTGTTCCTCATCTCTCAGACACCTCTTCACACATCCACTTCCCTCAGTCTCCGACTCTTCTCAGCAACTGTTGATACACAAAATATTTAACTTGGGAATTGCTCAGCGCATAAAAACATGTGCTTCAGCTTTTAATGAATGTAAGGAAATTATACCTTTAATTCTATATTTTATTCTCCACCAAATACCTATACGGTAATAAGATTTACAATTGCAATGAATTAAATATTATATTGTGTTTTACATTAACCTGCACTGCATAAGATTTAAGAACTTGTGCTCAAAGCATGGCACTAAGTTTTAAAAGCGACCATGCTACCAGAACATAAAAAGAAAGACCATATAATTAGCTTTAGAAAGATGTATTTACAATACAGGTTTCAGTAATTGCAGCAAGAGGTAGTCTTAAGGATCTGGGAACAGAGAATTTGTGCTAAAACACAAGGTAACAGGTTTGAATCAGAGGTTAACTTACAAAAAGTCCTTGTTTCTGAAGCTGAGAGAGAATCTGCAGGGAGGTGCCTGCCATCCAGCTGAGCTATGAGCGCATGATTACCAGAGGAGAGTCTGTAGCAGGGCTTCAGCAGAGGAGAAGGATCTGGGCTGCAGATGAAGAGAAGAATCTGAATCTTAGGGAAACAGCTTCTGCTTTTTATACTGTTAGTTTGCAGGAAAATATGATTGCATGTCCCTGGGCATTTGCTTCTGGTTGCACTGACTCTTGGGTAATTGCAAAGCATTATGGTCCGGGTGTGCTGGGAATGTAGTTGTAACATGATCACATTATAAGTCTTTCCTTTCTGCACATGTCCTGGTGTCTTCCTGTCTGATAGCTGATGGGAGGGGGCAGATATACATCTGATAAGATTTATCTGAGGTAACCAGCAAATGGTTTTAGCAAGCAAATGGTCTTGTTTATGGTTTCCTCTGAGTCCTTTGTTTTCAATAACTGGATTTACACCTTCCCAGTCCTCTGTCTGCAGTTGTGTTTGATCTTTGGTGATGTCTTGGTGACCCACCATTCAGCTTTTGTTACCAGTCCTTTTAGGTGGGAGGGAAAGGAAGTTTTATCTCTTTGAAGCAGTGCCTTTTTTGTCTTTGTTACGTGTTCCAGAGGGAGGGAGAAAGAGGGACTTGGATGAAAGCCAGATCAGTTATAATGATTCTGTCCCAAAAGTCTTTAAAAGCTGTATTTTTTATATTGGTACCTGATCCAGCAAAATCAATAATTCTGCTACATATTTAAATTCTGACGATTAAACTCATATCACGCTAACTGTCACAAGTGACTATCGAAAACCTTGACTTGGCCATCTAACCACAATTACCAATCAGGTAGCATAGAGACCCTTAAGTTTCTTAACCAGCTTCCCATGGAACCTCTGCTTTAACATTCCATTCTCCATTTTGGTTTATTCTTTTTTTCCATAGAGAATACTGGGAAAAATGACACTTTTTAAACATTTTATAGTCAAAATCCAGGTCAACCACTTCAAACCTGCTGTGCCGCACCTGCACAATCTTTTCCCACAGACCCATGATGTTAGATTTTAAAAGCCCCTTAAAAAAAAACCACTCAATTTTTCCTATTAACATTTTAAAATCCACAAAATACCCCGAACCGCTTTAGAAAATTAATAGAAATTCCCTTAAAAGTCATCCATTGAAGAATTTCCAAAATTTCCATCCAGAACCCTGCAATCATCCAAAATGTCCAACCAGGTTTTCCTTACTTCAAATTTATTTTGTAAACAAACCCCCGCCTCCCCCCTCACTTTACCTGAAGAGGTTCTCAGGAATCTAGAACTACAAGCCCAGCCCACTCACCTCAAAAACCATAATTTTTTTTTATTATTTTATTTATTTATTCATTTTATATTACAAAAAAAACCATAAATTAAAAAACAAAAAACAACAACAACAACAACAATTTACGGGTCACTGGACTCCTTACCTTGATCCCCATAGGCTGGCTCCTCACCTGGCAACCACTACTTTTCTGGATCCCAATGGACCCTAGCGACCCCAAATGCCAGCAACAGTGAACCATGAATTTTGTGGAATTCTGGCTGGGCAGGTTCAAAAATTGTGCCCCCAGCTTCGTTTTGGGCCTAGTCATGTCCCCAGAGCTCTACTGCACATGCATGAAAAATCATGCATGCTCTGAGGAATCTCCTAGGCCAAGCCTGCCATTTTCCTGTGCTGTCCGGCCCAGGAAACTTCATTCCTGGGCCAGAAACCATTGCAGAAGGTCGCATTTTTTTACAACCTTCCCCCAAGGATGCCCCCCCGGATGCCACCAACCCTACCTACACTGGTGACCACTGAACACTAGCCACCAGGGATACTCACAGGGCCCAGGAACAACCCAAAGACCTGCAGACACACAGGATCCACCAAAGGTAACTAAAAAAAATACATTATGCTTACATCATATATTATCAGTGCTGTTAAATGTGTATATTATATTTTTTGATCCTTGTTTCATGGTAGTCCTATTATTAGGTTTCAGTTTGTTGTAGTTATGTTTATACTTGTATATTTTACTATTGTTATGCTGTTAACAAAATTATAAGTTTGATGTTAAACTGAATCTACTGTATACTGCCTTGGGTGAATCTCTTCATAAAGGCGGTTAATAAATCCAAATAAATAACTGAATCATCTAATTGGGACTGAATTTCACATACATAGCCCAGTTTTGTACTACCACAGCCACGCCTTTGCAGCTTTTTTGATCACTACTGAAGTATCAGCCTGTAACTTTCTTAAAGAACTTCTCTCATTTTTAATCAAATTGTCAGGAAAATATCTATGTCTAGTGGAAAATCTTGCGTTAACATCTCTGATCACTAATTCTTTGAGGGGTCCTTTTACAAAGCAGCGGTAAGCCCAATGCGGGCTTACCATTCATTAAAAAGAAAGTATTGCCAGGCTACTGCAGCAGCCCAGTGGTAGTTCCCACCTCCAGTGTGCCGTCATATCTAGCACTACAAAAATATTTTTATATTTGTAGTGCTGATTTGTACCCGGCGGTAATCAGGCAGTGCTGGATTAGCACAGGAGCCCTTACTGCCACCTCAATGGGTGGCAGTAAGGGCTCCCCTCCAAAATGGCTGTGCGGCAAATGCTTCATTGCCGCATGGCCATTTCTTTAAGAAAAGAAAGATCTACCTTTTACCCACTGTGGTAAAAAGGGACCTCAGTGCGCATCAAAAAACACACGCCGACACCAGTGCAGGCCCCCCTTTGGACAGCTTGGTAAAGGGGGCACTGAAAGCTTTCACTGTGGGATCCAAATGAATGGGGGGCATCCAAGTCAATTTATTCACTATACGTGATCTATCAAATCCAGTATCTTTATCAAAAAAATAGATCTTTAAACTGTAGAGATCGAATATATCTCTCCAAATCTATCAAGAACTGGAATTCATCAAATCTTTCAGCAAGCACATAAGAAAGACCCTTAGATAATAAAGAAATGTCATCATCAGTTAAACACTTTCAGTATACTCAACTTCACATGAATTATATCTTTTTACCATTTAACACTCAAAGGCGTTTTTTTGTATATAGGATCATCAGATACTGGACCTATATGGTCCGATCCTCACTCAAATCACAGTATTAAATCTTTCAATGTCTCAAACTGTGCCACTAAGATGGTTGTTTATATCATTCAATGCCCATGTAATAAGGTGTATGTAGGGCATAGTATGAGAATGATACGAACCCGCCTTACTGAGCATAAATCCAGGATGCTGACTAATAAACTTGAAGCCCCTTTAGTTCAACACTGGGCGGAATGTCAACATAAAGTGTCAGATATACAATGGCGAATAATTGATCAGGTTCAAGAGGGATGGGAGGGTGGTGACCTAGAGAAACTATTGAACTATAGGGCGCAGTTTGGGATTTTCAGTTTAAACTCTGTGGAGTCGCATGGCCTCAATCGTGAAATAGATTGGATGACACTTATCTAAAAATACTCATAGTTACTATATGCAACTTCTATCAGCTGATCAGCCCGGAAGTTTGATTAGGCGCTGGAAGTGAAGCAAGTTCACTGCGGCTATATAAGCCTCTTTGTAAATGCCTGGCGGCCATTTTAGAAACTGCTAATGTGAAAATAGGTTAGTTCAGTCTGACCTTTTTGTACTGCAAGGTGTTAAAAGTTGAATAAATAGTGAGCTTGAAGTTCTTACTTATGATCTACCTTACAGGAGACTACCTTGAAACAGCATTACACGAAACATAGATCTATGTCGGTGATTTTGGCTCTCCACCGCATAATATCTACTATGGCTGAAAAGCTAAGTACTAAGTAGGAATTTAAAGATAATAGTAATTATGTAAGAATGAAGATAAATGATATAAAGGATGTAGATGAATGCTATAATGAAATAATAAGTAAAAAATAGGGATTGATGAGGATTACGATATTGTCTCTTTTCAAACAAATGCTTGGCTCATAATAATTTGCAGCCATTATAGAGATAGGACCGTGATTAGAGACTCTGGAGGCCGCACGAACAAGCACAAACACTGGCAAGGGGTACTCCAGGCCTCTGGCACTCTTCCTACTGGTTGTTCTGCCCCTGGACCCTCTCATTTCCAAAGGCATTCATATCATATGATATGAGTACAGGCATTGTATATCTGAAGTGTAGGGGGCGGACATCTTAAGGTTGAAATTAAAGAGTAAATTGTTGAATTGTTGGTTTAATCATGTGATTGAATCATATATAATTTCCTATGTGCGGCTGGTAAGATGACGAATTGTCAACTGCCCTGTTTGTAATGACAGTGTTCTATCATGAAGAATTGTAATCTGTACTAGTCTGACCGCCTTGTTGGGCAGACTAGATGGACCATGCAGGTCTTTAGCTGTCATTTTTTTACTATGTTATTATGGGGCTCATTTTCAAAAGAGAAAAACATCCAAAAAGTGGCATAAATCCGCATTTGGACATTTTTTCACAAAAAAAAGTCCAAATTGGTATTTTCAAAACCAATTTTTAGATGTTTATCTATGAAATCCGTCAGAAGTGCGTTTAAATCACAAGGGGGCCTGTCAGAGACAGGATCTGGGCATTCCTAACACTTTAACATTTTTCTGCCATAATGGAACAAAACAAAAAAATCCATAAGTTGGATGTTTTGGTCTAGACCTGTTTTATTTATGAATAAGTCACAACAAAAGTGCCCTAAATGACCACTAGAGGGAATCGGGGATGATCTCCCCTTCCTTCCCCAGTGGTCACTAACCCCCTCCCACCCACCCCGAAATGTGATTAAAAGCATTACTTACCAGCCAGTCTCAGATGTTATACTCAGGTCCATTAGAGCACCATGTAGGTCCCTGGAGTAGTCTAGTGGTGGGTGCAGTGCATTGCAGACAGGTGGATCCAGGCCCATATCTCCCTCTACCTGTTGCACTTGTGGTGGAAACTGTGAGCTCTCCAAAACTCACCAGAAATCCACTGTACCCATATATAATTTCCTATGTGCGGCTGGTAAGATGACGAATTGTCAACTGCCCTGTTTGTAATGACAGTGTTCTATCATGAAGAATTGTAATCTGTACTAGTCTGACCGCCTTGTTGGGCAGACTAGATGGACCATGCAGGTCTTTAGCTGTCATTTTTTTACTATGTTATTATGGGGCTCATTTTCAAAAGAGAAAAACATCCAAAAAGTGGCATAAATCTGCATTTGGACATTTTTTCACAAAAAAAAGTCCAAATTGGTATTTTCAAAACCAATTTTTAGATGTTTATCTATGAAATCCGTCAGAAGTGCGTTTAAATCACAAGGGGGCCTGTCAGAGACAGGATCTGGGCATTCCTAACACTTTAACATTTTTCTGCCATAATGGAACAAAACAAAAAAATCCGTAAGTTGGATGTTTTGGTCTAGACCTGTTTTATTTATGAATAAGTCACAACAAAAGTGCCCTAAATGACCACTAGAGGGAATCGGGGATGATCTCCCCTTCCTCCCCCAGTGGTCACTAACCCCCTCCCATCCACCCCGAAATGTGATTAAAAGCATTACTTACCAGCCAGTCTCAGATGTTATACTCAGGTCCATTAGAGCACCATGTAGGTCCCTGGAGTAGTCTAGTGGTGGGTGCAGTGCATTGCAGACAGGTGGATCCAGGCCCATATCTCCCTCTACCTGTTGCACTTGTGGTGGAAACTGTGAGCTCTCCAAAACTCACCAGAAATCCACTGTACCCACATATAGGTGCCCCCTTCACCCATAAGGGCTATTTAGTGGGTTTTGGTGGGAACTCTGTAGACAAGATAAGGGAGCAATGGTGAGATGTGTACCTGGGCATTTATTTGAAGTCCACTGCAGTACCCCCTAGGGTGCCCCATTGCTTTCCTGGGTTGTCTGTGTGGCCAGTCTACTAAGAATGTTGGCTCCTCCTACATCTCGGTGACTTGATTTTGTGTATTTTTCACTTGGATGGGTTTTTTTTTTTTTTTCCGAAAATAGGCCATAAAGATAAATGCACAGAGCACAAAATCATCTAGCAAATAGCCATTTTTGAAAAAAGCAAGATAGATATTTTTCTGTTTCAAAAATGGCTATATTCCCCACTTGAATTTTGGACATTTTTAGCAAAACATCCAAAGCTGGACTTAGACGTCATATCGAAAATGCCCCTCCGCATTATGTTGTTTAAACCTTTTTTCCACATCGACCCAAAATTCTATGGGATAAATCACCATCAACCACTAGAGGACAGCAAAGTTCAATAAATTGTCATGGATGCCGTTCTTGATCCTAGAAAAGTAAGCTGGTGTGGGTCAGTAGAGATTTCTTACAGTAAGAATATCAGTAACATGTCAATATATTTCTTATAAGGAGAAGTGGTCTTTGTTCTTGACATACCTTATAGATGCCTGTTGAGAAGCTTTTCTTTCTGCCCCTCTTTTTTTTTTTATTTCTTCCCCTCCTTCACGCTTTTTGAAATTTGTTTGCTGTTGTACTGACTTGTTCACTGTAATACTGTTTTAAAATCAATACAAATACTAAGACTAAAAAAAAAAAAAAAAGAATATCGGTAACATTTCTAAAAGTAATTTCCTCATGCCTGATCTTTCTTTCCCTCAACTCCCAAATAAACTTGAATTCCTTAACTTTCTGTTTTTTTTCAGTATATCAATATAGTCATGTAAAGGGATAAGGAAGTGGACAGTAACAAACTGGCTATTGCACTATTGATGCACTGCAGGTGGACTTGGTTAAATTCTGTTAACGAAGAGCTTCTCACGTATGGGAACAACACCACTGAGAGCTCCTTGATAAGAAAAATGTCTACTCCATTTAATTTATTAGCAATCTTTATTGCTGGAAGGGAATAAAGTTCCCAGCTCAACTTAATGCATGTGTGAGGACCATAGTGGTAGTAATTCTACAGAACACAGCTTCAAAATTTGAAGCTGTGTTCTGTAGAATTATGTGCAGCAAGGTGTAAAGATCCCTGACGCAGTGGCATGTGGGTTGCAACACACTGGCCATGTTGGGTTTATATTGACACCTGCATGAATGAGCTACAGGAACTAAGATAAGTGCACACTTTCCAAAGTGAATTTGTTAACTGGTTGTCTTAAGGAAAAAGGGATATTTTTTATTACCACTTTAAAAGGTTAGAAGAGACTATCCTGCTTATTTTCAAAAGAGAAGGGCGGACATCTTCCGACACAAATCGGGAGATAGCCGCCCTTCTCCCAATGCCAGCCAAATCGACATAATCGAAAGCCAATTTCGGCCGGCTTCAACTGCTTTCCGTCGTGGGGACGGCGAAAGTTCAAGGGGGCATGATGGCAGGGTAGTGAAGACAGGATGGGGGCGTGGTTAACAGATAGCCATCTTCGGCCGATAATGGAAAAAAGAAGGGCGGCCCTTGGCCGACTTTACTTGGTCCATTTTTTTTCATGACCAAGCATCAAACAGGTGCCCAAACTGACCAGATGACAACTGAAGGGAATCGGGGATGACCTCCCCTGACTTCTCCAGTGGTCACTAACCACCTCCCACCCTGAAAAAACAACTCCAAAAAGTTTTGTCTTTTTTTTAGAATATGTCCTTTGCTATGCCTCCATCCCTGCGACGGCAGTTGAAGACGACCAAAATGTTTCTGTGAGGACAGCCATGCCTTTATTATACCTCTGACACCCTTTTTATTTATTTATTTGGATTTTGGATCACAAGTAGCCGCAGTGGGATTTGAACCTGCCACCTCTAGATTGCAAGACCAGTGTGCTAACCACTAGGCCATGCTATGCCACTCCATTGAAATTTGGCCATCCCTATGTGTGTGTGTGTGTGGGGGGGGGCAGTATGCAGGTCCCTGGGGAGGGGGAGGTATGTGTGTGTCAGCGGAGGCACAACAAAGCTGTGGACGTCCTTCTTTCAAACATTTTGGACATCCTCAACTGCCCCCCACAGGGATGGCTAAATTTCAAGGGAGTGAAGTAGAGTGGAGAAATGGCAGAATGACCTAGTGGTTAGAACACTGGTCTTAATCTGCAAAAAAATCTTTTCCGGAGATGGGAAGGCGGTAGAACGAGAGGACATGAAATGAGATTGAAGGGGGGGGCAGACTCAGGAAAGATGTCAGGAAGTATTTCTTCACAGAAAGGGTGGTGAACGCTTGGAATGCCCTCCCGCGGGAGGTGGTGGAGATGAAAACGGTAACGGAATTCAAACATTCGTGGGATAGGCATAAAGGAATCCTGTGCAGAAGGAATGGATCCACAGAAGCTTAGCTGAAATTGGGTGGCGGGGGGAAGAGGGGTTGGTGGTTGAGAGGCTAGGATAAAGGGAGGGCAGACTTATACGGGGTCTGTGCCAGAGCCGGTGATGGGAGGCGGGACTGGTGGTTGGGAGGCGGGAAATACTGCTGGACAGACTTATACGGTCTGTGCCCTGGAAAAGACAGGTACAAATCAAGGTAAGGTATACACATATGAGTTTATCTTGGGCAGACTAGATGGACCGTGCAGGTCTTTTTCTGCCGTCATCTACTATGTTACTATCAGGCTCATTTTCAAAGCACTTAGCCTCCCAAAGTTCCATAGAAACCAATGGAACTTAGCCTCCCAAAGTGCTTTGAAAATATGCCTCCTTGTCTTACAATCTAGAGGTGGTTGGTTCAAATCCCACTGCTGCTACTTGTGATCCAAATACATAAATAAATAAAAAGGGTGGCAGAGGCATGTCTGTCCTTCTCACAGAAACATTTTGGACATCCTCAACTGCTGTCGCTTCCCCTCCTTAGGAAGGAAATCGTGTGCAAATGAGCTAATAGCGAGCAGCTCATTTGCATGCAATTTCCTTCATGCATGCCCATTCCTTTCCAGATCGGTAAGGGAAGGGCTTTTTACATTCAGTTAGTGGGACCAGTGCACTACAAATGCTGGCTCCTCCCACGACCAAATGCCTTGGATTTGGCCGGTTTTGAGATGGCCGGCCTCGGTTTCCATTATCGGCGGGAAAACCGATGTCAGCTATTTCACACCTGGCGATCTCAACATTATGTCGAGATTTGGCCGGCCCCAACCATATTATCGGAAAAAAAGATGGCCGGCTCCGCCCATTTGCAGAGCCGGCCCCGGAGATGGCTGGCGCCATTCGATTATGCCCCTCTATGGGTTCCTTTTATCAACCGGTAGTAGGGCTACTGTACGGGTAGCATGTGCCCAGGCACCCAGTGGTAGTTTGTGTTGCCGCATGTTGTTTCCCACACCAGGAGGAGAGGGCAGGGAGTAGGTGTTCCTGGTGGTAATTGAGCAGCTTCGTGCACTGACCGATTACTGCTGGGTTAGTGTGTGTGAGTCCTTACATCTACTAAATTGGCAGTAAATAGCCGCACACCATTTTTATATTAGTGCATGGCCATTAACGACCTCCATTTTACCAAATAGCCTTTTTCCTGCCACAGTAAAAAGTGGTCTGACGTGTGACAATTCCATGCGTCCACACTACCGCAAGCCACTTTTTACTGCAGCTTGGTAAAAGGACGATTTTGGAATTTTATTTTAAAAAGCAAAAATATAAAGGAGGTTTTTTTTATTATTATCACAACAAGGTGCCATCTTGCTTCGAGCTGCAGGTTGTAGAGTGTCCCAAAATCGTGCCCAGATCTGTTGCAGGCGTTGGCCCTTGCTAGATGATAGGTCTTTAATCTCGCATCTCTCCAATTTTAGCAGTTCAATCATGTGCATCTGCCATACTCCGATGGAGGGTGGCCTCTGCTCTCTCCAATTAAGAAAGGTGACCTTTTTCCCCACCAATATCGCCTTCTGTAGAAACGATTTAAATCCAGGCGGAGTGGGTTTATTGAACTTGTATACATCAAAAAGCATTAGTGGCTGTTTCTGTATCATGCAGCCCCAGTATCTTTGTATTTCTGCTATCACTTGGGCCCAGAAGCGCAAGATTCGTGGACATAGCCAGAACATGTGTCCAAGTGTAGCGGTGGCCTTCTTGCATCTGGGGCATGAACATGTGCTACCAAACCCTGCTTTACATGCCCTCATTGGGGAGATGTACAGACGTAGTGCGAATTTATATTGTAGTTCCCAGTTCCGAATGAAAGCAGAGGTGCGCAGAACAGAGATCAAAAAGCTTCGCAATACCTCCTCTGTCACCTCCGCCTCCAAATCCGTAGACCAAGTCTGTGCTCTTCCCCTAAAGTCTATGTCCTCTGTAGAGTCCTGCAAAAACCGGTGATGAAATCTTAGAGGCACCATGTTCTGTGATCCCAATGTCATTGCAGTATTTAGGGTATCTTGCACATCTTCGCTGAGATTTGTCCAGCCCAAGGCTGATACATAATGTTGTAATTGCAGGTATGCGTAATGGTCTGAGGGTGAGATGTGGAATTCTTGTTGCAGTTCCAGAAAGGGGCAAATTCTCCCTTCCTCAGATATTACCTGATATAGATAGTAAATCCCCAACCTCCGCCAGCGAGCAAATGTTGCAGAAGATGAGTCTGCTGGAAAGTCTAGATTGTTATACACCGGCAAAAAGGGTGTAGCTGACCACTCAAAGTAGTGTCTTTTGCATAGCCATCTCCAGGCTGCTCTTGCCGATGTTATTAGCGGGTTCTTCTTTATTTGTGGCTCAAGCCCTCTGCCAGGTGCGTGCAACCTCTAACCTAAATGGACCCTCGGGGAAAGAGCTGCCTCCAGCTGGGTCGCTGAAAAGCACTGTTGCCCTGTTAGCCAGTCTCTGATGTGTCGCATCGAGCACACCACTGTTAAATAGCGGATGCTTAGCAATCCCATCCCTCCATGCGACTTTGGCTTCTGTATTATGTCTAATGGAAGTCTTGGTCTCTTCCCCCTCCAAAGAAATCTCTGGGTTAATCTAAGATCTTTTCCTCTCTCTGTCGTAGATACAATGGCAGCATCTGGAACTGGTAAAGCCACCTGGGAGCTATCATCATATTAACCAGGCCAATACGTCCCGACAGAGAGAGGGGGTAGGCATCCGAAATCTGAAAAGTGCACCTGGTCTCTGCCAACAGTGGCATCATGTTCTTTTTGTACAGCCTTTCCACGTCATGTGGGATATTTACCCCCAGGTATTTAATCTGCTCCTCTGCCCACTGTAGGGGAAACTGCCCTTTCCAGTTTCTTTGCACCCCATCTCCTAACGGCAGTGCTACCGACTTAGACAGGTTCAGCCTAAAACCAGCAAGTCTGCCATAGTCTTGTATCACCTGGAGGAGATTCTCAAGAGACATCTGGGGTTCCCTTAATAACATTAACAGGTCATCGGCATATGCCAATACCTTGATTTCTTCCCCTTGCACCGGTATTCCTTGAATGTTCTCCTGAGTTCTGATCACCTCCAACAATGGCTCCAAAGTCAACAGAAACAACAGTGGGGAGAGTGGGCACCCCTGGCGTGTGCCCCTCTGAATGGCAAACCCCTCCGTTCTAACCCCATTGACCAGAACCATGGCCCGTGGCTCAGAATATAATGCCTCTACTGCTTGTAAATATCACCCGTTTAGTCCAATCCAACGCAGCGTTTCAAACAGAAAGGGCCACAACACCCGGTCAAACGCCCGCTCTGCGTCTAGGCTCACTATCAGGCCCTGTGGCTCTGCTCCCGATTCCCCCATCATTGTTAAGATTAGTTTGCGTACATTAAGTACTGAATGGCATCCCCGGACAAAACCTGCTTGATCCTCTTTTACCAGATGTGGCAACAGGGGTGCTAGTCTGTCAGCTAAAATCCTGGACAAGAGTTTGACTTCCACGTTTATCAACGAAATTGGTCTGTAAGCATTGGGTTGTAATGGGTCTCTCCCTTTTTTGGGTATTAAGCTGATTAATGCCGTATTAGCGTGTGGGGGAAAGTATCCCCACTCTACCACTGCATTAAGATATTCTGTCAGCGGCCCAATGATTTGTAGCTTCAGCATCTTATAAAATTCCCCGGAATATCCGTCCGGTCCCGGCACTGAGTACAGTTTCAAAGCACTAATGGCTTTTTGCATTTCTTGACCCTCTATCGGCCTTCCTAGTGCCACTAGTTTCTCTGTAGGAATTTTATTTAATCCTGCTTTCTGCAACTATTGCTTAATTGAATCCAGCACCCCTTCCGCCTCCTGTTCCCCTTTGTATAGATTTGTGAAATGCTGCTGAAAAGTTTCCGCAATCTCCTCTAGGCCTGTTAGTAGTCACCCCTGGTTCTTCTGAATGGCTGTGATAAATGCGTTCTCCGAGTGCCTTTCACTAGTCTGGCTAGCATCCCTCCTGCTTTGTCTCCATATTTATTTAATTTATACTTTCTGTATAATAGGGATCTAATTGTTCGCTCCTGTATTAGGGTGTTTAACGCCACTCTCATTGAGGTAAGGAGTTCATATTGTGTTTGTGTGGGAGAGCGAACATATGCCCTCTTGGCTGCTTTACGCTTCCGCTCTAATTCTACTATTCCTTGCACCAATTGCCGATTTCTTTTGCATGTATAGACTATAAGGTCCCCCATCAACACTGCCTTAGCTGTTGACCTAAACAGCACCGGATCTTCTAAGTGCTCTTGGTTAAAATCTAAAACTCCTCCCATTTCTTCTGTAAGTGTTCTTGCAGGTATGATGGGAACCTCCATCCGATGTTTGTCGGGGTATGTGGGTACTTCAATATCTACCCAGATGAGAAAGTGTTCTGAGATTTCCTCTGGGCCGATTGTAGCATCTGTCACCATCTGAAACAGATCGTGAGTCATCATGAATATGTAGTCTAGCCGTGATTGAGTGTGGTGGGCCCTGGAGGTGTGAGTATAGTCCCGCTCCTCCCCATGCAATATTCGCCAAGGGTCTAGTAATCCTGCCCCTCGGCAAAAGGACTCCAGATGTGTCCCCCCTGAATCAAAGGTCTTACCGGGTTGCCTAGACCTGTCAAGTTCTGGGTCCATCACTTGGTTCATGTCCCCTGCCAGTACTACAGGGAGAGCCGGGAATTTCTGACAGTGAGCCAGCAGCCGGGTGTAGAATTGTCTGTCCGGTATGTTGGGGGCGTATACAGATACAAACAGTAGGTCTCTCCCCTGGAGATTTAACTGCACCCCTACATATCTCCCTTCTCCATCTTTGAACACCATCATCGCGTTACACAATAATGTTTTATGGATCAAAATCGCCACCCCACCTCGTCTACCTGTTGCCGGTGAGCAGGACACCTCTCCCACCCAGTGACGCTTTAATTTCTCGTGCTCTTCCTGAGAAAGTCTTGTCTCTTGCAAACAAGCTATACTGGTCCCATGACGTTTTAGGGCCGACAGGACTTTAGTCCTCTTAACTGGGGACTTGATGCCACACGCGTTCCAGAAGACCAGGCGTGTCGTGCCTGTGTGCTGATCCTTGCTCTATAAGTTCCTTTAAGGTGTGCTGTTTAGAATCTTTCTCGGGGCTCCCAGCCTCGCCCCAGAAAAGCTCCAGTGTAGATGCAACCCTCTGTACCCGCTCATGTTCTTGCCTTATCTCAGTACCTGTCGCCGTATGGTAAATCTGTGACAATTTAGATCGCTTAGTGCTCTCCCTTCCTCCCCTCCCCTCCACCCCTCCAGTCCCCTAGATCCCCCCAAAACCCTTATTCTAGAACCCCTTATCCTAAACTTCCTTCCCTTGTGTAATATGAACAGCCCCTAATCTGCACGAGGCCCCCCCCCCCCCCCCGCCTCTTCCCTGTAATGCAAAGCGATGATAACCTCACCATGGTCCGCAATTAAGAATTGCAGCAGTAATACCACTTTCAGCCAACATTTTCTTTGTCTTCCTCTGTACAACCAAGTTCCGGTCAGTCTCTGGTCACGCTGTCTCTCTGCTCCTTCAACTGATTCTCCAGATCTTTTATGTACTCTGTTGCCGAGCCCTCTGAATCAAATGATCTCCATCTCCCTTCGTTCCAGATTTTTAGAACCACTGGGTAGATGAGCATGAATTTGACCCGAAGGGCGTGCAGTCTGCGACATTGCGGTGTAAATTTCTTCCACCTTTCTTGCAGGGAGGCAGAATAGTCCTGAAAAATGCGGATAAGCTGTCCGTCATACTTTGTTTCCTCACGTTTCAAGCAGTATCCCCATAATATTTCCAGTTTATGCAGGTAGTTGTGCACCTTTAGGATCACCGCACACGGGGTCTGGCGGCCATCTTGAACGCGGCCCACACAGTGCACCCACTCCAGACACAGCGCCCCTGCATGATCGGGCAGCGCAAATTCTTTTACCAGCCATGCTTCCACCACCGTCGCCAGCACCGAATCACTCACCGATTCTGGAAACCTGACTATGCGCAGGTTGCTGCGCCTGGAGCGATTCTCCAGATCATCTAGTTTTTGGTTGAGAGCTTCGATCGTGGACGTCAGCTGTTTCAAGGTTTGCTGGGCTGAAATGCACGCGTCTTCTAGCTCGGACACTCTGCGCTCTAGTTCTCCTGTCCGCTGCGTGGTTTCTGTCAGCACAATTTCGAAGTTAGCGATCTGTTCTGATATCTTCTCCAACCACGGCTCCAGCGCTTGCGCTACCGCCGCCATTAGGTGTGAAAGTTGTTCCGTGGTAAAAACCGAGCCACCCTGCATCTGGGCCTGGTCCGCTCTGCTGCTCACCACTCGCGGCTTTTCTTTCTCTTTTTTCACCCCCCTTGGGGGCATCATTTTAGCCGGCGTTTCAATAAACTTATCCATATGGGTTCCGGCTTTCAATGTCCGATCGCTAATCTGGCTGAAGAGTTCTTAGACAAGGTTTTTCTGCAAAAAAACAGGTGGTGGGGCCTCGGAGAGCAGAGACGCACGTCTCACTCTCTCAACGCATCACGTGACTCCTCAGGAGGGTTTTTTTTAAAGGCACTGATTGAAAAGTGGGAGCTAAAACATTTATGCTAAAAGCTACCCTATATTTTCTTTGAGGCTTTTTTCCTACCTTCGATAAAATTTCTGTACTTGGTTTACTGTGGGATTGATATTTAAGACTCTTTGGCCCTGTTTAATAAGCTGCGCTGATATGCTAGCGTAGTTACCGTGTGCTAAACATTAACGCACGCTAAATGCTGAAGACACCCATATATTCTTAGTAAACAGGCCCTTGGATTTTATACCATTGTCCTCATTTAGGGCCTTTATCTTGCTGTGCTAGCAGTTCCCGTGCAGCAGTGCCGACGGAGCCCATTCAAAGTCTTTGTCAACATTACCACACCAGAAGCTGCTAGCGAGGCTAATCTCAGAGCAAAAAAGTATCTCCATATTTTTGTATTTTTTATTATGGTGATTTATAAATGTGACATTACGGGCACCTAAATATTTGCCTTTAAAAATTAATTTTATATACTTTGTACAACCTTTAAAATGTGTGAGGAGAAATTAGCAGTTATTAGGTTGTTATATATTATTATTGTTATTTTTGCAGATTAACAGCTCCTTTTACAAAACGGCGCTACTGATTAGTGGCACGCTGAAAGTGAAGGAGCTCATTCAATTCTCATGGGCTTCTTCAAATTCTGTGCATGCTAATCAGTTGTGCCACTTTGTAAAAGGAGCCCTAAATAACACACTTTTATCGGCATGATAAAATTAAGAAATAAAACTAAAAATAAATATTCAACATTGGTATAATTCATTTTTTAACTCCCTCCCCCCAAAATGCTGATATTGTTAGGAAACTCAGTGGGAAAGAAAACATTAAGGGTAGCCTATAAAAACAAAGAGGGGCATAATTGAACGAAAACGTCTATCTCCATGGGCGTTTATCTCCGAGAACGGGTCCGTGAAGGGGCGGACCGAACCGTATTTTCAAAAAAAATAGACGTCCATGTTTTATTCGACAATTTGTGAGCTGGGCGTTTTTGTTTTTCAGTGATAATGGAAAATGAAAGCGCCCAGCTCAAAAACGAATAAATCCAAGGCATTTGTTCGTGGGAGGGGCCAGGATTTGTAGTGCACTGGTCCCCCTCACATGCCAGGACACCAACCGGACACCCTAGGGGGCACTTTTACAAAAACAAAAAAAAAGGTCAAAGAGCTCCCAGGTGCATAGCACCCTTCCCTTGTGTGTTGAGCCCCCCAAATCCCCCTCAAAACCCACTGCCCACAAGTCTACACCATTACTATAGCCCTAAGGGGTGAAGGGGGGCACCTACATGTGGGTACAGTGGGTTTGGGGGGGTTGGACGACTAAGCATTAAGCAGCACAATTGTAACAGGTATGGGGGGGGGGATGGGCCTGGGTCCACCTGCCTGAAGTCCACTGCACCCTCTAACAACTGCTCCAGGGACCTGCATACTGGTGCCAGGGAGGTGGGTATGACATTTGAGGGTGAAAATAAAAAGTTGTGAAACATCATTTTTTGTGGTGGGAGGGGGTTAGTGACCACTGGGGGAGTAAGGGGAGGTCATCCCCGATTCCCTCTGGTGGTAATCTGGTCATTTAGGGCACTTTTTGGGGCCTTATTCGTGAAAAAACAGGGTCCAGGAAAAGTGCCCTAAATTCTAGCTACAAACGCATACTTTTTTTCCATTATCGGCGAAAGGCGCCCATCTCTGTTCGGGTGATAACCACGCCCCAGTCCCGCCTTCACCATGCCTCTGACACGCCCCCGTCAACTTTGTACGCTTCTGCGATGGAGTGCAGTTGAAAACGTCCAAGTTCGGCTTTCGATTATACCGCGTTATTCGTTTTTGGGAGATAAATGCCTATCTCCCGATTTAGGTCGCAATATAGGCGTTTTTGTCTTTTGATTATAAGCTGGAAAGTGTCCTTACAACTAAAATAAAAGTTTGGTTCATCATCCTAAACTGACCTGCAAATAACATGGTTATCTGAAGCTGTCGAATTAAAATAAATAGGAAATGCTGGTGCTACCTGCCAGGCATTGCAGTTGACCCTGGAGAGAATCGATCTAGTGTTGGTGTCTGGAGGATTGGGGTCCCTGCCTAAGTTGGGAGTTAATGAGGGATCACAGAGTTTAGAAGATCATTGTCAAGATGGTGAAAGTGCTAGCGCTGAATATCCAGATAAGGTGGTCAGTACTAGAACTTATCTGGATACTGGCAATATTCGGGGGAGGGGTGGGGTAGGTATCAAGTTGCATTATGGCTCTAAGGTGCATTGGTTGCCCCATAATAGACTTCCTGAGCTGGTATGTCAAGCTCCATCTCTGGCCAAATCTAGGCTAAAAACCCACCTTTTCGATGCTGCCTTTAACTCCTAACTCTTATTCACTTGTTCAGTACCTATGTTTTATCATGCCCACCTTATTAATTCCCTTATCCCTTATTTGTCCTGTTTATCCTAATTAGATTGTAAGCTCTGTTAAGCAAGGACTGTCTCTTCATGTTCAAGTGTAAAGCACTGTGTACGTCTAGTAGCGCTGTAGAAATGATAAGTAGTAATAGTAGTAGTTAAAGGGCACTAACGCAAGTTAGATTATGGTAATGCAGTGTTAGTGAAGTCACTATGGGGTAGATAGTAATGAATGCAAAGCAGGCAATGCGTGCCAAAAATCTCATTACTATGGAACTTGCACAATGCAGCTTTCAGTGAACATTGCAAACCACGTTATAGCTGAAAAAAGTTTACCATCCCAGGAGCATCAGGTCACAAAGCTGTGGCCAGCTACTCCTGGGCTGCATCTTAAAGGGGTGGCCAGATAAAGCTACTTTGAGATGCCCCCTGAGTGCCCCTCCCCCAGCATAAACCCTCTCCTGAAGCCCCTTTCTGAATTTGCAAGCAGAGTTATGCATATACCGGGGGAGTCAGTAACCTGAGGTTCTGAGGTACCAGTGGTGACTTTTATGGTAAATCAAGGTGCAGGAAAGCCCAGCTTTTACCACACCTTGATAATTCTCTCATTAGTCTGCTATCTGGATAACATATCCAGATATCTTATGACAGTCTTCTATCTGTCATGTTATCCAAATAAGTCTGGATAGCAGATTGAATATTGTCAGTATCTGGATTAATTCAGCTCCAGCACCATTTGCAGAATCATTCTGTAAGGATATTCAAAGGTAGTATCAAGACAGTCCCTCTGAATATTCCAGTCCACAGCACTTATTCAGATAGCTGATGCCTGGATAAGTGCTTTTCAAAATTGACCCAGAGTTGTAATTAAGGATGTGCATTCATTTGAAATGATATGGAAAATGTCAATGACATTTCACATATCTTTATGTGTTATTTTGTACTGAAAATAACAGGAAAACTCCCTGAAATTTTGTTTTCCTCCTGTGCTGTACATAATATGCACTCATCATGAATAGTGCACATTATTTTCAAATAGTGTGCACTCTTTCCAAAAGAGTGTCTCAAAATGAAAGCATTTTTTAAAAATGAAGAAAATGGAAATCCCCATAAATGGCATGGGAAACTAAATAAAATAACAATTCTAGGGCTGATCACTCCTAGCTGTAATCACAGCCCAGCAGAACTGTAAAGAAAGAGGGCATTAGAAATAATTCTCCCCCCCCCCCACGCCACAGGACCCACCATCTTGTTATTTGGGTAGCCCCAGAGTTCACCCTTGAACAGGTCTGCCTAGGGATCACTACATAATTGAAAGATGGAAAACAGCAAGAGTATTATCCTGTCCTGAGCCAAAAATTCTTTTCACTGCTTTTTAGAATAGCCACTTTGCACTGTAAGAACAAGAAATTTGCAACACACTTTTGAGACGTATACGTTAACCCAAATAAAAGTTCAGTGGAGAAATCAATAGAAAATATTTTTAAAAGTGTTATTTATAAAATAGTAACATAGTAAATGATGGCAGATGAGGACATCTATGATCCATCTATTCTGCCCAATAAAGTGGCCAAAGCTGCACCCATCATGCTGTGCAGGTTACCCTCCTTCATGATTAAACACTGGCATCGCAATCAGGGCATTCGTCAATTTGCTACCAAGCCAACCACATACAGGCAATTATATACGGTGCAGTCTTGGAACACAATAACACAACTGCATGTCAATAATTCAAAAAGTTGTTTTATTATTATGGCTGCTGCATAGTTACATTCGTTATTAATACATGACTACACAACAATCAAACAATATTGCTAGCTAACACTGTTCTGTCCTCCGACAGCCTCGCACTAGTTTATAACGTGATCCTAAAATGTGTGTAATCCCTTTACTGTTATTCTCAGTCCCAAGGACTATCATTGCTGCAGTTTCCCACTGGAAAAATACATGAGCAATGCACTGTGGGTAATGTAGTTCACAGGCAGTGCAACCACACTTGTTTGGCTGTGTAAGAACTGCTATCACTGGTTGTGAGGCTGCTCAGACTTTCTCTCTCTCTCTCTCTCTCTCTGCCAAGCTTGGCTCTTTTGTTTTCCTGCTCAGTCTTACTATCTGTCCTCAGAGGTCAGCCAGGTATGACCTTTCCCTCCTATCTCTAGGACTACCCCTTTCTATCCGATAGCAGGCTCTGTCCCCATTGGTCTCTATCTGCTCCTCCCTGTGTGAAGCCCCACCACTTCTTTGTCCTTTCAGCCACGTGGGGCTTCTTCCTCCATTATAGCCAGGGACATGGAGCCAACACCATCTCGCTCCAGACAGCTCTGTCCTGCTGACACTCCCTGTAACGAACCTGGATTTTTTACCCTGTGAATATCTTCTTCCAAATGAGATATCGCACATTCCAGTCACCCAGCTTGGGACTATTTCTACCTGTTCAACCACCTTCCCCTCCCCCTGCAATACAACTACCTCTTCAGATCTCCACCTCCCACAGCCTCCAGATTAAGAAGTCTCTGTATCCTGAACATCTATCTGTGAGTAAATTATCTGTGATTTATTCAATAAAAGAGACTTCATAAAATAATAGAGACTTCAGGTGATTGCTGTGCCAGGGTTATGCTCCATGATATTGGGGCTTCTACTTACCAAGCTCCAAGAGTCATGACAAACACTTTATTCACTAATTTCAACCTTAAGATGTCTTCTCCTCCTCTATTGAGATACACAGCACCTGAACTTGTAGCATACATTATGATATGAATGTGATATAAAATACACATAAACTGATCCTGATCTGTTTTTGGGACACAGACCAAAGAAATCTGCCTAACACTGGCGTTACTTCCAACTACTGAAGTTGTTGTCTAAGCACTACTCCTGTCCACCATAACACATCAACAGCCATGAGGTTATTTAAGTTTGTTTTGATTCTATTCTCTTTCTATTTAGGGATTCTCTGTGTTTATCCCACACTTTTTTTAATTCCGTCACTGTTTTTGTTTCTACCACCTCTAGTGGGAGGGTATTCCAGGCATCTATTTTCCCAATGGGAGAATGCAGTGGTACATGCTGCAGTGGGCATGTAATAGCTCAGACCCTGGAAAATGGGGGAGACTCAGGCTACAGAGGCTAAGCTGTTCAGGCAATAAAGGTGGTTTTAGTTTAATGATTCAAATGTGCTATTCTTTGGGAATCGAATGTGCAGCATCTCTGATATCTTTGTATTTTGCACAATACAGAAGGATATGCATTTCTGTTTCTATTTCTCTGGTGTTAAACTACAGGCCGAGTATAGCTTCTTGGAGTGTCCAATTCAATTCTTGTCTGCACATATCTATTAGGGATGTTCTGTTGTTTGAAACAAATGTTGTCCACTGATAAGACTGCGTACTTTATGTAAATAGTGCATGCTCTCCTTAATGAGTCCATGCTAATTGCATATAGTGCACATACTTTTTTGATAGAGGGGTCCTTTTACTAAGCTACAGTAAAAAGGGGCCTGCACGCTGAGGCCCCCTTTTACTGTAGCGGGTAAAAAGCTATCTTTTTCTGAGGACAAGAAATGGCCGTGCGGTAAGTGAACCACTTGTCACGTGGCCATTATGGGGGGGGGGGGGGGGGGGAAAGAAACTTACTACCACCCATTGAGGTGGCAGTAAGGGCTCCCGCGCTAACCTGGTGGTAACTGGGCAGGGTAAGCACCAGTGCTACAAAAATAGAAACTGTTTTGTAGCGCCAGAAATGGTGCTCACTGGGGGGCACCCTTTGAGGAAGTAGGGGGCCCTTTGGGAGGGTGAGGGACTGGGAGGCCTGGATCAGGAGGGTTGGGAATGAGATCAGAGGGGTAGAGGATGTGAGTTGGATTGTGGGGGGGGGGGGGGGACTCTGACAGCCCCTGTAAGATGCACCTCGGGAGCACTGGGCTGCAGCTTTGAGCTTGATGCTCCAGGAGTGCTGGAATAATGCCGATTGCAAGATGGATCACAAGCAACATTATTAATTTACCACATTAGTCATCAATCTACAGGACTGCTATACCGTAGATTGCTGACTCCCATTGTAAATGAAGGTGTGGTAAATGCTTGCCTTTTACCACACCTTGATAACCTCCCCCCTTAGTAATTTAGATGTGTATTTCATTGTAAGTTCCACTGTGAAACATACTGACTAAAATTGTGTAATTTTTTAAATTGCTTTATGTACAGGCAACTAATAACTGAGTGGGGCTGTGACACCCTGTTATACTGTAAGATGCATCCTTTGAAATCTGTTCACAGTGACATCTAATGGTTTGATATATTATCACATTTGATTTCATTTTTTAAATTCTTTACGAACCACTGCTCTGTTCAAACCACCCTTCCCCTCTCCCATCTCCCCTCTAGATCAAATACACGCACAGAGACAACAGAAATACATAAACACAGATGTCAATCTGTGCAGGCTAAAGAGGTGTTTGTCAACCTGAAAATTAAACACTAGCCATACTCATTTAGGGCCCCTTTTACTAAGTTCGGTAAGCCCAATGTGGGTTAACCGCTCGCTAAACAGGAAGTATCGCTGGGCTACCACAGCAGCCCAGCAGTACTTCCCACTCCTAGTGCACAGTCATATCTGGCCCTACAAAAATGTATTTATTTTTGTGGCGCCAGGTTGTACCAGGTGGTGATTGGGCAGTGTCATGCACTGCCCGGTTACTGCCAGATTAGCACGGGAGCCCTTACTGCTACCTAAATGGGTGGCAGTAAGGGCTCCCACCCCCCAAATGGCCGTATGGCCATTTCCTGCAGGAAGGAGAGACTTCTCTTTTACCTGTTGCAGTAAAAGGGGGCCTCGGCATGCATGAAAACACGTGTCGATGCCAGCGCAGGCCCCCTTTTGTCACAGCTTGGTAAAAGGGGCCCTTAAACAATTGTTTATTACTGTACATCAACGCATAGACAGAAATGATGCTCATTCACTCCTGCCTCTAGCACCACCATTTTCCAAAATGGTAGCTTCTGACCTACAAACACTGCATTATTTGGCAGATGCACTGCTAGGGGTTAGACGTTGCCATTTTGGAAGGTAGCAGTGTGAGGCAGGAGCAGGTGGGCATAAGTACATAAGTAATGCCATACTGGGAAAAGACCAAGGGTCCATCGAGCCCAGCATCTTATCCACGACAGCGGCCAATCCAGGCCAAGGGCACCTGACAAGCTTCCCAAACGTACAAACATTCTATACATATTATTCCTGGAATTTTTGATTTTTCCAAGTCCGTTTAGTAGCGGTTTATGGACTTGTCCTTTAGGAAACCGTCCAACCCCTTTTTAAACTCTGCTAAGCTAACCGCCTTCACCACATTTTCCGGCAATGAATTCCAGAGTTTAATTACACGTTGGGTGAAGAAAAATTTCTCCGATTTGTTTTAAATTTACTACACTGTAGTTTAATCGCATGCCCCCTAGTCCTAGTATTTTTGGAAAGCGTGAACAGACGCTTCACATCCACCTGTTCCACTCCACTCATTATTTTATATACCTCTATCATGTCTCCCCTCAGCCGTCTCTTCTCCAAGCTGAATAGCCCTAGCCTCCTTAGTCTTTCTTCATAGGGAAGTCGTCCCATCCCCGCTATCATTTTAGTCGCCCTTCGCTGCACCTTTTCCAATTCTACTATATCTTTCTTGAGATGCGGCGACCAGAATTGAACACAATACTCAAGGTGTGGTCGCACCATGGAGCAATACAAAGGCACTATAACATCCTCACACCTGTTTTCCATACCTTTCCTAATAATACCCAACATTCTATTCACTTTCCTAGCCGCAGCAGCACACTGAGCAGAAGGTTTCAGTGTGTTATCGACGACGACACCCAGGTCCCTTTCTTGGTCCGTAACTCCTAACGTGGAACCTTGCATGACGTAGCTATAATTTGGGTTCTTTTTTCCCACATGCATCACCTTGCACTTGCTCACATTAAACATCACATTGCTCACATCTTCCAACTTTTAGAAGGGATGGGGAGCTCCAGGATTATCAGAGAGAAGTATGGAGGAGTTCACTTGGACCACCTTTGATTATTTTTTATTAATTGTGAGGTCCTGGGGGGCCCCACTTGGACCACTATTGATAATTTTTGTGAGGTTATAAAAGAGTTGAAGTGCCAGGGGGTCTGAAAGAATACCAAGGAATATTTTGGGGAATTCAGGGAGAGGTAGCAGTTCAGAAGCCTACTTAGGCTACAGAGATGTTTGGTTATCTGAGGTGAAGTGTCATACATAATTTTGAATTAACCTTTTGCTCCTGGCAGCCTCTTTACACAAGCCCTAAGCTGCCATAAATATTCAGAGGCTGATGCAGAAAGCTACCATGGGCAAAAGCGCATGGTTAATAAGCATTCAGCTTGCATGTTATAATTTCTGCCACCTCAGCACCAAGTTTCAAAAACTCTTCCTCAGGGCTGGTGCGATTGTTCCTGAAACTTCAATGTTGCAAGATAATCAGTTCCTCAAAATAAACAGTACCCCCTCCCCCTTCAATGCACTGCAGCTTGACTAGAAAACAGAGCGAGGGGAAGGGCGAGAAGCGGCGTGCGCAGCGATCCACAACCAACTTAAATTTACCTCCATTGTGGCAGCAGCTGCGCAGCGTCAGTGAAAGCACTGCCGACGTCTTCAGCCTTCCCTTCCCTTCGCGCTGGTTCGTTCCCTCAGTGTCCCACCCTCGCAAGGAAATGACGTCAGAAGAAGGCAGGACACAGGGAACGAACCAGCGCGAAGGGAAGGGAAAGCTGGAGACTCGGCAGTGCTTTCACTGATGCTGCTCAGCTGCTGCGACGTCGGGGGTAAATTTAAATAAGGTAAGCAGCGAGGGTAAGCATGGCGTGGCGGTGCCCTCCAGAGGTCGGCGCCCCCTGCGGTGCTTACCCCACTTACCGTGTTAGCACAGCCCTGATGTTATTGGCCACATGATACAGAAAGGGATTTACAGTGGTAGTTAACTTGCACGGTAGACAAGAATGCACACTATATTAAAATAAATGATAATGGGGTCATTAGGTATTCCTCTGGGATTTCAATGCTCATGACGCTTTGTTTATCCACTCTTATGCTAAAAGGGTCCTATATTCAGCTGGTGGCGATGATAATTTTGCTCACCAATGACGGAGTTATTCCCAGATATTCAAAGCTGTGCAGATTTTGGCTTTGAATATCTGGTTATTTTTAAGCCAGCTAACACATAGCCACTTACATTGATATTCAGCCCTTAAGTGGCCAGATAGGACAGATATATGGTACCATTTATGCGCTAAACCTGGCTACTTAAGGGCTACTACTACTACTTATCATTTCTATAGCGCTACTACTTATCATTTCTATAGCGCTACTAGATGTACGCAGCACTGTACACTTGAACATGAAGAGACAGTCCCTGCTCGACAGAGCTTACAATCTAATTAGGACAGACAAACAGGACAAACAAGAGATAAGGGAATATTAAAGTGAGGATGATAAAATAAGGGTTCTGAACAAGTGAATAAGGGTTAGGAAAAAGCAGCATCAAAAAGGTGGGCTTTTAGCTTAGATTTGAAGACGACCAGAGAAGGCGCTTGACGTACCGGCTCAGGAAGTCTATTCCAGGCATATGGTGCAGCAAGATAAAAGGAACGGAGTCTGGAGTTAGCGGTGGAGGAGAATATCAGCACTTAAATGGCCAAGTGCTGACTCCGCCCCCAACATAGCCGGCTTTGTGTTAGGTGCTAACTGTGAATTTCAGCAACACTTAGCCAGTTAAATGGCGCTGAAAATTAGCAGCTAGCCCCAACCAAGCGATTTAACTGGTCAGCAGCTGGTTAAATCTATTTGAATATCAGCTCCAAAGTATTTATGTTTTTGCCACTCATTTACAGGGCCCGGCGCCGCCGCCGCAGTCCAGCCCGCCCGCCCTCTGTTGCTCCCTGGCACTGAACTTAAGCGCCTCACCTTCGAAAGCACAGCAAGCAGCGGCAGACCACTCCTTTCTTCCGTGTCCCGCCCTCGCCTGACATAACTTCCGCAAGGGCGGGACACGGAAGGAAGGAGTGGTCTGCCGCTGCTTGCTGCGCTTTAGAAGGTGAGGCACTTAAGGTCAGTGCAGAGAGCCCGGGGGTGGAGAGAGGGCCCAGTGGCGGGTGGAGGGGGGCCCAGCGACTTCAGGTGGGGAGGCCCAGGGGCAGCCTTGTCCCGGACCTGGCCCAGTCTCTCGACGGCCCTGCTCATTTAGGACCCTGTTTACTCAGGTGTGCTAGCATTTTTAGCGCACTAACTGTGTAGGCGCCCATAGGATATTGTGGGTGTCTACACAGTTAGCGCACGCTAATAGTGCATGGTAAAACCACTAATTCGCCTGTAGCGTGTTTTAGTAAAGAGGGCCCTTAATTTTTGTGTTCATAGCTCTTCCAAACTCTAAAAATATTTTAAACAAACATTCTCCTTCTGATACTCAGCCAGAGGTAGGCAGCGCAATTAGCTGCTGCTGCCACCGCTGACCCCAGACATTGAATGCCAGGCCATTTCCAGTGACCACCATTGAATTTCTGGGGTCTTTTTGGCCGGCACTAACTTAACCAACTATGTGAATATTCAGCACTGGCCAGTTAAGTTAATAGCTGTCAAAGATAGGACTGCTATTTATGCAGTCTGATTTGCCCACTAAACTTAGTTGGCTAGTGCTTGAATATTCGCGGATAGCCGACTATACCACGCGAAATAGCCAGTTAGCCACTATCCCCCAAATTTTATAAATGGCGCCTTAGGTTGTGCATGCTAAATTGCACACACAACTTAATTGATTAACATGCAAATCAGCATCAATAATTGGTACTTAACCAATTAGTGGGACTAATTGGCTTTAATTAGAATTTACATGCACAATTTTCTTGGCATGTTCTATAACGTGATGAATGCAAATTTTAATATGCACAGCTGAAAAGGCGGTGTGGAATGGGCAGGTCGTGGGCATTAAAAAAATCTATGCACAATATTATTAAATACTTCCAATCTGTGCCTAAGTTAGGTGTAGGTATTTGGGCCTGGTTTTAGGTAGCCTAAAGGGGCGAACCTAAATTTTAGTCACAAGAATGGGAGGGGGACGACGACCCTGGAACTGGGAGGGAAGGAGGGGGACGACCCTGGAACTCGGAGGGAGGGAGGACCCTGGAACTGGGAGGGAGGGGGGCGCCCCTGGCACACACTCTCAATCTCACACACACACACTCTCTTTCACACAGACACCCTCACACCCAGTCTCACTCTCTCTCTGTCACTCACACACACTCGCACATTCACTCTCTCTCTCTCTCTCACACAGTCACTCTCATACACACTCTCTCAAACATACACACTCCAAGGAAAACCTTGCTAGCGCCCGTTTCATTTCTTCCAGAAACGGGCCTTTTTTCCTAGTATTCTATAAACTACTCCTAACTTTGGGCATAGTTTATAGAAATGTGCTAAGCACATGGCTTTCAGCACTGATTTTTAAAACTCTATTTATAGAATTTGACCCTATATGCTAATATTCAGCAGAGATAACCAGCTCTCTCATGCTGAGTATTAGCGCTTAGTGGGCTAAGTGCTTTTTAACCAGCCAGGAGCCATTCGTGGCCAGTTATATAGTGCTGAATATCAGGCCCTCTAAATTCAGTTTTCCTAATCCTTTATCAATCTTTCAGTATAAATATATGCAAATAATGTTGCCATTGCAAAGTAAGGTATGATTGTGCGGGAAATTTTAAACAGTGCAAGTTGCCTCCAGCGGGTGACACTTTTTCTATCTATCTATGCTAGTAACCTTTAAAGTATATGTGGCAGCAATATTTAAAATGCAGATGTGAAAAATGCTTTTATGTTTAAATCATTTTATTGATTTCAAGAAGTTAACCATGAACACAGATAAAACAGTAAGCAGAAATCAACAATACAGTATAAGTACCATCCCCTTTCCTCCCTTCTCCATCCCTTACCCCCCCCCCCCCCCCCCCCCCATCTCATCTCTATAGTATTGTTCATAGAGGGATAGTTTAACAGTACAGTTTCCAAAGAAATACTAAGGAGTAAAACCAAATATTAAAAGACAAATTAAGGGAAGTTAAAAATGCTACTACATGCCATCATCTCTAAAACAATTCAAAACAGTTCCTAGATTTGATGTAATCGAACACCCCTTGGGGAATCCATGTCTGAAATATGCGTGAAATGCTTTTAAACCTCTGTTCAATTTCCTATGTGTTTCTACTTGGTTTCATATACTTCATGAGTTGAAAGCACATACCTGTTTCTAACAATATGTTGATAATATATATTTTAATAAAAAATAAGATAAAAGAGTATCTAATTTACAGAAACACAAAAACAAAAAGCCTCGCTTGTATAAACTGCAAGATACTTAATATAATACTATATTCCTGTGAAGTGCAAAATATGAGAAAGGGAAAAAACCTCTGTACCCCAACCTCCACCCAATATAGATTCTTAGGGTATGGAGGAAATAACATAGGTCAGACTTGCAGGGAAAAGTGCATATGCAGGGATCCTAGTGCATTGAAGATGCGTTGTGCTCAGTGTTACTGATTGGTCATGCACACCTTGAGACAGCCCACAGTAGCGAAACTTTGGCCAAAGTCGGTGTGACTGACTTTTCCTGTATGTCTGTGTCTACCACCAACCTAGATGTTTTACGCTATGTTTCTTTCACTTCTCACCTTTTTTGGTTCCATGAAAAAATAAGATTTTCCTGTTAAGTTTTTAGCAAGATTAAAAAAGAGAAAAATTTTTTTTATGCCAATGAAGAAGATTTGACCCATGTTATTTCCTCCATACCCTAAGAATCTATATTGGGTGGAGGTTTGGGTACAGAGGCTTTTTCCCTTTCTCATATTTTGCACTTGACAGCAGGGGCGTATCTGGACTCGGGCGGTAGGGGGGGCCAGAGCCAGAGGGAGGGGGCACATTTTAGCCCCCCCCCCCCCGCCATTTCCGGACTCCCCCTCGCCACCAATGACACCCTCCCCCGCTGCTGTCACTTACCTTTGCTGGCAGGGGACCCCAACCCCCCGCCAGCCGAGGTCCTCTCTTCCATGCAGGCTGCGCCGCTGCAAGTTTCAACGCTTCCTGTTCTTCTGAGTCTGACGTCCTGCACGTACAACGCGCAGGACGTCAGACTGAATTCCAAATTCTGAGTCTGACGTTCTGCACGTTGTACGTGCAGGACATCAGACTCGGAAGAACAGGAAGCGTTGAAACTTGCATCCTGCACGGAAGTGAGGACTTCGGCTGCGGGGGCTTGGGGTCCCCCGCCAGCAAAGATCGGCGACGGGTTGGTGGCGGGCGGGCGGGAGGGAGGGGGAGGTGGAGAGGGTCTGTGGTAGGGGGGTCCAGGGCGAAATCTGCGGGGACCCAGGCCCCTGTGGCCCCACGCAGATACGCCCCTGCTTGACAGGAATGTAGTATTATATTAAGTATCTTGCAGTTTGTACAAGAGAGGCTTTTTGTTTTTTTGTGTTTCAATAATATATATTTTTACATTTTCAGAATACACTCTTATGTTTGCATTTACTTTTAACCTCTTATGCTGTTTGTGCTAAATACCATCAGGTACGCTGATCATTCTTGTATATTTAGTTTGAATCCTTGATTGTACATATTGCATTTTATAAATCTTTACCAAACTGCCTACATATATTCTTTTAAATATTATGGGGTCCTTTTACTAAGCAGCGGTGAGCACTACTGCGTGCTTCCCACATGCCAAAATGCACTACTGCGGGGCACGGTTTAGCACCAGGGGCGTGTTTGTGGGGCAAAGAATAGGTGTGCCCAGCCCTGGTCAGTTAGCACAGCTACATTGCTGCACGCCAACTGATTAACGGAGTGTACCCAAGTCAATCCTGGAGTGCCCCCTGCCAGTCAAGTTTTCAGGATATCCACAATGAATATGCATGAACTTCATTTGCATACACTTCCTCCATAATATGCAAATTTCTTTCATGCATATTCATTGTGGATATCCTGAAAACCTGACTGGCAAGGAGGCACTCCAGGACTGACTTGGAAAACACTGGATTAGCACTAATGGCCATGCACTAATTTCTAAATTAGCGCCTGAAAAACCCAAACAAGTGGAACTAAGGTCACTTATAAAAAAGTTGCAAAAACAATCACCAAAAACACCTTCTGAATAAACTATAATTTTGTTTTCTTCTTATTTTACTCTTTGCTGTTTTAAAATATTTTTAATGATTTTTTACTTCCTTAATGCACCAATACGAATACTAAAAGGAGGAAAAAAGCTTGTGCTGTGTTGTGGAAACAAAATCCAGTCACTATGACAGAAATACCACAGCAGCATGTTTACTAAGACCACTCATCGGCAAAACCTCCAAGAAATTTTTTTTATGTGTTTGCAAATTTTTCTCATATATATAAAATTGTGCTTATAACCATCTGCTTGCTCTTGACAATATGCTTGTGGCAATCACTCTTGACTATTTATTTATTTTTATTACATTTGTACCCTGTGCTTTCCCACACATGGCAGGCTCAATGTGGATTACATGGGGCAATGGAGGGTTAAGTGACTTGCTCAGAGTCACAAGGAGCTGCCTGTGCTTGAAATGGGAATTGAACTCAATTCCTCAGTTCTCCAAGACCAAAGTCCACCACCCTAACCACTAGGCCACTCCTCCACTCCACTATATACTTCTAGCAAAAACACTTAAAGTTCTGTGCAAGTTCTTCAATGTATCAATACAAATACAGCAGTACTCAGCTTTGGACTCATTTTGATCTTCAATATATGAAAACTGATATAACTGCACTTAGCTTTAGGCCTGGTTCATCTTGGACCCGATCCCAATGGGACCCGTTTCACCAATACAGGCTTCTTCGGGGGAAACTCAGGGTCACAAACATCTGAACAGAAAAATAGAATAAAAAGCAAATGAATAAAAGCATAGGTGGCAAAACATACAATTATCTAACCCTTTAACTACACTTACTTCATCCTGCTGAGCAGAGCTCTGATGCCCGTGTAAGAAAATTTACATTGGAAATAAACAATGTTGTCTGAATATTCGGATGAATGAGCATCATCATAGTTTGACACATGAAAGTTGGAGCACCCCTGGTCAAACATAACAAAATATTTCAGCATCAGTTCAAGGATTTTGAATGTCATGTTATTGAGAAGATTTTTCCCAGTGACCGAGGAGGTGACTGGGATAAAGAATTATTGAGAAGTGAGCAGAGGTGGATTTACCACTTGCGATCGCTGGAACCAGGGGGTTTAAATGAGAGAATACGATGGACCGTGTTTCTGTGAGTGTCTAAATAAAGCATTTTTGATGTTGCAATTACACATTCTGATGAGGAAGACAGCGTCCTTTTAAATCCTGGGTGCCATTTTGCACCGGTATTTAGAGCCGGTGAACACTGTGTTTTGGGTGATTGTTTTTGCAACTTTTTTATAGGTGACCATAGTTCCACTTGTTTGGGTGCCATTTTACAGCTATGTGACCTCTGAGTGCAAGAAAACCCACATGCTAATCATAGCACATGGCCCCTTTTAGCGCAGTTAGTAAAAGGTCCCCTATGTATTTTTGACATTTCATTTACTTTAATTTTAATTATTTGCTTATATAATTTAATTGAAGTATGATACAGCTAGGTGTAACAGTATGGCATATGAGCTATCATTTAATGTACTTTTATTTGTATCAATATATATTTAATTTCTCTATGGAAATTTTTAATATTAATGCACATATGTTTATTCATATTTTTAGACTGTGTGAGTTGTGACTCAGGTACTTCCACCAAAACATGGCACCTTGTTGGGTGAATCGCTTCATAAAGAGTAGTTACTTACCTGTAACAGGTGTTCTCCGAAGACAGCAGGCTGCATATTCTCACAAGTGGGTGACGCCACGTCGGCCCCGGAGGATTTTAAAGCAAAATCTAAAAATCTCTTTTACGGCGTTCCGTCGCGCGAGCGATCGCACTGCGCATGTGCGCACACCTCTTCCCGCTCGCTGTGCGGACACGCCCCTCAGTTAAATCCAAAAGATGGAGGAGACAACTCCAAAAGGGGAGGTGGGAGGGTTTGTGAGAATATGCAGCCTGCTGTCTTCGGAGAACACCTGTTACAGGTAAGTAACTACTCTTTCTCCAAAGACAAGCAGGCTGATATTCTCACAAGTGGGGTATCCCTAGCTTCCAGGCTTACACAACACAACAAACAGTGGTCAATTGAGTCTCGCAACGGCGAGGCCAGAATAAAAATTGACCTGAAAAGAAGAAACATCTAAATGAGTGTAGCCTGGAACAGAACAAAAATGGGCCTAGGAGGGTTGGAGTTGGATTCTAAACCTCAAATAAGTTCTGCAGCCCCGAATGCCCAAACCGACTGTCGCATCGGCTATCCTGCTGAAGGCAGTAGTGAAATGTGAATGTGTGGACTGATGACCACACCGCAGCCTTGCAGATCTCTTCAATAGTGACTGATCTTAGATAAGCCACCGACTCAGCCATGGCTCTAATTTTGTGAGCCGTGACATGGCCCTCTAGAGTCAGTCCAGCTTGGACAAAAATGAAGGAGATGCAATCTGCTAGCCAAGAAGAAATGGTGCGGTTTCCGACAGCAACTGGCATTAAAAGAAATAAACAACTGGGCGCAGCTTGCTTTCGCCAGGGCTTGTAAGATGAGGGAGAAAGAATGTTGGCAAGACAATTGACTGGACCAGCTGGTACTCTGATACCAGCGCCAGTAAGAACTTTGTCTGCATGCGGAGAACTACTCTGTTAAGATGAGAAGTAAGGTAAGGCGCTTGAGCTACTAGAGTCTGAAGCTCACCGACCTTACGAGTTGAAGGAACAGCCACCAAGGAAAACGACCTTCCAGGTCCAATAGTTCAGATGGCAGGAATCCAGTGGCCCGAATTGAGCTTGCAGCAGCTGGATGAAAACGACATTGAGACCCCAAGATACTGGATAAGGAGAGATAGGGGCTTTGACCGAAGCATAAGAGCCAACTGTCAAAATTATTGGGGGTGCTAAGCCCAACAGAAATAATCCCCCCTAGACACATACAAGGAATTCTCTCAATATTGGGGGAGAAGTAAACCTCTCATGAAGTGGACAGCTAAAGGCCAACCTTCTACACGTTGATGATAAGCTCTTATTGCACGAAGATGAATACTGACTCAGACAGGTGTAGAAAGAACTCAAGCAAGGTCTGTATAAGACAAGAGGCAGGATCTAGGGCCTTGCTGTCACACCAGACGGCAAACCTCTTCCATGAAAAAGAATAACACCTCTTTGTGAAATCTTTTCTGGAAGCAAGCAAGAGTCGGGAGACACTCTCTGGAAGACTCAACGAAATCCACACTCTCAACATCCAGACCGTGTGAGCCAGAGATTGGAGGCTGGGATGTAGAAGTGCCCCCTCGTTCTGCGTAATGATCTGGCAGGACTTGATTTTAGGCTAAGGATGTATGCTCTGGCCCCGGGGGCGCCGAAGCAAGTTCTTAGAACTCCTATCTGTTCTGAGAGCAGAATCCACTGCAAAAGACTCAGGTGAAGATGGATAGTCCAGGACCTCGAGCATCTGGGGCCTTGGGCTGATTCACAATCTCCACTGTAATGTGTCGAGACAGATAGAAGATCTAGAGAATTCTCAGCAGAGAAAACCCCATGACTTTCATGTTCATCAGATGAGCCATCATTGAATTGAGCTAACTACTCAAACAGAGCAGCTCAGATTCAAACCCGTCCGACATGGAGGCGCGGTTACCTCTACGACGGGGTTGAGAAATTGACTCTCCAGACGACTCCAGTGAAGGAGAATCGACCCAGTAGGCTGCTAACACCAATACCGGAGGCAGCATCGGTGAAAGAGATCTAATGCCAGGTGAAAAGCTAGATGCCGCAGGAGGCGCTAGCACCAATGGCATCCGAAGGTACCCATGGTACCAAAACCGAGGGCAGAATCTGGAAATGCTGCCAGATGACCATACAAAGAGAGGACCGATGGTACCGATAATATCCATGGTACACATGGTCCCGGCACCAACGGTACCCATGGCATCCATACCCATACCTGGTACCGATGGGACCTATGGTACCGATAATACCCGGTACCGATGGTACGCATGGTACCGATGGTACCCATGATACCTGGTACCAATGGTACCCATGGCACCGATGATACCTGGTACCGATGGTACCCATGGTACCGATGATACCTGGTACCGATGGTACCGATACCTGGTACCGATGTTTGATACTCGGTACCGATGGTACCGATGGTAGCCATGATACCCGGTACCGATGGTGCCCATGATGCCTGGTACCGATGGTACCCATGACATCTGGTACCGATGGTATCCATGATACCCGGTAACGATGGCACCGACGGTACACATGGTACCGATGGTACCCATGATACCCGGTACCGCCATGGTACCGATGATACCTGGTACCGATGGTACCCATGGCACCGATGGTACCCATGATACCCGGTACCGATGGTGCCTATGATACCTGGCACCGATGGGACCTACGGTACCGATGATACCCGGTACCGATGGTACGCATGGTACCGATGATACCTGGTACCGATGGTACCCATGATACCCGGCACCGATGGTGCCCATGATACCTGGTACCGATGGTACCGATGATACCTGGTACCGATGGTAACCATGACATCTGGTACCGATGTACCGATGGTATCGACATCCGATGCCAGGATACCTCCATAACAGAGGGAGCAAAGCTCTGGGCACTGATGGTACCGACACCCGCTGATGCGCCCGAATGACCTGCCAAGCAGGAGGCGCCGAGGCAGGTGGAGACCCACTCGATGCATAACTGTACCCAGCGTGCATCGGTCTCTGTCGGACTCCAAATTTGATCTCCTTTGGGCATCCCTGGCAAGTAGCATACGTCTCGTCTTTGAGACACTACTTGCACTTCTCAGGGAGATGATCCGGCCCAAGACACATCCGCCGATGCGCCCGAATGACCTGCAGAGCAGGAGGCGCCGAGGCGGGTGGAGACTCACTTCAAAGGTTACACCACTGATTTTGT
Organism: Microcaecilia unicolor; assembly: GCF_901765095.1. NCBI lineage: Eukaryota > Metazoa > Chordata > Amphibia > Gymnophiona > Siphonopidae > Microcaecilia > Microcaecilia unicolor. Next base: position 244,394,175 of record NC_044036.1, read on the forward strand.
GTCACCAGGTTGCCCATTCAGTGGCTGACCAGGGTTGCACCTGCTTAGGTTCCTGCTTTTCTCCTGTGACATACACCTTCACCACTTGTGAGGCTTAAAGACAGTGGTGTGCTGGAGTAGGCTATCAGAGCTCTCGAGAGCCATTTGTTAAGTTATAAAGAATTTTGTGACTTTAACAAATGGATCCTAAAAATGTAGGCTTGTTTTACTTTGCTGGCGAGAGAGAGCCCACAGTTAACAATTTACCAGCACTTTTAATAAGAAAAAAGAAAAAAAGAAGCTTATATGCTTTGATTTTCATTTCAGGCACAGCCCCTTGTGACTCTGGCAATTACTTAACTTTTCCTTGCCCCAGGTACAAAAAGTACCTGTATATATAAGCCACAATGAGCCTGCCATGAAAAAGTACAAATGAAAAAAATAAAGAACACCCAAAAGGGTAAAATAAAAAAAGAGATTTTACTCCGAGGACCTGAAGAAAACACGAAGCACTAACGAACTCCGTGTCTCCTCAGACGCGGAAAAAGAAAAACTGAGGGGCGGGAAGAGGTGTGCGCACATGCGCAGTGCGATCGCTCGCGCGACGGAACACCGTAAAAGAGATTTTGCTTTAAAATCCTCCGGGGCCGACGTGGCGTCACCCACTTGTGAGAATATCAGCCTGCTTGTCTTTGGAGAAAGGTGGTTAATAAATCACAATAAATACATAATTTTTTTGAAATACCGCAAATGATTTTTGTTTTAAAATACAAGCATTTTGTTAGTCCAGATTTGTGTGTCAGACATTCAATAAAACTTTTGAAATCCTTGCCCTGTGTTGAAGTCTTTTGACTCTTTTGGTGGAATCATTTTTCATCAGGTTTTCTCTTATATGCATTCTTTTGGGTTTCCTACTTTTTCTTGATTTCAGTGTGTGCACAGTGTGAGAAAATTATTGCCAGATCAGGGGCACCGTAGAGTTCTTGCATACAGAAAAAGTGTGCAAAATCCATGCATGCGTAAAAACAAACAAATAAACAAACAAACAAAAAAAAAAAAGAACAGGGGACCCCCCCCCCCCCCTCTTTTTGCACAGCCCTATCAGGAAATGTACTGTATCAGAGGAGATAAGATTTTCTACCATTTGTACTGCAAGTTTTGTCTTTCTTCTGGTTCCACATTTCTATGCTCCTTACCATCCTCACTCCCCTTTACAGTTTCTTCCTTTCCTCCTCTTCCCCCTTCTCTTCTCCACACCCCACCTCCTTCCACGGTCTCTTCCCCCTGCCTCCTCAGAGACTGTTAGAAGTTGGGTGATCTTAGGAAATCATGGCTCTCAGTTCGAGGCCAGCTAAGTACCAATGATATGAAAGAGAAACACTACCTAATGTTCTGAGATGGTATCTTTTTGCAGTAGGTGTGTGGGTGAGGGAGAAGCTGAGCACAGAACAACAGGAAACAGGAGACCAGTTCAAGGGAGGTAAAAATTAAAATGAAAATGCACTGGGCTGGTATAGGTTTGGTATTTTCTGAAAACACCCTTCATCTGAACTTTTGATCCTTGGTAGTTAAATACTATATTAGATGCAGTTCCAGTTCTGAGATACAAATATATCTCCAGGTGTTCCAGTGTTGCACAGACCTAACATTCAGCTATACCAGTATACAGTATCTCATTCCTGACCTGCTGCTGCCCCTGAAAGTCCAATACTGAGTCCCAGCACACACCTCTGCCCATGCATCTATTCCAGTGCAGATCCCCCACCCCATTCTGCTAATATCTCATCCTGCCCTATAGCACCTTCTACTATTCCAGTACTGAGGCCCAAATGCACACAGCACTGTCAGTGCACCTTAGTCCTGGCCTGCAGCACCTCCGGTTGTTCTAGTACTGAGAGCCAAGTTCACACAACTTTGCTGGTACATCTCATTTATGGCCTGGAGCACCACCTGCTGCCCTAGGACTGAGCTCCATACATACAGCTCTGCCAATTTACCTTAGTCCTACACTGCAGCAGCTCCTGCTGTTCCAGTCCTGGCCTGCAATACCTTCTAATATTCCTGTACTGAGACCTCCCCCCCACATCCCCAAAGCAGCTCTGCCTTTCAGTCTTGACCTGTGGTACTAACTCTATTTATTTCTGAGCAGGTGCTGTTAATTAAACCACAATGATGTAACCAAAATGGCTGACATTGCTCAAAGACCCCTATAAAGCACTACTCCCTTTCAACCACCAAGACTACTGGGAAGGAGAGGTAATAGTACCAGGCAGTGCTCCACCTCTGCTGCCCTGCTGAAAGAACATTTCTTGGCAGGTAGCTGGAGGGCAGAAAAGCAAAAGAAATACTGCAGATGGTAAGTAAACATTGCAGCTTGCCATAGAAGATTTGACAGGTTCACTATGACTGTGTTGTATCTATAGATCTCTAGTTCCTGATTGTTGGGCATGCTGGTATTTTTTTTTTTAACTTTTGTAAGCTTCATCACACATACTATCAATGGTGTGAAACAACTGAGCTGAACTTAGGTACCCAGCTGGCATACACTATAAGCACCTTGCACATAGTTGGATGGCAGCACTTATCAAGCAAAAGCTTACACTCCAGTAGAAATAAAATTCTGAACTCTATTGCAAACAACATAGGGGCTGATGCATAAAGGTCACCATTAAATACAGTAACTGTGGGTGAACTTACTGACTTGCAAACAGCAACCAATGCACAAAGGTGATGGTATGCAAATGGAATGCATGGAAATTTAATGGATACCTTTGTGCATCGGTCCTGGAAGCATCTAGCACATACGCAGAACAGTTGTTTCCAGGACACCGGGGGGGGGGGGGGGGGGCAGGGGGAGAGCTCCTCCTGCACTGAAATGAGCTCACCTTCATCTTTGGGACAAACACGAAGCTCCTGTGTTGATGGGTGGTAGAGGGGACCTGCATAGACGTTGGGGGGGGGGGGGGGCTCAGGTGCATATTGAAGCTGAAGCTGTGGTATGCGTGCAGCTTGAGGGGTACTGAGAAAGGGAATCAGGAGAAATAAAGGTCAGCAGAGCGCCAGAAGGAGGGATGGGCTCCTTGCATCAGGCCAGGAGGTGAATGGGAGGCAGAGGCTGAAGGGAGAAGGGAACTGGACAGGGGGCAGTCCCACAGTTGCCAGCGTGGATAAAGAGATCTCCTTTCTGACAGCTCCTGACCTGCCATAAAATCTAGCATGTTAAAGGTAGGTGCTCCTTTCTGTGTATCGCGTGGAATACTTATTTTAATACTGATGAGCTTGTTGTAATACATTTGCATATGATTATCGGTAGCTGCTACAGCAAGGGTAAAATGGATGCAGAACCTCTTTGTGCATTAGATGTTAAATAATGTTTGCTTTAGACCAGCTACAAAAGGTCTAAAGCAAACGTTGCAAGCATGGTAAGCTGTTTGCTTCGGGTCCTCACTCTGTATTTGGATTAGTTATAAGTATTACTGTGCTCTTGGTTTCTTGTTTGGGTCTTTGCTGGAACATTCAAACATCTTAAGCTGTGAGTAAATATTCTGTAGATTTCAAAACACTGCAATTTAGAGGTCCTAAAGATAATGCAATAGGTATAGGAAAATCTGGGAAAATATGATGGTAAATTCTCCTGTTGCAGTACTGAGGTATTGTGCATCAAGGGCTTTCTCTGGGCTCTGTTTGTTTATTAAAAAGGATACTGTAATTCTAAAATACAATATTTATTAGAAGGATTTTTTTTAAACTTCATTTCAATGAGTTTCATTACAGCCCCCAGGGGAAGGAAATGCTGACTTTTGGATATTTGGTAATATGCTTTTTGTTTCTTCTTTTTGTATTGCTTGATCCCTTGATGTAGAGCTGGGGTTCTCAACCCAGTCCTCAGGACACACCTAGCCAGTCAAGTTTTTGGGATATCCACAATAAATATGCATGATAGAAATTTGCATGCACTGCCTCCATTGTGTGCAAATCTATCTCATGCATATTCAGTGTGGGTATCCTGAAAACTCGACTGGCTAGATATGTCCTAAGGACTGGGTTGAGAACCCCTGATATAGAGGACAGCCATTCCATAGTAGTCTTATTCCTCTTTTGGACTGAGCTCACACCTTTTTCAGTAGTATCTCAAGGTGAGTTATATTCAGGTACAGTATGTATTTTCCTATCCCGAGGGCCTACAGTCTAAAGGGCCAATGTGTAAACTGTGCCAGGCTTCGTACACCAGTTAGCTTGTCTTTAGTGCACAAAGTTTGCACATAGCAAATTTAAATTCATGCTACTAGTACTGAAGCTGTTACCTATTCTGCACAGATGTAGAGAAGTGCGCAGAATAGCAAAACACCAAAGCTTTAATGCAAGATCTGAGGAGATGTAACAAATTAGCTTGTTCTTCTACAGTCAGCAATAGGATTTCATGCTTGTTTCTTCCCTTCATACTAGCATATAAGACCTGCAACATTTTTCTGCCTTCCATAAAGATCATGGGTAAGAAGACAGGACTGGGGGGCAGGTATACTGGAACAAACAGCAGAAGTTGCATGCACTCACAGATCTGAGCATGCAAAAAAAATTATCAGCACCACACAGATATGTGCATATTCATCTCCAGGTGCCGATCCAATTTTTTGTGTCTCTGATATTGCTGCCACTAGTGCAGCTATGAATGTGCATATATCTGGTGCATGCTTTTTTTGCATTGGGCCTATTTACATACTATTTAGTTACTGCAGGGTCCTTTTATAAAGATGTCCTAGTGTTTTTAGTGTGCTCTAAATGCTAGAGACACCCACATATTCCTATGGGCATCTCTAGCGTTTAACACAGATTAATAATTAGCACATGCTAAAAACAATAGTGCACCTTTGTAAAAGACCCTCTGCATTAGCGAGCAAAACTTTGTTGTTGCTGTTTCAGCCACTAAAACTGTACCTGAGTTAATGGAAGGTTAAGTAACTTGCCTGGGATCATAAGGAACCACAGTGGAATTTGAAACCTGGCTTCCCTGGTTCTTAGTACACCATCTAACCATTGCTTCTCCACTCCATGCTTGAAATAAAAATATAAATTTTTATCAGCAAAGTTCAATGTTATATCTAAATTAATCTAATATCTATAGAAATTCTTTGGGGAGCCAGTTCCACAACTAGTGGCATTGCTGGATTTAAGTAAATGACCTGTAAATTGTAATCCCCCAGGGGTATTCTCATGTGCTGAGGGCCTTCTGGTGGTTCCTATCCAGGACTTTTTTTGAGCGGGTATTTGGGGGTACTGAATACCGGCACCTTTTTTTTTTGTTTGTTACATTTGTACCCCGAGCTTTCCCACTCATGGCAGGCTCAATGCGGCTTACATGGGGCAATGGAGGGTTAAGTGACTTGCCCAGAGTCACAAGGAGCTGCCTGTGCCTGAAGTGCGAATCAAACTCAGTTCCTCAGTTCCCCAGGACCAAAGTCCACCACCCTAACCACTAGGCTACTCCTCTTTTCCATTGTCTTCTAAAATTGATCCATGGACCCCAAGTTTTAATGAAAGAGCTCAAGCTGTACACACCAATTCTGCCTTGTCATAGATTCTGTGACTGGTTGCAGGGGGCCTGGCTATTGTGGGGTGAGTCCCTCAGTGATCACCCCACCTTTGAAATGTGGCCTAACATTTGAGTACCAGCACCTTTTTTGCTAGAAAAAACGCACTGCTCCTATCCAGCATTACAAGCCCAAAACAGTTCTTCTCTATAACATCCTGTAATCCCAGTCTCAATGTTTGGACTTCCTTTTTAACTTAGGGTGACTGTTCCCCATTTATCACCAATTCTGGGAATCCTTCCCTGCTGGTAGCCTGCCACATTTCTGGTACCCTTGATGGGCCCCCTGTCACCTTTCTTGGGAATATAACCCTGGTTTCTCAGCTTTCACAAATATGCAAATTGGATACACCAGGTGCAAATCCACATTATTAACACTCTGCTCCAGTCTTGAGGGGAACAACTTCCTTCCAGTATCATCCAACTTCCAATAATACAGTTCCATTACTACCATGTCCATATCAGGTAAGTACCTTCTTGGTTTTTAGAGGGATCCTTATCTCTCCACTTCTTTCTTCCAGCAGGCTTCACAGGTCCCCCTCTCCTCTTTTCTCTTCATAGAGGGTGCTCTTTATAGAGTGGCTAATAATCCTGCTGTCCCTGAGCCCTAAGTGGATGGGCCCCGGCCCACCCAAGCCCACCTGTGGCTACGCCACTGGTGGGGATAGATGGTGAGAACAGGAAAGCAGAATGAGCTCTCAGGAAATAAGTGCTGAAGCCTTGCTTAACACAAAGGGTATATAAACAGCTGTATCAGAGCATTACGTTGGGGAGATGTAGAGTTAGACCACATGTTTGGGTCCCCTGCGCTTCCCCATGAGAAACTAGCATTGGTAATTGTTAATTACTCTTGATAGATAATAATACAAGCAGCCTAAAAACAAAGATAACATAGCAACATAGTAGATGACGGCAGAAAAAGACCTGCACGGTCCATCCAGTCTGCCCAACAAGACAAACTGATATGTGTATACCTTACCTTGATTTGTACCTGTCTTTTTCAGGGCACAGACCATATAAGTCTGCCCAGCACTATCCCCTCCTCCCAACCATCAGCCCCGCCTCCCACCACCGGCTCTGGCACAGACCGTATAAGTCTGCCCAGCACTATTCCCCGCCTCCCCACCACCAGTCCCGCCTCCCACCACTGGCTCTGGCACAGACCATATAAGTCTGCCCACCACTATCCTTGCCTCCCAACCACCAACCCCTCTTCCCCCCACCGGCTCCGCCACCCAATTTCGGCTAAGCTCCTGAGGATCCATTCCTTCTGCACAGGATTCCTTTATGTATATCCCACACATGTTTGAATTCCGTTACTGTTTTCATCTCCACCACCTCCCGTGGGAGGGCATTCCAAGCATCCATCACTCTCTCTGTGAAAAAATACTTCCTGACATCTTTTTTGAGTCTGCCCCCCTTCAATCTCATTTCATGTCCTCTCGTTCTACCGCCTTCCCATCTCTGGAAAAGATTTGTTTGTGGATTAATACCTTTCAAATATTTGAACGACTGTATCATATCACCCCTGTTTCTCCTTTCCTCCAGGGTATACATGTTCAGGTCAGCAAGTCTCTCCTCATACGTCTTGTAATGCAAATCCCATACCATTCTCGTAGCTTTTCTTTGCACCGCTTCAATTCTTTTTACATCCTTAGCAAGATACGGCCTCCAAAACTGAACACAATACTCCAGGTGGGGCCTCACCAACAACTTGTACAGGGGCATCAACACTTCCTTTCTTCTGCTGGTCACACCTCTCTCTATACAGCCTAGCAACCTTCTCGCTACGGCCACCGCCTTGTCACACTGTTTCGTCGCCTTCAGATCCTCGGATACTTTCACCCCAAGATCCCTCTCCCCCTCAGTACATATCAGACTCTCACCGCCTAACACATAAGTCTCTCGTGGGTTTCTACTCCCTAAGTGCATCACTTTGCATTTCTTCGTATTGAATTTTAATTGCCAAACCTTAGACCATTCTTCTAGCTTCTGCAGATCCTTTTTCATGTTTTCCACTCTCTCCCGGGTGACCACTCTGTTACAAATCTTAGTATCATCCGCAAATAGGCAAACTTTACCTTCTAACCCTTCGGCAATGTCACTCACAAATATATTGAACAGAATTGGCCCCAGCACCGATCCCTGAGGCACTCCACTACTCACCTTTCCCTCCTCCAAGCGAACTCCATTTACCACCACCCTCTGTCGTCTGTCCGTCAACCAGTTCCTAATCCAGTTCACCACTTTGGGACAGCCCATCGAGTTTATTTAAAAGCCTCCTGTGGGGAATCGTGTCAAAAGCTTTGCTAAAATCTAAGTAGATTACGTCTATAGCATGTCGATGATTCAATTCTCCAGTTACCCAATCAAAGAATTCAATGAGATTCGTTTGGCACGATTTCCCTCTGGTAAAACCATGTTGTCTTGGATCTTGCAACTTGAGGAAAACTGGTGCATGTGTTTGGTTATTTTGGCAACGAGGGAGACCACTGATAAATAAACTGGTAAGAATATTTGCCAATTTGTTTTGAGCATTTTTTCTGAGAGAATAATCCCCACCGAGCCAGTCTCACATATGTGACTGATAATGCAGGTAATAGAAAGCACCATTTCAAGATGAGATCTGGATAGGTTGCGCAAGTCATAGTCATAATCTCAATCTCGTACTCTCACATGGTCTCTAGCCATCAAAAACTGAAGTTGATCCAAATGACCTCCACAGTGAGGAAAATGAGGTTATAACATTGTGCAAGGAGGTGGTTACTCTCACTAAGCAACAAAACTCAATTGTTCACTGAAGAAAACACTCAAGCAGTTCCTGTCAAGTTGGCAGAACAGCATTCTACTGGCATTGAAATCTATGGGAGAGAATATGGAGGAGCTATATGTAATTGCCACTGAACCAGGTGCAAACATCATCAGAATGTTCTTTTTCAGTTGCAGGATGAACAATTGAGGAACATGGAATAGAATTGAGCTCTGCCTCTGTAGATGGTTTATTATTCTTACATAGTTTGAAATGATTGTTTTCTTGCAGCCCACTCCTTGATAATAAATAATATATTTTTCTTGCACATTTAGCAAAGTTATGCCTATTGTTTTGTGTTACATTTTAACAAGTTATATGATGCATTTTATGTTTTGTTTGATCTTTTAAATACAAGTTGGGGATGGAAATGGGAAAGAAAACTATGGGGATGGTGAGGGAATGGTGCCAATAGGATGGTGCAGGGATGGAAAAGAATTGACTGAGGATGGGGTAGGGACGGTGGGAATGGAGACCAAATTATGTCCCCGTGCACACCTCTATGCCCCACTACCTTGCAAACTCCCCACTTTCACACTTTAGTTTAGTTTTCAGTTTGATAATCTGCTTACATCTCCACAATTCAGTCTTGAAGTGGAGTACAATCAAAACAGATATAAACAACTTACGTGCTGAAAATAATAATATAAAACCCATCCCCTAGTTACCCCACTTAATTACAATATAACCTGTTTTTAAAACACTTTCTAAACTGCTCTCACTCCAAAACACTATAACCCTGCAACTGCTCCAGTGCTTGTGCCCCTTCATATTTGCACCCTGTGCAGCTACACCACTCACATAGCCCTTTTTATCATGCTGATGTCCAGAAGCTGGAAGGAAGGCTAATTTGTTTGGACATTTTTCAGAGTTTAAAACCTCTGCATGCAGGTCCAGTCCTCCCTCCTGTCCTGCTCCAACCCTCACCCCCAGCAGGGCCTGCCTGTTTCCAGTAGTACTAGCAACAGACACTGTGCCTAGGAGCTATAGTCACAGAGACTGTGGGTAGGATCCAGCTGATGGGAAGGTTGTGTTGGTAGACCAATGGAATGCTGCTCTTGTCACAGGAAGGAAGTAGGGTTAAATGGTTAGTATTCTCAATGGAGAAGGGTAGATAGTGGGGTTCCCCAGCGATCTGTGCTGGGACCGCTGCTTTTTAACATATTTATAAATGATCTAGAGATGGGAATAACTAGTGAGGTAATTAAATTTGCTGATGACACAAAGTTATTCAAAGTTGTCAAATCGCAAAAGGATTGTGAAAAATTACAAGAGGACTTTACGCAACCGGAAGACTGGGCATCCAAATGGCAGATGACATTTAATGTGAACAAGAGCAAAGTGATGCATGTGGGAAAGAGGAACCCGGACTATAGCTACATGATGCAAGGTTCCACATTAGGAGTCACCAACCAGGAAAGGGATCTAGATGTCATTGTTGATGATACGTTGAAACCCTTTGTTCAGTGTGCGGTAGCGGCTAAGAAAACAAATAGAATGTTAGGTATTATTAGGAATGGAAAACAAAAATGAAGATGTTATAATGCCTTTGTATTGCTCCATGGTGCGACTGCACCTCGAATACTGTGTGCAATTCTGGTCACTGCATCTCAAAAAAGATATAGTGGAATTAGAATAGGTAAAGAGAAGGGTGATGAAAATGATAAGATGGGACAACTTCCCTAAGAGGAAAGTAGTAAATTTTAAACAAATTAGAGAAAATATTTCTTCACTCAACGTGTGATTAAACTCTGGAATTCTTTGCCAGAGAATGTGGTAAAAACAGTTAGCTTAGCGGGGTTTAAAAAAGGTTTGGATAGCTTAGTAAAAGAAAAGTCCATAAGCCATTATTAAGAGGGACTTGGGCAAAATCCACTGCTTATTTCTAAGATAAGGGGATCTAAGAGGGCACCTTTTCGCCTAAGATAAGTGCAGTGTGTTGCTTTTTGATAAATACACATTGACTGAGATTTAATATAAAGAGAATAGAGCAAGTTGCTTTTTGTTATTATAAAAGGGTTGGTGGAGGTGGAGTCAATGATTATGACATGAACACATGTAATATATTCACCTATTGAGTGAAAATAATATTACTATCAACAGACAAATTCTGTATGAGACTCCCTTTTACTTTAGTCCAAACATTGTTTAAGACTATCGCAGTGTCATATATACACTCTGTGTATTTTGTTTGTTATTTCTAAGATAAGCAGCATAAAATGTATTGGGATTTTCCCAGGTACTTGTAACCTGGATTGGCCACCGTTGGAAACAGGATGCTGGGCTCGATGGCAACACTTATGTTCTTATGTAACCAGTATGAGGGCTGCTGTAGAGTCTGGGCACCTACTAGCACTTCCTACCAGAAAAAGGTGCCCATGGTGGCTGCAGAATAGGCGTGCCTCACTGGTCTTCTCCCCTCACTACATGTTGGAGTCCTCTTCTGTCTCGTGCACCACCAGGGAAAGGCAACTTTGGACAGCACTGCTTGCTAGAGTTCATTACTGGAGTTTGGTCACATCGTGCTTAGTGAAGGATAGGAGTTGGGAAGGGGGAGAGCAGCACAGTAGTTTTCAGAAACCCTTGTTTTGGCGCGCTATCCTCTGAGCATTGGGGAGGAATAGGAAATCACCTCATTAGTATGCATTTGCATGCTCATTGCGCTGTGAACTGGTGAGCTTGTTTGCAGGGCCGCAGAAAGGGGGGGGGTAGGGTGGACAAAAGTCCCTGAGCCTGGCAAGTTCTCTCTCCTCCTGCTCCCAGGCTGCAGGCGTCGCAGTCCCCGGTCTCATCTGCCCACCCTCAGCTCTGTGGACAGCCCCCCTCCTTCTGCCACCGGGCCCCATTCAAGGCCGCCCCCAGGGCCCCCGCCGCCCCCCAATTGCTACCACTGTCGCCTTCCTTTCCTGCTCTCAGGTCGCCACCGCCGCCGCAGTCCCCAGTCTCCTCCCGCCCACCCCCAGCCCCATTGACAGCCCCCCCTCCGTCCACCACCGGGCCCCCTGCATTCAAATCGGCAGCGCCTCACCTCCATGTGAAAGCAGCAGATTGCCTCCCTTCGGGCCTCCCTCACTGTGTCCCACTGTAATTTCCTGTTTCTGCGAGGGCGGAGCACAGTGAGAGAGGGCCCAAAGGGAGGCAATCTGCCGCTTTCACACGGAGGTGAGGTACTGTCGATTTGAATGCAGGGGGCCCGGTGGTGGACGGAGGGGGGCTGTCGACGGGGGTGGGGGTGGGCGGGTAGAGACTGGGGACTGTGGCGCTGGTGGCCTGAGAGCAGGAGAGGGAGGCGACAGTGGTAGCGATTGGGAGGGGCGGCGGCCCCGGGGGATGGCAGCAGCGGGGGCCTTGGGGGCGGCCTTGCGCCGGGCCCGACTCAGTCTCTTGGTGGCCCTGCTTGTTTGTTCACACACTTGTTGGCTGTGAGCATTCAGTGCTAGCAAATGCAGGCGCTAGTCCGGTGCTAATGGCCTCTAGCACCCGCGTTTGCTTCTGAGCATTGGGGCCATTTTTCAAAAGGCCCTTCCCTTTTACCTCCTCTCCTGATCACAGGCACATGCGAGCCAAGATAGATATAAACACACACGCACATAAAAACATGCATAGATACAGATGTACTGACATACACACACACACACACACACACACTTGCAGAGTACAGACCTGTGGTGAAGAGGTGCTGAAAGGAGAGCTGCTGTACCCTGTGGCTGCTGAACAATGCAGAGGGGAGGGGGCCCCCCTGCAGGAGGGCCCCAGGCTGAAAGGCCTAGCACACTTGGAGCTGAGAAACACTATGAAGGGGAGGCTTCCTCCACCCGAGCCCCAAGCATGCAACCAGGAGAACCAGGAGAGCCCAGGCCTGTGGACGGAGGAAGGACCAGAGCCCAGCAGCGCTTGCTGAGGAGCCAGCTCACCCTGACTGTAAGTCCTGGCCATAACATTCCTAAGCTGGGTGAAGAACAGGGGGCAAGAAGGCAGGGCCCGGGTTCCAGAGCAGGGTTCTCTGCATCCAGTATCAGAGGAGAGGTGGTGGAAGAGAATAGTGGAGAGTCTGAAGAGGACGTTAGTGAGGAAGAGGAGGAGGAGGAATCCAGGCCTAGGGCCTAGCAGAAGAAAGAGGACCAGCATATGACTCCTGAAGAGGTAATTAGATCAGTGAAGAAAATGAATCGAGTAGAAGGTGAAATAGAGGTACTGAGGAAGCGGCTGAAGCTAGCAAAAACTATGTGTAACCTGGCTTCCACTGGCCCACGAGACAAGTATGTTAAGGGAGTTGAAGCACTCCAGAAGCGGCTTACAGCAAAACAAAGGCAGCTGCAAAAACTAAAGAACTGCAGAGATAATCCCCTTCGTGAGGTTTTCCTGAACAGGGAACGCATGCAGCAGACCCAGACGCAGTCCCAGATCCAGCAGGAAGCAGAACCCAGAGACACACAGGACTCCGTGGTTCCAGACACCCCAGAGGCTATGCTGGAAGGGACAGCAGGGGAAGAGAAACAGCAGCAGCCAGAAGGAGGAAAAGACAAGACTGACACAAATAATTCCCAGTTATCACCAGTATTTTATTTCCTACAGGATTCCCAAGAGCTAGGTGCTCCATCCACTTACCAGCCTTGTAGAACAGAGGCTCCTAGTCCAGTTGTGGCAGGTACTGTGGATAAGGAGGGGCTCCAGCACTGCATGCAGCAAGAGAGCCTGGCAAGTTTGGAACACAAAAGAGCTATGAAACTGAAAAAAATTCAAAAAAATTCAAAATTCAAAAAATACTTAGAGAGCTGGCAGGGCATAGCCGAACCCACAGAGAAGAGCTCAGGTTTGCTGGGAGAGACAGAGAAGAAAGACAGCCTGGAGAATCAGAACAGTTTGAATGCTGAGGAGAATCAGAACAGTTTGAATACTGAGGTAGGAGAAGAATCACTACACACTGAGCAAGTACAGAAGTTACCAGGAACAACGGGAGGGAAAGTACAGCAAAAACAAGGGGTTTTGCAGATGGAGACAGAGACTAAAGAGGATGGGAAAGTACAGGAATGGAGTAGTGGAGTACTACAAGAGATGGAAGAAGCTGAGAGCAAATATGGTGGACAGAGGGCGGGAACAGAGTAGTTACTCACCTGTAACAGGTGTTCTCCGAAGACAGCAGGCAATATATTCTCACTGATGGGTGACGTCACGTCGGCCCGGAGGACTTTCCAGCAAAGTCCATGACAAAAACTAAAATGTCCCCCGTCGCGCGGGCGGATGCAGTGCGCATGCGCGCGTCCACTTTCCCGCCCGCCGCGCGGGCACATTCCTCAGTTAATTACCAGGATTTGAGGAATACAACTCCAAAGGGGAGGTGGGAGGGTTGTGAGAATATATTGCCTGCTGTCTTCGGAGAACACCTGTTACAGGTGAGTAACTACTCTTTCTCCAAAGACAAGCAGGCCAATATTCTCACTGATGGGGTATCCCTAGCCCCCAGGCTCACTCAACATAACAAAGAAAGGTCAATTTGGTCCCGCAACGGTGAGGACAAAAAACAGAATTGACCTGAAACCAAATTCAACTAACTGAGAGTGCAGCCTGGAACAGAACAAACATGGGCCTAGGGGGGTGGAGTTGGATTCTAAACCCCAAACAGACTCTGCAGCACCGACTGCCCAAACCGACTGTCGCGTCGGCTATGCTGCTGAAGGCAGTAATGTGATGTGAATGTGTGGATTGAAGACCACGTCGCAGCTTTGCAAATCTCTTCTATGGTGGCTGACTTTAGATGAGCCAGTGACGCCGCCATGGCTCTAACATTATGAGCCGTGACATGGCCATCCAAAGTCAGCCCAGCTTGGGCGTAAGAGAAGGAGATGCAATCTGCTAGCCAATTAGAGATGGTGCGTTTTCCGACAGCAACTCCCCTCTTGTTGGGATTAAAAGAAACAAACAGATGGGCGGACTTTCTGAAGGGGCGCGTCCGCTCCACGTAACAGGCCAGTGCTCTTTTACAGTCCAGAGTGTGCAACTTGCTTTCGCCCGGGCTCGTGTGAGGAGGGGGAAAAAATGTTGGCAAGACAATTGACTGGTTCAGATGGAACTCCGACACCACTTTCGGAAGAAACTTTGGGTGCGTGCGGAGAACTACTCTGTCATGATGAAAGACAAGGAATGGTGCATGGACTACCAGGGCTTGAAGCTCACTGACCCTACGAGCTGAAGTAACAGCCACCAAGAAAATGACCTTCAAGGTCAAGTACTTCAGATGACAGGAATCCAGTGGCTCGAAAGGAGTTGTCATCAGCTGGGTGAGAACGACATTGAGATCCCATGGCACTGGAGGAGGTTTGATAGGGGGCTTTGACAAAAACAAACCTCTCATGAAACGCATGACTAAAGGCTGTCCAGAAATCGGCAAGCCATCAACATGTGAATGATAAGCACTGATTGCGCTAAGATGAACTTTAACCGAGTTAGTCTTAAGACCAGACTCTCGGATAAATGCAGAAGGTACTCAAGCAAGGTCTGTGCAGGACAAGAGAAAGGATTTAGACCGTTACTGTCACACCAGACGGCAAACCTCCTCCATTTAAAAGAGTAACACCTATGTGTGGAATCTTTCCTGGAAGCAAACAGAACTCTGGAGACACCCTCAGAGAGACCAAAGGAGGCAACCTCTATGCTCGCAACATCCAGGCCGTGAGAGCTAGAGACCGGAGGTTGGGATGTAGAAGCGCCCCCTCGTTCTGAGTAATGAGGGTCGGAAAACAGTCCAATCTCCATGGCTTCTCTGACGAAAGTTCCAGGAGAAGGGGAAACCATATCTGACGGGGCCAAAAGGGCGCTATCAGAATCATGGTCCCCTGGTCCTGCTTGAGTTTCAGGAGAGTCTTCCCCACTAAAGGGATGGGAGGATAAGCATACAGGAGTCCTGTCCCCCAAGAAAGGAGGAAGGCATCCGACGCTAGTCTGCTGTGGGCCTGAAGTCTGGAACAGAATTGAGGGACCTTGTGAGTGTCCTGGGAAGCAAAAAGATCTATCGATGGAGTTCCCCAAACTCGAAAGATCTTTTTGGCAATAGTCATGTTCAAGGACCACTCGTGAGGCCGCATAACTCTGCTCAGCCTGTCGGCCAGACCGTTGTGTACACCGGCTAGATAAGTGGCTTGGAGAAACATTCCATTTTGATAGGCCCATAGCCACATCTGCACGGCCTCCTGGCACAGGGGACGAGATCCGGTACCCCCTTGCTTGTTGGTGTAATACATTGCCACTTGATTGTCTGTCTGAATGAGAACAATTTTGTTGGCTAGCCGATCTCTGAAGGCCTTTAGAGCGTTCCAGATTGCTCGCAATTCCAGGAGGTTGATCTGGAGATGCCTCTCCTGAAGAGACCAAGCTCCTTGAGTGTGAAGCCCATCTACATGCGCTCCCCACCCGAGGAGGGATGCATCCGTCGTCAGCACTTTCTGGGGCCGAGGAATTTGGAATGGGCGTCCCAAGACCAGATTGGATCGAATGGTCCACCAACTGAGGGAATTGCGAAAATTGGTGGACAGACGGATAACATCCTCTAGATTCCCCGTGGCTTGAAACCACTGAGAAGCTAGGGTCCATTGAGCAGATCTCATGTGTAGACGTGCCATGGGTGTCACATGAACTGTGGAGGCCATGTGGCCAAGCAATCTCAACATCTGCCGAGCTGTGACCTGCTGAGATGCTTGTACTTTGGAAACCAGAGACAGAAGTCTGTCTGCCCTGGGACCTGGGAGATAAGCACAAGCTGTCTTTGTGCACAACAGGGCTCCTATGAATTCCAATTTTTGAACTGGGACGAGATGGGACTTGGGATAATTGATGACAAAGCCCAGCATCTCTAGCACCTGAGTAGTCATCCGCATGGACTGCAAAGTTTCTTGCGGAGAGGTGTTCTTCACAGCCAATCGTCCAGATAAGGGAACACATGCACTCCCAGTCTGCGTAGCGACGCTGCCACAACTGCCAGGCACTTTGTAAAAACCCTGGGTGCAGACGCCAAGCCAAAAGGCAAAACACAGTACTGAAAGTGCTGTGATCCCAGCCGAAACCGGAGATACTTCCTGTGGGCTGGAAGTATCGATATGTGAGTGTAAGCGTCCTTCAAGTCCAGAGAGCATAGCCAATCGTTTTCCTGAATCATGGGAAGAAGAGTGCCCAGGGAAAGCATCCTGAACTTTTCTTTGACCAGATATTTGTTCAGGGCCCTTAGGTCTAGGATGGGACGCATCCCCCCTGTTTTCTTTTCCACAAGGAAATACTTGGAATAGAATCCCAGCCCTTCTTGCCCTGGTGGTACGGGCTCGACCGCATTGGTGCTGAGAAGGGCGGAGAGTTCCTCTGCAAGTACCTGCCTGTGGTAGGAGCTGAAAAACTGAGCTCCTGGTGGGCAATTTGGAGGTTTGGAAATCAAATTGAGGGTGTACCCGCACCGGACTATTTGAAGAACCCACCGATCGGAGGTTATGAGAGGCCACCTTTGGTGAAAAAATTTTAACCTCCCTCCGACCGGCAGATCGTTCGGCACAGGTACTTTGACTTCGGCTATGCTCTGCTGGAGCCAGTCAAAAACCCGTCCCTGGTTTTTGCTGGGGAGCTGCAGGGGGCTGCTTCGGTGCCCGCTGCTGACGAGAGCGAGCGGGCTGGGGTCGAGCCTGAACCGGCTGACGGGAATAAGAAGTGTACCTGCGATTTCTAGCAGCGTAGGGAGCACTTCTCTTTCCCTTAAAAAACTTCCTAGCAGTGGAAGTGGTTGCAGAAGGCGTCCGGCGGGAGAGAGAGTCCATAGCGTTATCACGCTGGTAGAGATGATCAATCATCTCTTCAACCTTCTCTCCAAAAAGGTGATCCCCCCGGCATGGGATATCTGCTATCTTCCGCTGAGTTCTTTCCTCCAGGTTAGAGGCACGCAGCCATGAGAGCCTGCGCATCGCTATACCTTGAGCAGAAAAGAGAGATACCACATTGCAAGTATCAAAAATGCCCCTGGACAGGAACTTGCGACACGCCTTCTGCTGCCTGATCACTTGGCGAAAGGGTTCAGCTTTCTCCTCAGGGAGTGTATCTACTAAACTCTCAAGTTGCCTCACAGAGTTCCGTAAATGAAGACTCGTGAAGAGTTGGTATGACTGGATTTTGGTGGCGAGCAGACCAGCCTGATACGCCTTCCTCCCAAAAGAGTCCAGAGTTGCAAACTCCCGCCCCGGGGGCGCCGAGGAGAAATTCCTGGAACTCTTGGCTCTTCTGAGAGCGGAATCCACCACCGCTGAATCATGAGACAATTGGGTCTGCATGAGACTGGGTTCCCCGTGGACCCGGTACTGGGACTCAACTTTTTTAGGGACGGTTGGGCAAGAAAAAGGCTTCTCCCAGTTCCTCAGCATAAGTTCCTTAAGAATCTCATGAAAAGGAACTGTGGCAGAAGATGAAGGTGGAGATGGATAGTCCAGAACCTCCAACATTTTGGCTCTGGGCTCGTCCACAATTTCCACGGGGAAGGGAATGGCCTCAGACATCTCCCGAACAAAAGATGAAAAAGACAAGCTCTCGGGAGGAGACAGCTGCCTTTGTGGCGAGGGAGTGGAGTCAGATGGAATGCCTTGAGAATCCTCGCCAGAGAACTCCCCATGCACTCCTTCATCATCCTCAGATGAGGTATCATCAGATGGGGCTAAAAGCTCAGACAGAGCCGCCCGAATCTGAGCCCGTCTCGACGAAGAGGCTTGACGGCCTCTATGATGGTGCCGAGAAGTTGATGGTCCCAGAGGCTCCTGAGAAGCTTCCTGCTCCGATGCCTCGGGAGAGTCAACTCGGGAAGTCAAAGACACCGGCACCGGAGGCGGCACCGGTGAGACAGACCTCACCACAGGCTGAAGGCCTGATGCAGAAACATCCGGCATCGGTAATGTCGACACCTCCGACGCCGTCGGCACCGGTGTCTCTGAAAACATCGACACCGGCCCCGTCGACGCCGTCGGCACCGACAACCTCGACGCCGACTGCCACTGCTGCATCATGTTCATGAAAAATGGGAACATGGCCTGCATACTCTCATCCAGAGCTGGTGTCGGAAAAGGCTGCGGGGTCGGTTGAGGTGTCGGAGGCAAAGTCTGCTGAGGTTGAGGAGTGGGGACTCGGCTGCCAGCGACCCCACGCGTCGGAACCTCAGTGATAGAGGGAGAGCGATCCTCTCGGCACCGACGCTTCTCGGGTATCGAGTGTATCGATGACCCGGAGCTCCCGGTGCCGTGTCTCGAAGGAGATCGACGACGATGCTTCTTGGCCTTCGCCCGACGCATGTCGTCGAGACTCCTCGGCACCGGAGAGGAGGACGTGGAATCCACACGTCTCCTCGGGGCCGGGTCCGACGCAGGACGGTCCCGGGGGGCCTGCACAGCAGGAGGCGCCGAGGCGGGTGGAGACCCACTCGATGCATCACTGCTCCCAGCGTGCATCGGTCTAAAGGCAGCCTGTCCCCTGTCTCCCGGTGCCGACGCCTCCTTCGACATCGACCTCGACGACGCCGGCCTCGAAGACATCATCCTCGACGGCACCGACTTCATCGGCACCGACTTCTCCGGCGCCGATTTGGAGGGCGCCAACTTAGACGACGTCGACGGCGCCGACGCCGAAGCACCGGGCCCAAAAATCTTTTCTCTCTGGGCGTCTCGAGAGAGCAGTGTCCGCTTCTTCATGGCGAGACACAATTTACAACTCTCCGAGCGGTGATCCGGCCCAAGGCACTGAATACACCACGAGTGTGTATCAGTGCCAGAGATGGCCCGATGGCAGCGGGCACAAGGCTTGAAGCCGCTGGGCATCTTCGTTGACATCTCGGGAAAAATAGTCCCTGCCAAATCAAAAGACGCGATTGTGTCTATAAAAAGATGACACAAAAAAAATAAAAGAAAAAGACGGGAAAAATACCCGAACGAGCGATTTAAATAAAATCGCAGACTAAAAGAAAGGAAACTTAATAAACGATAAAGAAATCTAAACAACTAGAAAGGATACTTCGCTTTTTTATTCTTTTCTTCACCTCCGGGCACAGGAGGAACACGAAGACGAATCGTCGAGCTCCGTGTCACCTCAGACGCGGAGAAGAAAAAACTGAGGAATGTGCCCGCGCGGCGGACGGGAAAGTGGACGCGCGCATGCGCACTGCATCCGCCCGCGCGACGGGGGACATTTTAGTTTTTGTCATGGACTTTGCTGGAAAGTCCTCCGGGCCGACGTGACGTCACCCATCAGTGAGAATATTGGCCTGCTTGTCTTTGGAGAAATCGTGGGAACACCACAGTCACTCATGGACAGAATTGATAGGGCAGACCTCTGAGCAGGGCTGTCCAAGAGCTGCCATCCAATCTCAATCAGAAGTGCTGATGACATCATGGGGAAGCTCAGTGACCGGCAGGGGCTCCCAATAGATTCTGCCACTCAGAAACAAGAAGAAAGAGCAGAAGGGAGCTTCTCAGAAACTGATGCCCATCAAAGCAGGAGTCCCAGAAAGGAGAGAGAGAATTGTGGAGAGTGTCAGCTGCACCAGGAGGCGGAGCCAAGACCCAGATCGATTAAGACAGTGCATGGAGGAGAGTGTCAGCTGCACCAGGAGGTGGAGCCAAGACCCAGACTGAGTAAGACAGTGCCAGATACAGAGAGAGTACATGAAGGAGAATGTCAGCTGCACCAGGAGGCGGAGCCAAGACTCAGACTGAGTATGACAGTGTCAGAAACAGAGAAAGTGCACGGAGGAGAGTGTCAGCTACAAGAGGAGACAGATCCCAGACCTGGTCTGAGTGGGACAGTTGCAGAGCAAGGGAACGAGTGCTGGTTGGGAACAGCAGCAACTGGCAAAGGACTGGAAGTAGAATATTGCAGAGGGGGAAGAGACAGAAACAGCACAAGTGAACTGAACATAGTGGGGTTAGTGGACATGGGAGAGGAGGGAGGGGAAGAGAGGGGGAGGGGAAGATGTTGGGGAAGGGAGTGGGGAAGGGGGGAGCATACTGGTATCAGCCCCTTTATCCTTTGCAGCAGTAGTACGGGGAGGAGGGGCAGAGACAGGGAAGGAGGAGGGGAGGCAGGAGTCAGACATGGGGACAAGGGGAAATCCATTTTCTGGTCCGTTGCGGGGTCCCAGGAGCGGTGTTACCCCAAAACGTCGAAATGTTGTCCAGCTGCGTTGGGTGGGCACAGGGGTAGCACCACCTAGAGAGGTTGTTTTAAGAATGGTATTCTCCCTTGGCTTTATCCCTGAAGATTTGTATGCATGCATACACCCTGTGGGAATCCCTGAATATGATATTAGTTTCTTAACAGGGCGAGGTTTGGACCTGTTTTGGGAAAAGTACACAGAGGTGCAGCATCAGGGTAGATGGGTGGATTTTAAGGCTGTCCCCATCAGTAGACAGGACGCAGTCCAGATTACCATTTTGGTACGTAATGAGTCTCTTACGGCTGCAGACCTGTCGTACTGGTTGGGACGGTATGCCGAAATTAGGACCCCATTAAGCAAAATACCAGACCAGAGTCGTGTGTGGGCGGGGGGGTGGAGTGCCCTTGTAAAATTAAAACAGGCAGGCTATGTCACCCAACATATACCTTCAGCCGCATACATTGGAAGGGATCGAATTCAATGCTTTTATGCAGGACAACACAGACAGTGCTACAGGTGCGGATCTTTCCGTCACTTAAGCATGTAGTGTACAGTGTTAAAGTGCTCTCGATGTGGCAGTACAGATCATGACACCAGCGACTGCACTACCATACGCTGTAACCTGTGTGGGGGCTTGGGGCACCCTTTTAGCAAGTGCCCACAAGCATCGCACAATCAGGTAGAGGGAGAGAGGAGGGGGGAGGAAGGGGCACAAGCAGAAACTACAAGGATACAAGGACAGAAGCGGGAAGCATTAAAGGGATTAATGGAGAAATCAAATACCGCTATTCATACAGAGGCAGGCACTAAGGGAAAGGGAAAGGGGGAGAAAAGGGCATCAGGTTTGGATCACATTCAAAGAAGGGGTATTTGTGAAAGGATGGAAGAAGGAGGTGGGGAGAAGGGGGGAGAAGAAGGGGAAGCATGGACCCTGGTAGGGAAACATGGAGGGAAGGGGGGTCGGAGGAAGGAGGGGAGGGGGCTAGCCCGAGCGGGGAGAACAGATATTCTGGAGAAGAGCCAGAGTAATCGATATGCAGTGTTTCAGGTTTCAGGCGAAGGAGAGGGTGATCTTGAGGTGAATCCACCCCAAAGGGAGGTTTTGGAGGAGAAGAGGAGGGAGGGGAGGGGAGCGAGGAATGAATCATCTGAAAGACTTAACAGAGAGGAGCCAGCAGTGTTACCCCCAAGTCTAACATCACATCCTACTAGTTTAACGAAGGGCCTCATGCAGGAAATAGAGGAGGGTAAGGAAGGGGTGAAAGGGGAAAGGGCTGGTCCAGAGGAAACCAAGAAAAAAAAGGGTAGAAAGAAAGCTGGGGAAGATGACTCAGAGTGGGAGGATTTCGAATTAGAAGAAATTATAGAGGATCCTGAAGAAATGATGGGGGCAGGAATATCTGTGAAGAGGGATTGCGGTGAAGAGATGAGGAGGGGTAAGAAATTTAAGAAATAAACCATGGCTGCCTTGTCCTTAATCTTTGCAACTCTGAATGTAGCCAGCATAAAGGCAGAGAGAACTAGATTTGTCACCTTTAGCGATTTGACCCAGTGCAAGGTAGACTGCATCCTGTTGCAGGAGACTCATTTGGATTCTTTGCAGCTCCTGCACCGGGCCAAGAGAGATTGGAAAGGGGGGCCCTCATTCTGGTCTCTGGCCAAAGAGAGATGCGCAGGGGTGGCTATTCTTTTTGCCACCCGAGAAGTGGAGATTACGAGGGAAATAGAGGTGGAGATAGGGAGGTGTGTCGTCTTAGACGTTTCCATTAGAGGGGTAGCAGTGCGAATCATTAACTTTTATGGGCCCCAGATTAGTTGGGAACGCAAGCAGCTGTTGCTCCGGGTGAAACCGTATTTATATACAAGCAAATTGGTGGTATTTGGAGGAGACTTTAATATGGTCTTACAGCAAGCAGATAGAAAGGGGTCCAGGCGTCAGGTGGGTTATGACAGCCTCCAGCTGGCAGCAATTGTAAAACAGGCAAGACTGGAGGTGGCGGGAGGGAAGGGGTTCACTTTTAGAAGGGGAGACACGGAGAGCCGTATTGACTGGCTCTTTGTAGGCGGGTTGGCTAGGTTTCAGGGGCAGCCGAATAGATGGACGGAATATTCAGATCATGCCTTAGTTTCCACAGTCTTAACAATATGCGAAGGAGCGCAGAAAGGCCCAGGATTTTGGAAACTGAGTGCAAAGTTATTAGAAGTAGAGGAAAACAGACAAATATTTGAGGGTTTTTTAGCAGACCAAGAAACACTATGGGAGGTGATGGATGATAAGGGAGTCTGGTGGGACATGGTAAAGGGGCGAGTCAAGGCCCTTTTCCGGTCCCTAGCCAGGAAGCAGAGTCAGGGGTTACAGGCACAGTGCTGTCGTCTTCGTAAGCAATTGGACCACGCGGTCTCCAACCATCTGGAGAAGGGAGAGATAGAAGCTTTGCAGGCCCAGTTGAGGCTGTTGCAATATGATCGATACGCTGCTTTGCTTCTGGAAAGGGAATATGGGCATCGGTATTCCCCGGATCCTTTCCAGAATTGCAAGGTAGCAGTAGGACACAAGGTCATTTATGCTATGAGAGATGAAGCAGGGCAGCGATTGACGAACCAACGTTCAATCGAGGCCAGGGTCATTCGGTTTTACACCCAATTGTGGGGAAAAGAGAGCTTGGTTTCTAACTTCATGCTATTATATGTGCAGAGTGCCCCAGGCTTGGAAAAGGTTTCGGAGGGGGAGATGGAACAACTGCTTAGGCCCATTACCACAGGAGAGGTAGATGATGCTATTGATACGCTATCAGCACGTACAACTCCGGGTCCCGATGGGCTGACCCCAGAGTTCTACAAAAAATTCCGTGTGGTCCTGATTCCAGTGTTAGCTGCAATTTTTAATAATTGTTTGCAGAACGGGCGTTTGGCCCCTTCACAGCAGTGTTCTATTTTGGTTCTCCTCGCAAAGAAGGGAAATCTGGAACTTATCGAGAACTGGAGACCCATAAGTCTTCTGAATGTAGATAGGAAAATAATGGCCAGGATTATTTACAACCGCCTGGCTGGGGCAGTGGGTGGTCTCTTGTCCTCAGCACAGTTTTGCTCGGTGAAGGGGAAAGGGGCAGTGGAAGCAGTTTGTACCATCCGTGAAATAGTGGAAAGGAGTCAAGGTGGGACAAAGGGAAAGTATTTGCTGACCCTTGATCAGTCTAAGGCTTTTGACAGGGTGTCCCAGGAGTACCTATGGCTAGTGCTTCGGTGCTATGGGATACCCGACCAGTTTATAGGGTGGATCCAGACTTTGTATCGCAATGCAAGGAGTAGCACTCTGATAAATGGTTGGGTGGGCAAGAGCTTTGCAGTGAGGTCAGGGGTACGGCAGGGGTGTCCCCTCAGCCCCTTGCTGTACGTCCTTTCCTTAGATCCTTTCCTCAGAAGGTTGAGTGGAGGGTTTAGCGGTCAACTAGAGGGCATCTCTTTGGGTTCACACACATGGCGATGTGTCGCCTACGCAGATGATGTCACAGTAGTAATCAGTAGCAAGGAGGAAGCCGAGCGAGTTCAGACCTGGATGGCAGAATACACACAGGCTGCGGGGGCCCAGATAAACCAGGATAAGAGCTCCGCAATTTGGGTAGGACAGGGCAGACCAGCTTTCAAACTTCCCAGTCAGTACCCAGTAGCAAGGGATGAAGTACGGATCCTGGGTCTCTGGGTAGGCAGACAGGACTATGATACGATCAACTGGGAGAAGGGGCTGGGGAGAGTCGAGGAAATGGTGGCCCAGTGGAAATCATATAAGTTGCAGTTTGTGGAAAAACTGCATGTCATTAAGACCTATCTGATACCCCTTCTCCTGTTCATATCTAAGGTCTGTTTACTGCCTATATCGTTACATGCCAGAGTATACAGCTTGTTTTTCCAACAGCTATGGGGGAACAGGATGAATATTATCCAGAGGGAGGTGACCTATTTGCCCAAAAGGGAGGGGGGGTTGGGAATGGTCAACCCTGTGGTACATTTTAGTTGTTTCTTTTTCCAACAAAATCTGGGAGGGGTCTTGCGGGAAGGGAGGCCGGCTTGGGCAGACTGCATGGCCTCCTGGCTTCAGCGGTACTTGAGGGATTGGGTGAGGGGAGGTCAGGCAATGCCCCTGCGAGGGAAGGCGGGATACTTGCCACAGTACATCTCACCTCTGTTGAGATTGGTGAAGAGATGGAGTATCACAGTACAGGAAATCCAGAAGGAGGACAGGAGGCAGCTACAACACCGCATTATTCAGACACACTTTTCAACACGTCTAGCCTTGAGGGACTGCCCAGGTCCAATACAGGAGGAAGGTCTGGCTTTCCTCAAATCATCACGCCTCCCCCGGAAGATCGCGGACATGGCCTGGCTGACTTTCCACAGCCGGCTTTATGTTCGAGCTAACATGAAAAATAGAAACAGCAATGATCGTAAGTGCCCGAGGGGGGAGTGCGTGACGGAGGATGAAACAATGGACCACTTCCTCCTCAAGTGCCCGTTCAATCAACAAGTCTGTCAGGCAGTAGCCCGCCAATTAGGGATTCCTTTCTTCCACCAGCTATCTTATGCAGAATGGGCCTATGGAGGGTTTCCAAAAGGAAAGGGGTGGTGTAGGGAGACACTGTATATCATCGCTGCAGCCCTTTGTTACTTCCTGTGGCAGGCACGCTGCCAAGCTTCATTATATCGGAAGTGGCTGTCTGTACAGGAGGTGGCAGGGGATGTGGTACATTTTGTCCAGCAGCTGGCAGTGAGGGAGAAGGAGCATTGTTCTGGACTACAGTGGGCAAGGCATTGGAGGGGTTTTTCGTGTCAGCCTCCCTGAGTGGGAGGGTTTGTTGAGGGGCGGTAAGGTTTTATTTATGTATTAGTTAGCGGGTTTTATTGCTTGTTTTATCGCTTGTTTGTATGCTTGGTTTGTCTTGTTGCAAGTTTCAATAAAGACAATATGACACACACACACACACATACACACACATGTGCCCATACATACAGTACAGACATACCAGTGCAACATACATTAGGGATGGGCTGTTGTTTGCATCAAAATAGGAAAGCCAGTGACATATCCTATGCCATTTCATATCATTATCAAATGAAAATGAGCAGAAAAAAATGCAACATTTTGTGCTTTTTCATTTGCCAATAATAGTGCACACTCTTTCCCAATAGTACAACTACCATACTTTTCATTAATTCATTTGCGTATTTATTGTGGAGGAGTGGCCTAGTGGTTAGGGTGGTGGACTTTGGTCCTGGGGAACTGAGGAACTGAGTTGGATTCCCACTTCAGGCACAGGCAGCTCCTTGTGACTCTGGGCAAATCACTTAACCCTCCATTGCCCCATGTAAGCCGCATTGAGCCTGCCATGAGTGGGAAAGCGCGGGGTACAAATGTAACAAACAATATATACCACTTAGAGCTAAGTAGTTTACAGTTTCACTTTACAGGTACTGGGTCTGTCTCTATTGGGCTCACGGTCTAGGTAGTACATTGTACTACTGTTGTACCTGGGACAACAGAGGGTTAAGTGACTTGCCCAAGTCACCCAGAGCTGCAGAGGAAATGAACCTGGCTCCTCAGTATCTCAACCCACTGCCGACCATCGACCATCAGGCATCAGCGGGAATTGAACCCAGTTCCCCAGGTAAACCACTGTGCATGTGCAAATTAGTGCACATGCACAAACTTGGGAAAACAGTGTGCCCTCTTTCTACATAATGTGCACTATTTCTAAAGTGCACGTTATTATCAGAAACTGGCAAAATGACAATATGGCCATAGGAAAAAAATCCTGTAAATGATACAGGAAATGACCGAAACAAAAATGTTCTGTCGATCCCTAACACACATGCAAGGACACAAACAAAATGGAGATAAACACATACAATGCAGATACAAACACATGCTAGTTTGCATGTGAAAACACAAAACACACACACACCTGCACATGCAGAGGGTTTGGAAGGCATTCCATAAGCCATGTCCTACATGCTTTCCACAAAAACCTCTTGGCCAGTTTTACTGTCTCTTACAGCACAGAACAGAATAACTCTTTCTTAAAGTCCTTCTGTACACTAATGAATTCCTTCCTATGGCTTAATGATCATTTCTATCTGGGGGATGGAACTTGATATATCACCTTTCTGTGGTTACAATCAAAGCAGTATTATATACAGGTACTTATTTTGTACCTGGGGCAATGGAGGATTAAGTGACTTGCCCAGACTCACAATGAGATACAGTGGCTATCAAATCCAGTTCACAAGGATCAAAGCCGGTTGCACTAACCACTAAGCTACACCTCCACTCGAAAATCATAGAATGATTTAGTCACGGAATGATTTAGTCACAGTGATTCAAGCATTTGTAGTTTCACATCTAGACCACTACAGCTCATTAAGGGGCCCTTTTACTAAACTGCGTGAAAAAAATGGCCTTAATGTGTGCTTATGCATTTTTCCCCATGCGCTAAGGCCATTTTTACTGCAGCAGCAATGTTGCCATTGAAAAAATGAGTGCATGAGCACTTACCGCCACTCACAGAAGCATAGCTAGGTGGGGCGCCAGGGGAGCAACTGCTCCCCCAAATGGACTTGGACGGCGATGGTGCCTATTTTTCAGGCAGTCTGTCGCACCTACGCAATGTGCACACGCACCTCTCCGCTCCCCCTGGCATCAGAACCTGACTACGCTTCTGGCCACCCATTTTGTAGGCAATAAGGGCTCACATGATAATCCTACACTAATCAGTTATTTCACAGTAATGTGGATGCGCTGATTAGCGTAGAAACGCCCACACTCTACCCCCAACATGCCCCTTCCACAGAAAATTTAAAAATTCATTTGCACATAGATTGCACATGCAGATGTCAAACTTACCCCAGAATGCCTCAGCATGTCCCACAGTAAGCCATTTTAAGTTGCGTTAGGTGCATTAGTGCCTAACGCAGCTTAGTAAAAGGACCCCTAAGTGTACCCTTGAAGAGTACCAGAAATTACAGCTGCTCACATGTTCACTGGTTGCAATGCGTGGAAACACATCAGTCCAATATTCAAGTGCTTCCCAGCCTTCTTCTGGAGATCCACCTAGCCAGTCGGGTTTTCAAGATATATCCATAAAGAACATGCATGAGATAAATTTGCATGTATTGCAGATTCATTCGTCTAATATTTAGCCTTGACGGTCAGTGTTTTCATAAATGCTGACCACCACAGGCTCATTTTTGCCCAAATAGTCATTGCTGGCCTCTATCCAGTTACTGACACTGAATATTTGGGCACTTGCTGGCTCCTGGAATTTATACTGGTATTCAGCACCAGTACCCAGATAGCTGTCCAGGCAAGCTAATTATCTGGGCACCAGCACTAAATATCACTGGTTCCTAGATAGTTTTGGGGACTACCCTGATTCTGGCCCTGAACTGCCCTGGCACTATCTGGATAAGTGCACTGAATATCTAGGTTTGGACTGGGCAACACAATTTAACTGAGCAAGAACCTTTCCTGTTTGGTTAAATTGTTTTCAATATTGGGTCCATTGTATAGCTCTCCTGAGCAGGGACTGTCCTGCCCCTTCTTTAAACTTGTACAGCGCTGCGTAACCCTAGCAGTGCTATAGAAATGCTAAGTAGTAGTAGTAGTAGTAGTATATAAATGTATCTCACACATATTTGTTTTGGTAATCCTGAAAACTCAACTGGTTAGGTATGACTCCAGGAGATGGTGCAATACTCAATGACCTCCACTGGTTACCTATACACTGCTGCTTCCATACAAAGCTGGCCCCTTTCTACCCTGCTGTACCCAGTTTCTTAATCTAGCAGATTTCTTACTGTTGCAGTGTTTCTTATCTTGGAAATTTTACTCATCAAGTTGATTATTTTTCATTTGTGTTAGTTGCATGTAGTAGGTCATTTACTAAAACATGTGCTAGCAATGTTATACTGTGTTATTAACCACAAGACCCTTTACTTAAAAAGGGCCTTGTGGTCAGTAACATGTGTTAATGGTGTTCATTGCTTCTGCATTTTACTGTATGTTTTAGTTTTTCTTGCTGCCTGATTTTGGGGCCCTTTTATTAAACTGTGGTAAGTTTTGCTCTTACTGCATGCTTAATGCAAAAATTAGCATAAGATAAGTGCAAACCTTTTGTGGTAAATGCAGGGGGAATGCCCAGCATCTACCCTGCATTTACCACACAGAAGGAGCGTAGCCAGACTTGCCATTTTGGGTGGGCCCCAAGTTCACCCAGGTAGGTCCTTCCTATTACCCCCTGTACATAAATACAGGTGTTTTTTTTTTAAACCTTTATCTCCACTCCTGTTGGCCTCATCTCTCCCTCTTTCTTCCCATTCATCCTCTTTGCTCCTGAGGCAGTGGACAAAGAAATGATATTAAAAGTCTGCAACTAAAGTGAAGGAATGCCAGATGGTTCAGGTTAATTACTCAATGTCTAGCTTGCCGAGCAAAAGGTTAAAAAGGTCAGAGACAGGAATTTCTTTCACCCTTGTGAATAATGAAGGCTAGCTCAACATTTGTATGCTATTAGGCATGCTGAGCAGCCTTTGCAAGCAGGCATGAGCCAGACATATGACATATTGTAGTTTAAAGATTAGGCAGAAATACTGTTTAGAGAGAGGCAATAGATTAGAATTTAGAAGTTCTTGATATTTAGAATATGTTTTATAAGGATGCTTATTTTAGAATATGTCTTATTCTGTAATTTCTATGTAGAATATTTGTTCAATTCTTTGTCTGACTTTCTAAGCAAAGACTGCAGTGAAGAGGCCAACATGTGTTTTGAGTTTTCTGTGGTCTTAGCTAGTTCTGTGAAGGAAGCTGATAGGTGAAAGAGGTCAGGACTAGTCAGCTCTCTTCTCCTTGATTAATTATAGGTAAAATGTAGAAATGGTCTTGAAAGTAATAACCTGATATGTATGCTATTAAGTAAGATTGGCCCTTGACCCCTTTAATGAATGCCAGAGTTTAGTTAGCAGTTAGTACTAGGAATATGAGAAATCAATCATAATAACATGTAAGAGACTGGAGCCCAAATGTCTGGTGTAAGGGGCCCCAGGTCACAGGTCAGTTTAGGATGTCTGGAACCTATGTAACTGATATTTGTATAGAACTGATTGGTTGAGGCAAGGTAATCAATCTATTCCTTAACCAATTGGAGAGTAAGGGGGCTAGGCTAGGCTAGATAGAACTGTATTTAAGTGGGAGAAGAAGCAGTTTACGTCAGAAGGAGCTCAGAAGAAAGAGAAGGACAGAAGGAACAGACAGAAGAAGGAGAAGACAGCATAAGAAGAGAAGCAGCTGAGACAGAAGCCACAAAGACACAGAGAGCTGAGAGAAAGACACAGAGAGCTGAGAGAAAGACAAAGAGAGCTGAGAAAGAGAAGAAGAGACTTAATGCTGATGTTCTACTTTGTTTGCTGGCAAATAAAGAAGATTTCTCTCTCATTCTGGTGTGCTGTCTGACTCCTGAAGTATCATAAATTTATGCATCAATTCCTGCAACAATTCTTGGTGGCAGCGGTGGGATACTGAATCCTGCATTAATCCCAGCACCCAACTGACTGGAGAACATTCGCCGGGTATGTATTCTGTATTCTGTATTATAATTCTAGCTAGAAAGTTGTAAACCAGCCCCTCAAAAATTGAGGGAAGGAGAGCCTGATCAACTCTCAGCGAAGGCCCTAGTACCTTCTAGTCTAGTGGAGATTAGAAGCGAAACCGCTTAAGCTTATCTGTATCTGAGAAATTTGAAATTGTTGGGTGGGATTTTCTGTATGGAATGTGTGATGCGTGAATGATTAACTGAGTGCGGACTTCTTATAGCTGCGTTTCCAGTTAACGCGAGTTCAATTGGCCAGCGACGGAAGGAAGCGATTGCTGTCTGTCTACCTAGTGTCTCGAGAGTGCGGACCCCTTACTGCACTTTCAAAAATTCCCTCCCCCTTTGTGTGTTGTAACTGTAAGTATTATGGGTGGGACATCATCTAGACAAATTGCTACCCCCCTAGATTGTATGCTTAAGAATTTTAAAAAAGGATTTTTAATTAATGACTATGGACAGACTTTAAGCTCAAGTACTCTAAGAACCTTGTGTGAAGTTGAGTGGCCATCTATGGGAGTGGGGTGGCCCCCTAGTGGCAGCTTAGATATTGAAGTAATCCGGAAGGTCTACAGCATAGTTGTAGGAGAACCAGAATATTCTGAACAACTCCCTTATATAGATTCCTGGGATAGCCTTGTGACTGACCCTCCCTCTTGGTTGAAAACTTATATGGGATCCCCAGTAAAATTCATGTTAGGCCGTGCTCAAAGAAAGATTAGAAAATCTAAACTAGAAGAGGGAAAGAGCCCCAGGAAGCCTACCACCCAATCGGTGGCTTCCGCCCCTACCCTGCCTGAGAAACCCATACTCTCTGATGACCCCTCAGATCTTGAGCCACCAGCTTATGGCCCATTGTTGGGGTTTCGTGCCGCCCCTAGAGATCCACGCCGCCCAGCCCAAGCTTCTCCAGTACAGGCTTCTCCGGATAGTTCCTCCCCCACTGTGCGAACCCCACCACATCCTAGGTTGGACTTTTCAGCTAGTCTCTACCCTCCTCTGCCACATCCTTCCCTGTTAACCTCCGAAGACCCGCTTTGGGCTCCACTCCCTGACTCCTCAACTCCTGACAGCCCAGCCTCTCCTTCTAGTACCCCTACCCACTCATCAGGGGCCCGGCATCCCTTTCAATGGACTGAATCACCTGTGACCACCTCTCAGTCTATGAGTACCCCTCCCCATCCCTCAGGGTTTCAACCTACCTCCCCTGAATGGGTTAGACCCGCTGCAATCACTTTTGAGCATGATAGGAGGGTAGCTCCTAGCTCTACCTCAGATTCCATTCCCACCTCCTCGAGAGTTCTGCCACTCCGTCAGGTAACTACCACTCGACCGGATCCTAATAATCAGGGTCAGGTTATACAGGCACAGGCCTATCAGTATGTACCCTTCACAACCACCGATCTCCTGAATTGGAAGACGCATTACCCCTCTTATACTGAAAAGCCTCAGGCAGTGGTGGACCTAGTGGCTAGCATTATGGCCACCCATAACCCAACCTGGACTGATTGTCAACAACTTCTCCTGACCCTCTTCACAACTGAGGAGAGGCGGAAGATTTTGCAAAATGCTGAGGCCATCACGCGAGCGCGTGCCCCCGAGGGGACACAGAACCTAGAGGAATGGGTTAGAGCTCGGTTTCCTCGCGCAGCTCCAGTTTGGGATCCAAATAATGAGCAGCATTATGAACTGTTGTCTGGCTATTGCCGGGACTTGCTGGAAGGTATGAGGAAAGGCATAAAGAGGCCCATTAATCTGGCAAAGGTTTCTGAAATTCTCCAAGGGGCAACTGAATCCCCTGGGGCCTTTTTAGAGCGACTAATTGAAGCATACAGAACATACACCCCATTTGACCCTGAAGCCCTAGAAAACCAGAGAATGGTGAATAGTGCATTGGTGGCCCAGAGTATGCCAGATATCCGGAAGAAGTTGCAGCGTCAGGAGGGATTCGCAGGGATGAATACCACCCAGCTAATTGAGATCGCAACCAAGGTTTTCATTAATAGAGATCAGGAGGTGTGTCGAGAGGCTGACCGGAAGATGCAGAAGAAGGCCGACCTTTTAGCGGCAGCCATTACTAATTCCACCCTTAATCGAGGTCGACCTCTAGCTAATGGGAAGCCAAAGTGGGACCCCGGACCACCAGCCAGGCCCCGAGATTCCTTCAATCAATCCCGGCCAAGGGGGGAGAATCCCAGACCAAGATTGGAGAGGGACCAGTGTGCCTATTGTAAGGAAAGAGGGCACTGGAAAGATGAATGCCCCCAGAGGCGCCAGGGACTGAGAAGGGAACCAGGAGATCGAGGAAGCCGAGGCCGAGTTCGAGAGGGAAGATATGAGCCTCCTGAATCTGACATCATCGGGATAGCCGAGATGGCAGAATGGGACGAATAGGACAGACCGGGTTCCTACAAACTGGGCTCCCAGGAACCTATGGTCAAATTAACTATAGGGAGCCGCTCAATTCCATTCATGATTGATACAGGAGCTGAACATTCTGTTGTGACGGAGCGATTAGCGCCTGTGTCTGGAAAAACTGTCCGAGTGGTGGGAGCCACGGGGGTGCAGAACCGGAGGCCCTTCCTGACAACCCGTAGATGCCAATTAGGCTCACACACAGTCACTCATGAATTTCTGTATATGCCAGACTGTCCAATCCCTTTGTTAGGTCGAGACCTGCTGTCCAAGCTTAGGGCCCAAATTTCCTTTGACTCTGATGGCCAGACTTCAGTCTCCTTTCGGCCCCCGACATCTAGCCCAAAGGGTATATTGAGTTTCTGCTGCCCTCTTGAAGAAGAATGGCGGCTGCATCAGTCACATGGCCAAGTTGACCTACCCCTGGCAGATAGCTTTCAAGTCAAAGGGGTATGGGCAGAAGATAATCCCCCAGGGTTGGCCCGAAATATTCCTCCTGTCCATGTAGACTTACTTCCAAGTGCCCGGCCAATCCATCTTCGCCAATACCCAATTCCCCGAAAGGCTCTGGAAGGGATCCAAGCACACCTGAATCGTCTGTTATCCCATGGAATTATTCGTCCTTGTCAGTCTCCAAGGAATACGCCACTGTTGCCAGTTCAGAAGCCAGGGACTGAGGACTACCGGCCAGTCCAAGATTTACGGGTGGTTAACAAATCCACTATCTCATTACACCCTGTAGTGCCTAATCCATATGTCCTGCTAGGATTGATACCTTCTGGAGCTACCCATTTCACGACACTAGATCTAAAAGATGCCTTCTTTTGTATTCGGGTGGCCCCCGCCAGTCAACTGCTTTTTGCCTTTCAATGGGAAAACCCAGTAACAGGAAGGAAGCTTCAGTATACATGGACCCGCTTGCCACAGGGGTTCAAGAATTCCCCCACTATTTTTGGGACAGCCCTAGGACAAGACCTTAAGACTTTTAAATCTGAGCCTTCCAGGCGAGTTTTACTCCAGTATGTAGATGACCTCCTGATTGCAGCAGTGACTCAGGAAGAGTGTTTTGAGGCTACCAGAGAATTGCTGGAGCTACTCTTGGATGCAGGCTATAAGGTCTCACGCTCAAAGGCCCAACTTTGTCAGTCAGAAGTGAAGTATCTGGGCTTTTGTATTTCCCAGGGAAGTCGGAGACTGGATGTCAGTAGGAAGCAAGCAGTTGCTGCAATTCCTCAACCCAAGTCCAGAAGAGAAGTTAGGGAATTTCTGGGAGCAGCCGGATTCTGTAGAATTTGGATTCCAAATTTTGCATTGATGGCGAAACCCCTTTACCAAGCCACAAAGGGGGGTGAAAAGGAACCATTTGAATGGGGACCTACAGCTCAACAATCCTTCATTGCCATAAAGAAAGCCCTACTCCAAGCCCCTGCGTTAGGCCTTCCTGATGTGGAGAAACCTTTCTCACTGTATGTCCATGAGCGACAGGGGGATGCTCTGGGAGTGCTGACCCAGATGATGGGATCCTGGCAGAGGCCTGTTGCATACCTGTCTAAACAGCTGGATGGAGTGGCTAAAGGATGGCCAGCCTGCATGAGGGCCATTGCAGCAACAGCCTTACTGGTCCAGGAAGCTGATAAGCTGACCTTGGGGCAAGAACTGGTTGTTAAAGTCCCCCACGCAGTTCTTACCCTCATGGAGTATAAGGGCAACCACTGGTTTACAAATAACCGCATGGTTAAGTACCAAGCTAGCTTGTGTGAGAATCCACGGATACACCTGGAAACAGTGGCTACATTTAATCCCGCCACTCTTTTGCCAGCATCTGAGGGACCTCCGGATCATGACTGTATCCAAACCATGGATGAAGTGTATTCCAGTCGACCAGATCTTAAAGATGTTCCGTGGAGGGACCCAGATGTAATTTATTTCACAGATGGAAGCAGTTATGTGGAGAACTCCAAGCGATTGGCAGGCTATGCTGTGGTGACAGAAGACAAGGTGATAGAAGCAAGAGCCCTGCCCCAAGGAACTTCAGCCCAGAAAGCAGAACTTGTGGCCCTCATACGAGCTCTGGAGCTAGCACCAGGACTGGTAACCAACATTTATACTGATTCCAAGTATGCCTTCACAACTCTACATGCTCATGGAGCTTTGTACAAGGAAAAGGGACTCATAAATGCTGCAGGCCAACCTGTTAAGTATGGACCCGAAATACTTCAGCTGCTAGAGGCTGTGTGGGCCCCTAAGAAGGTAGCTGTTATTCACT
The DNA here is from genome assembly GCF_901765095.1 of Microcaecilia unicolor. Classification (NCBI taxonomy): domain Eukaryota; kingdom Metazoa; phylum Chordata; class Amphibia; order Gymnophiona; family Siphonopidae; genus Microcaecilia; species Microcaecilia unicolor. Next base: position 244,429,026 of record NC_044036.1, read on the forward strand.
GCAGGGGACACCAAAGAATAGATACTCCAGTGGCCCGAGGGAACCGCCATGCTGATCGGGTGGCCAAGGAAGCTGCTCGAGGACCCCCAGCAAGTACTGTGACTCCCCTGTTCCAGATTCGACTGCAAGAATGGACGCCTATGTACACCCAAATGGAAGAGAAATGGGCTCAAGAGGAAGGTGCGGTAAGGAGACCTGATGGCTGGTTACATCTCCCTGATACCAGAGTTCTGGTGCCACGCCACCTAGCTTGGCCTGTAGTGTCTCAAGCTCATGACCTATCGCACTTAGGGAAAACAGCACTAGCCCGCCTACTCAGTCGAGTAGTGGTGCTGGAAGGATTGGATAGTCTGGTTGCCACTGCCTCTGCCCGATGTACTCTCTGTGCCCAGAATAATGCTCAGTCAGGGACCCCGTATTCCACCAGGAGTTCAGTCTAGGGGACTAACACCCTTTGAGTCTCTAGTTATAGACTTCACAGAAATGCCCAGGAGCGGTAGGCTCCGATACCTCTTGGTCATGGTCTGTACCTTTTCTGGGTGGGTGGAAGCATATCCTACAGTTACTGAGAAAGCCACAGAAGTAGCTCGAGCCCTCCTTAGGGATGTCATCCCCAGGTATGGACTGCCCCTTGCCATAGGTTCAGATAATGGTCCCGCCTTTGTTGAAGCTACACTTCAGGCCCTGTCCCGCGCATTGCGCATTACCTGGAAATTGCATTGTGCTTATCGTCCCCAGAGTTCAGGGCAGGTTGAGCGGGCAAACAGAACCTTGAAAAATAGCCTAGCAAAGATTTGTCAGGAAACCCAACTGAAATGGCCACAGGCACTGCCACTAGCCCTCTTCCGCCTCCGATGCACTCCAACTAAAGGAACAGCCCTCTCTCCCTTTGAAATTGTGTATGGGAAGCCCCCAGCCATTTTGCAGGGAATTAAGGGAGACATAGGGATTTTAGGGTCTGCCCAGGTACAGGAGCAGGTAGCCCTCTTGGGCAAGATAATTTCTGAGCTTCAGTCTTATGTGAGAGAAATAAACCCTGTCCCCTTCCAGGCTCAGGTACATTCCTTCCTGCCAGGGGATAGAGTTTGGGTGAAAGACTGGAGGCTCCAGCCTTTGGGGCCCCGATGGAAAGGACCTTTTACTGTTTTGCTTTCTACCCCTGCAGCTGTGAAGGTCGCAGGGATAACTCCATGGGTCCATTGGTCTCGAATTAAGTCTGCTGACCAGACTGAGCCCAGCACGGATCAGACGGAGCCTAGACAGTGGAGAGCAGAAAGTGATCCAGCGGAGCCATTGAAGTTGCGCTTGACCCGAACCAAAGAATCTACTAGCTGAAAAGAAGGGTCAACTGCATACTGCAGGAGCGGCTGAACTTCGGCTTCACACTGAGACTCTTTCTTGTCCAGATTCTGGCTTTCTTGGAATTTGAAAGCTTGATCCTTGTCAGTTGAGGGTCTATCCCAACTGGTATAAGAACTCAAAGACTGAGAACATTATATGAGAGTAATCTGTGATTAGCACAGACTGTTGAAATATTATTGCTTAATTAGTTTGCTGTATTTGTTTTAGATTAGGAAGAAAGAAAATGTTAGTAGTTTGGATGCTTTTGTTGTTTTCTACTCCTTGCCTCCTTGTTCCTAAAACCCCAACTCGCTCCAACCTTTGGTTATACTCTGTCCAGGAACTAATTAGCCAGGCAAAGATTACTTCCCCTTGTATTGTGTGTTCCCGATTTTCTCCTTATACCACAGATGTCCCAGCTGTTCCTGTTCCTGTGCAGCTCCCAGCTCTTATACCTCCCTACTTTTCGAGTTCAGGCCCTTGGAGCCAGGATTATACTTGGTGGTCCTTTTATAATGCTACTTCCCCTTCTGATTCTTCTCTAAAGCCAGTTTTTACGTCTCCCTATCCAGCTTCTGGAGTGTTTTGTTTAACAAGAGACATCTCAACTGTTCTTCCCATTCCCTGTAACTATACTAATGTTCTCCCAGAGAAGGAGGAACCTGTGTGGGTAGTTTCTCCAGGTACTCCTATGTGCCCTACTACCATACCTGCAGATTATGACCAAGGTGATTATCTGGCTCCTAACTATACTACTGAGAAGACTATAGTGTCCCATCCTATTTTCTACTTTCATAAGTCCCCGGGGTATGAAGGGGTTGCATCATATGAGCGGTCTGTCACAATTGGGGATTGGCACCTATGGTGTACAAAGTCTCCATTTCTTCTTCGTTCCCCCTGGGATAGGGGCTCGCATTATGGGCATCCTAATCTCCATCCTGTGCCTACATTTATTGGGAACTTTCGTCGCCCTCTCCTTGGTCATTACTGGCTCTGTGATAATGTCCTCCACATGATTCTTCCCCCCACATATGATTTTTGTGTATTGGTAACCTTGAATTATTTTCCTAAAGTTATTCCTCTTCTCAAACCACCATCCCCGCACCGCTCTAAGCGAGAGGCCTTGTCCTTACCTTCCTCCGTTGCCACAGAGGATGAGGCGATTGAATTAGCCCTCCAGTATATTAATTCTACTTATCCTCTGACTAAAAAGAGACTTGTAGCCCTTTCTGCCACGGCCTGGATTCCAATTGGGGGCCCGGTAGCGGGTATTACTGAACTAGGTATGGCCACCCGGAGACTTCAATCCCTACTTCATGTTCTAGTTCATGAGCTGAATGTGGTAGTCAATGCATTGCAGGATCAAATTAATGAATTAAGTATAGTTTCTCGGTATAACCGTATGGGTCTTGACTATCTCTTTGCAGCCCAAGGTGGTCTCTGCACAGTGCTAAATTCTTCAGAGTGCTGTACTATTGTCATAAATAGGACGCATGTAGTTAGGCATGCTATGGATAAAGTCCTACAGTTGGCCAGCCTTAATGTGGAGGATTACCGAGGAGGATTAGACCTTACCTCCTGGTGGTGGTCATTGACCTCCTGGATACGTCCCTTGTTCATTTCCCTAACAGTCTTAGTTTTAGCAGGGTTGTTGTTTTGTTTCCTGGCCTCATGTGCTTCGGCAGTATGCCGTCGAACCTTAACAAGTAGGGTAATGGTGGTTCATAAGTCTATTCCTAGTTAGGACCACTATAATCTCCAGAGTTTGAGTTGTGAGACTTATCTCTGCATAAGCTGATTTTAGTCTCAAAGGGGGGAATGAGGCAGTGGACAAAGAAATGATATTAAAAGTCTGCAACTAAAGTGAAGGAATGCCAGATGGTTCAGGTTAATTACTCAATGTCTAGCTTGCCGAGCAAAAGGTTAAAAAGGTCAGAGACAGGAATTTCTTTCACCCTTGTGAATAATGAAGGCTAGCTCAACATTTGTATGCTATTAGGCATGCTGAGCAGCCTTTGCAAGCAGGCATGAGCCAGACATATGACATATTGTAGTTTAAAGATTAGGCAGAAATACTGTTTAGAGAGAGGCAATAGATTAGAATTTAGAAGTTCTTGATATTTAGAATATGTTTTATAAGGATGCTTATTTTAGAATATGTCTTATTCTGTAATTTCTATGTAGAATATTTGTTCAATTCTTTGTCTGACTTTCTAAGCAAAGACTGCAGTGAAGAGGCCAACATGTGTTTTGAGTTTTCTGTGGTCTTAGCTAGTTCTGTGAAGGAAGCTGATAGGTGAAAGAGGTCAGGACTAGTCAGCTCTCTTCTCCTTGATTAATTATAGGTAAAATGTAGAAATGGTCTTGAAAGTAATAACCTGATATGTATGCTATTAAGTAAGATTGGCCCTTGACCCCTTTAATGAATGCCAGAGTTTAGTTAGCAGTTAGTACTAGGAATATGAGAAATCAATCATAATAACATGTAAGAGACTGGAGCCCAAATGTCTGGTGTAAGGGGCCCCAGGTCACAGGTCAGTTTAGGATGTCTGGAACCTATGTAACTGATATTTGTATAGAACTGATTGGTTGAGGCAAGGTAATCAATCTATTCCTTAACCAATTGGAGAGTAAGGGGGCTAGGCTAGGCTAGATAGAACTGTATTTAAGTGGGAGAAGAAGCAGTTTACGTCAGAAGGAGCTCAGAAGAAAGAGAAGGACAGAAGGAACAGACAGAAGAAGGAGAAGACAGCATAAGAAGAGAAGCAGCTGAGACAGAAGCCACAAAGACACAGAGAGCTGAGAGAAAGACACAGAGAGCTGAGAGAAAGACAAAGAGAGCTGAGAAAGAGAAGAAGAGACTTAATGCTGATGTTCTACTTTGTTTGCTGGCAAATAAAGAAGATTTCTCTCTCATTCTGGTGTGCTGTCTGACTCCTGAAGTATCATAAATTTATGCATCAATTCCTGCAACACTCCTACTCGCATATCGTCATCTTTCTCCTCTTCCTCCCCCTGTCCGGCATCTGCTCCTCCCCCCCCCCCTCCGTCCGGCATCTGCCTATCTCTCCCCCTAGCCCAGGACCTGCCCCTCTCTCTCTGAAACTCCTCCCTCCCCAGCCTAACTCCAAGTCACTGTCGGCAGCGATTCCTTTAGGCAACCTCACCAGCCCTGCAGGCTTCCCTCTACCATGTCCCTACCAGTGAAGAAACAGGAAGTGACATCATCGAGAGTGGGACATGGTAGACAGAAGCCTGCAGAGCTGGCACAGGTTGCCTATAAGAATTGCTACAAGCGACGGCCTGAAGATAGACTGGGGAGGCAGGGCCGCCGAGAGCCAGAGCCGGGCCCGGGACAAGGCCGCCCCCGGGCTCCCCCCACCACCTGAGGTCGTCGTCGCCGCCGCCGGGCCCCCTACCTGAGGTCGCCGGCCCCCCCTCCACCCGCTACCAGGCTGGGCCCTGCACTAACCTTAAACGCCTCCTTTCAGCACGTTTGCAGCAAGCAGCAGCAGGGCAGACCTTTCCTTCCTTCCGTGCCCCGCCCTCGTGGACGTTACGTCAGGCGAGGGTGGGACACGGAAGGAAGGAGTGGCCTGCCCTGCTGCTGCTTGCTGCGAACGTGGTGAAAGGAGGCATTTAAGGTTAGTGCTGGGAGCGACGGAAGGAGGGTGGGTCGGACTGCGGTGTCACCGGGCCCCCTCCGGAGGCCCGGGCCCAGGGACTTTTGTCCCCCCTGTCTCCCCCTCTCGGCGGCCCTGTGGGGAGGGCGGGTGGTTCAGAGCGAGGTGGGCAGATGCCGTGCCACCAGTGGAGAAGAGAGAGAGAGAGAAGTGAGGCCCCACCAAAGAGGTGTTTTTGGGGCCACTATACTGGGTGGGCCTGAGACAAGAATGGGTGGGCCTGTGCCCACCCAGGCCCACCTGTAGCTACGCCACTGTCACTCAGGGGAGAGAGTTACTGCACAGGCATTGCATGTAATGTGGTCTTCTCTGGGCCACTGAAAGTAAATACATAAAAAATTAAGGACGCAATAACACACACCAATTGTTATCCACATCCGTCCCCCCTAAAGTTAGGCACGGTTTGTAGAATACACATAGCGGCCATCCCATGACTAAAATTTAGGTGCAGCTATTTACACCAACTTAAACCTAGTGTAAATGCACACGTCTTATTTAAGTGCAGATTGGGCATATTCTGTAACAGTGCATGTACTTTTTAGGAACACCCAAGACTCACCTATGCCCCTCCCGTGACCACACCCCTTTTGTGACAAACGCATTACAATTTATGTGAACCACTTTACAGAATATGCTTAGAAAGTTGCGTGCAAAAATTCTAATTACTGCTAATTAGTGCCAGAGCGAATGCTACATACCTGTAGAAGGTATTCTCCGAGGACAGCAGGCTGATTGTTCTCACTGATGGGTTGACGTCCTCGGCAGCCCCCTCCATCGGAAAGTTTACTAGCAAAGACCTTTGCTAGTCCTCGCGCGCCCATGCGCACCGCGCATGCGCGGCCGTCTTCCCGCCCGAAACCGGCTCGAGCCGGCCAGTCCAGTATGTAGCAAGACAATCCACTTCAAGGGAAGACACAACTCCAAAGGGGAGGCGGGCGGGTTTGTGAGAACAATCAGCCTGCTGTCCTCGGAGAATACCTTCTACAGGTATGTAGCATTCGCTTTCTCCGAGGACAAGCAGGCTGCTTGTTCTCACTGATGGGGTATCCCTAGCCCCCAGGCTCACTCAAAACAACAACCATGGTCAATTGGGCCTCGCAACGGCGAGGACATAACTGAGATTGACCTAAAAAATTTACCAACTAACTGAGAGTGTAGCCTGGAACAGAACAAACAGGGCCCTCGGGGGGTGGAGTTGGATCCTAAAGCCCAAACAGGTTCTGAAGAACTGACTGCCCGAACCGACTGTCGCGTCGGGTATCCTGCTGCAGGCAGTAATGAGATGTGAATGTGTGGACAGATGACCACGTCGCAGCTTTGCAAATTTCTTCAATGGAGGCTGACTTCAAGTGGGCTACTGACGCAGCCATGGCTCTAACATTATGAGCCGTGACATGACCCTCAAGAGCCAGCCCCGCCTGGGCGTAAGTGAAGGAAATGCAATCTGCTAGCCAATTGGATATGGTGCGTTTCCCTACAGCCACTCCCCTCCTATTGGGATCAAAAGAAACAAACAATTGGGCGGACTGTCTGTGCGGCTGTGTCCGCTCCAAATAGAAGGCCAATGCTCTCTTGCAGTCCAATGTGTGCAGCTGACGTTCAGCAGGGCAGGAATGAGGACGGGGAAAGAATGTTGGCAAGACAATTGACTGGTTCAGATGGAACTCCGACACTACCTTTGGCAGGAACTTAGGGTGAGTGCGGAGGACTACTCTGTTATGATGAAATTTGGTGTAAGGGGCCTGGGCTACCAGGGCCTGAAGCTCACTGACTCTACGAGCTGAAGTAACTGCCACCAAGAAAATGACCTTCCAAGTCAAGTACTTCAGATGGCAGGAATTCAGTGGCTCGAAAGGAGGTTTCATCAGCTGGGTGAGAACGACATTGAGATCCCATGACACTGTAGGAGGCTTGACAGGGGGCTTTGACAAAAGCAAACCTCTCATGAAGCGAACAACTAAAGGCTGTCCTGAGATCGGCTTACCTTCCACACGGTAATGGTATGCACTGATTGCACTAAGGTGAACCCTTACAGAGTTGGTCTTGAGACCAGACTCAGACAAGTGCAGAAGGTATTCAAGCAGGGTCTGTGTAGGACAAGAGCGAGGATCTAGGGCCTTGCTGTCACACCAGACGGCAAACCTCCTCCAATGGAAGAAGTAACTTCTCTTACTGGAATCTTTCCTGGAAGCAAGCAAGATGCGGGAGACACCCTCTGACAGACCCAAAGAGGCAAAGTCTACGCCCTCAACATCCAGGCCGTAAGAGCCAGCGACTGGAGGTTGGGATGCAGAAGCGCCCCTTCGTCCTGTGTGATGAGGGTCGGAAAACACTCCAATCTCCACGGTTCTTCGGAGGACAATTCCAGAAGAAGAGGGAACCAGATCTGACGCGGCCAAAAAGGAGCAATCAGAATCATGGTGCCTCGGTCTTGCTTGAGTTTCAACAAAGTCTTCCCCACCAGAGGTATGGGAGGATAAGCATACAGCAGACCCTCCCCCCAGTCCAGGAGGAAGGCATCCGATGCCAGTCTGCCGTGGGCCTGAAGCCTGGAACAGAACTGAGGGACTTTGTGGTTCACTCGAGATGCGAAGAGATCTACCAAGGGGGTGCCCCACACCTGGAAGATCTGTCGTACCACATGGGAATTGAGCGACCACTCGTGAGGTTGCATAATCCTGCTCAACCTGTCGGCCAGACTGTTGTTTACGCCTGCCAGATATGTGGCTTGGAGCACCATGCCGTGACGGCGAGCCCAGAGCCACATGCTGACGGCTTCCTGACACAGGGGGCGAGATCCGGTGCCCCCCTGCTTGTTGACATAATACATGGCAACCTGGTTGTCTGTCTGAATTTGGATAATTTGGTGGGACAGCCGATCTCTGAAAGCCTTCAGAGCGTTCCAGATCGCTCGTAACTCCAGAAGATTGATCTGCAGATCGCGTTCCTGGAGGGACCAGCTTCCTTGGGTGTGAAGCCCATCGACATGAGCTCCCCATCCCAGGAGGGACACATCCGTGGTCAGCACTTTTTGTGGCTGAGGAAATTGGAAGGGACGTCCCAGAGTCAAATTGGAGCAAATCGTCCACCAATACAGGGATTTGAGAAAACTCGTGGACAGGTGGATCACGTCCTCTAGACCCCCAGCGGCCTGATACCACTGGGAGGCTAGGGTCCATTGAGCAGATCTCATGTGAAGGCGGGCCATGGGAGTCACATGAACTGTGGAGGCCATGTGGCCCAGCAATCTCAACATCTGCCGAGCTGTGATCTGCTGGGACGCTCGCACCCGCGAGACGAGGGACAACAAGTTGTTGGCTCTCGTCTCTGGGAGATAGGCGCGAGCCGTCCGAGAATCCAGCAGAGCTCCTATGAATTCGAGTCTCTGCACTGGGAGAAGGTGGGACTTTGGATAATTTATCACAAACCCCAGTAGCTCCAGTAGGCGAATAGTCATCTGCATTGACTGCAGGGCTCCTGCCTCGGATGTGTTCTTCACCAGCCAATCGTCGAGATATGGGAACACGTGCACCCCCAGCCTGCGAAGTGCCGCTGCTACCACAGCTAGGCACTTTGTGAACACCCTGGGCGCAGAGGCGAGCCCAAAGGGTAGCACACAGTACTGGAAGTGGCGTGTGCCCAACTGAAATCGCAGATACTGTCTGTGAACTGGCAGTATCGGGATGTGTGTGTAGGCATCCTTCAAGTCCAGAGAGCATAGCCAATCGTTTTGCTGAATCATGGGGAGAAGGGTGCCCAGGGAAAGCATCCTGAACTTTTCTTTTACGAGATATTTGTTCAGGGCCCTTAGGTCTAGGATGGGACGCATCCCCCCTGTTTTCTTTTCCACAAGGAAGTACCTGGAATAGAATCCCAGCCCTTCTTGCCCGGATGGCACGGGCTCGACCGCATTGGCGCTGAGAAGGGCGGAGAGTTCCTCTGCAAGTACCTGCTTGTGCTGGAAGCTGTAAGACTGAGCTCCCGGTGGGCAATTTGGAGGTTTTGAGGCCAAATTGAGGGTGTATCCTTGCCGGACTATTTGCAGAACCCACTGATCGGAGGTTATGAGAGGCCACCTTTAGTGAAAAGCTTTCAACCTCCCCCCGACCGGCAGGTCGCCCGGCACTGACACTTGGATGTCGGCTATGCTCTGCTGGAGCCAGTCAAAAGCTCGCCCCTTGCTTTTGCTGGGGAGCCGCGGGGCCTTGCTGAGGCGCACGCTGCTGACGAGAGCGAGCGCGCTGGGGCTTAGCCTGGGCCGCAGGCTGTCGGGAAGGAGGATTGTACCTACGCTTACCAGAAGCATAAGGACCAGTCTTCCTTCCCCCGAAAAATCTTCTACCTGTAGAGGTAGAGGCTGAAGGCTGCCGGCGGGAGAACTTGTCGAATGCGGTGTCCCGCTGGTGGAGAGACTCTACCACCTGCTCGACTTTTTCTCCAAAAATGTTGTCCGCACGGCAAGGCGAGTCCGCAATCCGCTGCTGGAGTCTATTCTCCAGGTCGGCGGCACGCAGCCATGAGAGCCTGCGCATCACCACACCTTGAGCAGCGGCCCTGGACGCAACATCAAAAGTGTCATAAACTCCTCTGGCCAGGAATTTTCTGCACGCCTTCAGCTGCCTGACCACCTCCTGAAAAGGCTTGGCTTGCTCAGGGGGAAGGGCATCAACCAAGCCCGCCAACTGCCGCACATTGTTCCGCATGTGTATGCTCGTGTAGAGCTGGTAAGACTGGATCTTGGCCACGAGCATAGAAGAATGGTAGGCCTTCCTCCCAAAGGAGTCTAAGGTTCTAGGGTCTTTGCCCGGGGGCGCCGAAGCATGCTCCCTAGAACTCTTAGCCTTCTTTAGGGCCAAATCCACAACTCCAGAGTCATGAGGCAACTGAGTGCGCATCAGCTCTGGGTCCCCATGGATCCGGTACTGGGACTCGATCTTCTTGGGAATGTGGGGATTACTTAATGGCTTGGTCCAGTTCGCAAGCAATGTCTTTTTCAGGACATGGTGCAAGGGAACAGTGGACGCTTCCTTAGGTGGAGAAGGATAGTCCAGGAGCTCAAACATTTCAGCCCTGGGCTCGTCCTCCACAACCACTGGGAAGGGGATGGCCGTAGACATCTCCCGGACAAAGGAAGCAAAAGACAGACTCTCGGGAGGAGAAAGCTGTCTCTCAGGAGAGGGAGTGGGATCAGAAGGAAGACCCTCAGACTCCTCGTCAGAGAAATATCTGGGATCTTCCTCTTCCTCCCACGAGGCCTCACCCTCGGTGTCAGACACAAGTTCACGAACCTGTGTCTGCAACCTCGCCCTGCTCGACTCGGTGGAACCCCGTCCACGGTGGGGGCGTCGAGAGGTAGACTCCCTCGCCCGCATCGGCGAAGCTCCCTCCGCCGACGTAGTCGGGGAGCCTTCCTGGGAGGTGGCCGCGGTCGGCACCGCACGCGGTACCGACGTCGGGGACCTCAACCTGGGCGATGGGCCAGCCGGCGCCACGCTCGACGGTACCGGAGGCGCAAGCACCGCCGGTACCGGAGGGGTAGGGCGCAACAGCTCTCCCAGAATCTCTGGGAGAACGGCCCGGAGGCTCTCGTTTAGAGTGGCTGCAGAAAAAGGCTGAGAGGTCGATGCAGGCGTCGACGTCAGAACCTGTTCCGGGCGAGGAGGCTGTTCTGGGCTGTCCAGAGTGGAGCGCATCGACACCTCCTGAACAGAGGGTGAGCGGTCCTCTCGGTGCCGATGCCTGCTGGGTGCCGAATCCCTCGGCGACCCAGAGCTCTCGGTGCCGACACGGGGAGGAGACCGGTGTCGATGCTTCTTCGTTTTCTTCCGAAGCATGTCACCGGAGCTCCCCGGCACCGACGACGTAGAATCCATCCGTCGCTTCCTCGGGGCCGAGACCGAAGAGGGTCGATCCCGGGGGGGCTGTACCGCAGGAGCCCTCAGGGTAGGAGGAGACCCACCCGAAGGTTCACCGCCACCAGCAGGGGAATGGACAGCCCTCACCTGCACTCCTGACGATGCACCTCCGTCCGACGACATCAGCAGACGAAGTCTCGGTACCACCGACGTCGATACAGTCGCCCGATGCCTCGGCGCCCGATGCAGTCGATGGAGCGGCAGCCAAGGAAGATGGTCCGGACGCTGACGACGTCGATGCACTCGATGCCTCCGGTGCCGATGTCGACGAAGAGCCCGAGAACAAAACGTTCCACTGGGCTAATCTCGCTACCTGAGTCCGCCTTTGTAACAGGGAACACAGACTGCAGTTCTGAGGGCGGTGCTGGGCCCCTAGACACTGAAGACACGCAGAGTGCCTATCAGTGAGCGAGATTACCCGGGCGCACTGGGTGCACTTCTTGAAGCCGCTGGAAGGCTTCGATGTCATGGGCGGAAAAATCACGCCGGCGAAATCAAAAGCCGAAATGGCGAAAATTGAAGCACCAAAATTTAGAGGGAGAAAAATCTCGACCGAGGCCAAAAGAGGCCTACCCCGACGACGAAAGAAAACTTACGGGGCAAAAACTGAGAAATTACGGGAAGGGCAAAAAACCCGAAAGGGTCTTCCGGAACACTTCCGGAGCGCTTCCCGAACTTTTTGTTAGAAAAGAAGGAAAAAACACGTCGAAAAGGACGCGCGAGGTCGACTCTCTGGGGCACGAACGGCGTAACACGACCGTACCGAGCGCGGACGAAAGAAGACTGGCCGGCTCGAGCCGGTTTCGGGCGGGAAGACGGCCGCGCATGCGCGGTGCGCATGGGCGCGCGAGGACTAGCAAAGGTCTTTTCTAGTAAACTTTCCGATGGAGGGGGCTGCCGAGGACGTCAACCCATCAGTGAGAACAAGCAGCCTGCTTGTCCTCGGAGAATAATTGCTTGTTATTGAACAATTATTGGTGCTGATTAGCTTGTTAAACAATTAAGTTGCATGCACAAATCAGCATGCAACTTTAGTCACTGTTCATAGAATCTGGGGGTTAGGGGGTAATTCTATATGTAGGGTGCTAACATTTGGACGCTAAGAACACACATAAGCATATACATGTAAATGCCAATATTCTCTTAATGTGCTATTCTATAAAATGGCACCTAAATGGAATGATGTGTAGTTTTACGGTGGGTGTATACATGGGTGGAGTCTGGGTGGAGTATTGGTGCATTGCACAGTTACACATGTAAATTATAGAATACTTATATGTTGTGTGTGCCTTTTAAACAATCTAGGTGCTAGCATAGGTGCCAACTCCGTGGGTGCTGTGGGTGATCGAGAACCCCCAATATTTTAACCCGTGTCGCCTTCCTGCCGCCCAGAATTTAAAACTCATCTTACCTCAGTCCCAGCAGCAGTGAAAGGCGAGCAGGCTCGTATTCAGCCTTCTCTTCGCTCTCAGCGAGGGCTGAAGACGAGCCTGCTCGTCTTTCACTGATGCCGGGACCGAGGTAAGATGAGTTTTAAGTTCTGGGTGACAGGAAGGTGAGGACGGAAGACTGTTGTGGGAGAAGAGGTCGGGCAGGGGTTAGGACTGGCACTCGGAGGAGAGGGGGGAACTGGCACTCTGAGGAGAGGGGGGACTGGCACTCTGAGGAGAGGGGGGCTTGGAACTCGGAGGAGAGGGGGGCTTGGAACTCGGAGGAGTGGGGGGCCTGGAATCTCCCTGCCTCTCCCCCCTCCATTCATATCCAGCAATTCTCCTCTCTCCCCTGCCCTCTCCTCCATTCATATCCAGCAATTCTCCTCTCTCCCCTGCCCTCCCCTTCCCTCCATCCATGTCCAACAAGCCTCATCTCTCCCCTGCCCTCTCTTCCATGTCCAGCGATTTCTCCTTTCTCCCCTCCCCTCCATGTCCAGCGATTTCTCCTCTCTCCCCTCCCCTCCATGTCCAGTAACTCGCCCCAAATACCACCTGCCCCTTTTCAGCCCCCCATCTCCTCCAAGTTTCAGGCCCCCCCTCCTCCGAGTTGTAGACCCCCTTTCCTCTCCTCCAAGTTCCAGGCCCCCCCTCTGGGGGAGAGGAGGGGGGAGAGAGGGGAGGGAATGTACCACCTGTAAAAAAAATAATAAAACATTTTCAGCACCCCCCCCCAATCATTTTGAAAAGTTGGCTCCTATGGGTGCTAGCATTTACACCAGCTCGATAGCTGATGTAAGTGGTTTTGCCTAAAATATATGTGCATATTTGCACTGCTATATTAGTATTCTATAAAGAAAATTAGAAGCCCACCTTCCCTCATAGAATAGGTTGCAAATAGGTGCATTCTTGGTACCTAAATTATCTATCTATCTATCTATCTATCTATCTATCTATCTATCTATCTATCTATCTATCTATCTATCTATCTATCTATCTATCTATCTATCTAAAAAATATAAGTGCCCCTTTATTGAATTACTCTATGTGGTTTTTGCTAAACCTTTTAAATGATTTAGCTAGATATTCAGTTTCACTTTACCTGGGTGAGTATCACTGAATATCTGGCTAGATACCCTCTTTTCTTACCTGCTCAGTAGGATTTTGAATATTTACATCTATATTACTATATAAAAAGAAAACAGTTAAAAAAAAGTGTAAAATGACAAGCTACTGATAGGAAAGAAGTGAAAGAAGGAAGGGGGAGGGGGAGGAAAATGATGAAAGACCAAAAAAGCAGAAGGAAGAGAATATAGAGGGACCAGCTGAATAATTCACCACAGAGTCAGGCGCTACTGCTACTACTGCTACTACTACTACTACTACTTATCATTTCTAAAGCGCTACTAGACATACGCAGCGCTGTACACTTGAACATGAAGCTACATGCACAATAAGTCAGGATCACTAGTTGCCTGGCATTATTAAGATGCATTAGAGAAATGCTGCTGCAGATAAGACCTTAACCACTAATGCAGTGAGAGCTCCTGTGCCATAAGCCTTGTCAAAACGCAAGTGACACCACATTCTGCTGTGTGGCATCAGCAAACTGAAGACAGACCTCCATCCCATTGCAACCTCAGGTAATAACTGTAAAGTCTACAAAAATATATATTTTGTTCTCCCTGTGGTTGCTAAATCCTGTTTTTCTGTACCCTCAGCAAGTCCTCCCTCTCTGCACACACAACTCTTTCTCTCTCAAGTCTCATTTATCCCTTTATCTCATTTCTACCTTTAACTCAGTTTGGTTAATCAGAGGTTTGTCTTTACAAAATCATTACCACTGTCGCAACCTAGTGCTAAATGACTACACATCTCAGAAGGAGGGAAGATGTCTTAGCTGTACTTCATCTGATGCTTGGAAACTTCCCATGTTATCATTACAGGGAGCAAAGGTAAAAGGTTTATTTAAATTCACTTTCTCCTCCTCCTCCTCTGGGCTTGCAGTTTCCCTAGTGACAGTGGGCAGTGGAGAAAAGACAGCTGAGGGGAGATATGATAGAGGTCTGTAAAATAATAAGTGGAGTGGAACAGGTAGACGTGAATCGCTTGTTTACTCTTTCTAAAAATACTAGGACTAGGAGGCACGCAATGAAGCTACAAAGTAGTAAATTTAAAATGAATCAGAGAAAATATTTCTTCACTCAACATGTAATTAAACTCTGGAATTCGTTGCCAGAGAATGTAGTAAAAGCATTTAGCTTAGCGGGGTTTAAAAAAGGTTTGGCTGGCTTCCTAAAGGGAAAGTCCATAGACCATTATTAAAATGGACTTGGGGAAAATCCACTGCTTATTTCTAGAATAAACAGCATAAAATGTATTGTACTGTTTTGGGATCTTGCCAGGTAATTGTGACCTGGATTGGCCACTACTGGAAACAGGATGCTGGGCTTGATGGACCTTCGGTCTGTCCCAGTATTGCAATACTTATGTAGAGCTGTCACTTTTTGTATTTATGTTTATAAATTGTATTGCATTTGTAAAGTGTATATATATTTAATTTTATTTTTTTCGTAATCATCTCACCAAACAAGCAATTTACAAAAGAAAACGGACAATATTAAAAAAAGTTGAGCTCCAAAATTTAGACTTGTAAGTTAGGCTCATAAATTTGTGCCCTATTTTCAGCTAAACTTAGAAATTTACTGGTCAATATGCACTGAGTGTTGCAAGCTATTGATGTCCCGTCCCGGGCCCTTACCTGTGCTCCCGCGGGGGGAAGCGATGGTCAGCGGGGCTCGCGGTGTCCAGGGCGGCGGAGACGAGCCGCCGACGGAGCCAGCGCTGCCGCGGGTCGGCCCGAGGCCGGCGACCCACTGGAGCAAACGCCGGCGTCGGAGAAGGGAGCACGCCAGCCAAGATGGCGGCGCCGGCGTCGTCGTCTCTCTGGCCCGGAGCGGACCAACGAAGAAGCTCCGCCTACTCGCGCCGGATTGGCGCGTTGAACTTGAGACTCCGCCTGCAAGGCAGATTGGCCAATCCAGGCGCTCCTTGCCTGCCAGGGCCGGGGGGATTGGCTCCTCTTCCAGGGAAGGGATGGACTGGCGGGAGATTTAAACAACGGAACTGGAAGGGTCCAGTGCTTCCGTTTCAGATGTCAGAAGCCGACACAGTGGATCTCGGAGTGTTGCTCTTCAGAGGCTGTGTTCATCTTCAGTGCTAGCCGTCCTTGCTAGCCACCTTCAGAGACTGGGTCCATCTTCAGTGCTAGCCGTCCTTGCTGGCCACCTTCAGAGACTGGGTCCATCTTCAGTGCTAGCCGTCCTTGCTAGCCACCTTCAGAGACTGGGTCCTCTTCAGTGCTAGCCGTCCGTGCTAGCCACCTTCAGAGACTGGGTCCATCTTCAGTGCTAGCCGTCCTTGCTAGCCACCTTCAGAGACTGGGTCCTCTTCAGTGCTAGCCGTCCTTGCTAGCCACCTTCAGAGACTGGGTCCATCTTCAGTGCTAGCTGTCCTTGCTAGCCACCTTCAATTTTGTGCTTGAGGATTTGTTGAACTCCACGGTGATAATATACCTGGAAGACATCTTGATCTACTCCAAAGACCCCGCCGAACATGTGGGGCATGTTCGTGTGGTGCTGCAACGGTTACGGCGGTTTCGCCTGTTCGCCAAGCTCAGTAAGTGCGCTTTTCATCAGCGGTCTCTGCCATTTTTGGGACACATTCTCTTACCCGAGGGGTTGCGGATGGAGCCTGACAAGCTCCGCGCTATTCGGGAGTGGCCGCAACCGCTGGGATTGAAGGCGCTACAGCGTTTTTTGGGATTCGCGAACTATTATCGCCAGTTTATTCCTCAGTATTCACAACTGACGGCGCCATTAACGGCGCTCACTAAGAAAAACGCCAATGTCCGGGATTGGCCGCCAGAGGCGCAAGTGGCTTTCCGCCAGGTAAAGGAGGCGTTCAACTCAGCGTCCATCTTGTCAGCCCCGGATCCTTTATTGTGGAAGTGGACGCGTCCGCCTTGGGAGCCGGGGCGGTCCTCTCTCAGGTAAATACCAAGGGCCGACGCCAACCTTGCTCTTTCTTCTCTCGTAGATTCTCCCTGGCGGAACGTAATTATACAGTAGGGGATAGAGAACTCCTAGCATTAAAATTAGCCCTGCAGGAATGGAGGCATCTGCTGGAGGGAGCTGAACACCGTTTCACGG
Source organism: Microcaecilia unicolor (assembly GCF_901765095.1). Classification (NCBI taxonomy): domain Eukaryota; kingdom Metazoa; phylum Chordata; class Amphibia; order Gymnophiona; family Siphonopidae; genus Microcaecilia; species Microcaecilia unicolor. Next base: position 244,445,606 of record NC_044036.1, read on the forward strand.
TGATCACTGACCACAAGAATCTGCTGTATCTTCAAGAGGCTCAACGGCTCAATCCCCGACAGGCCCGTTGGTCATTGTTTTTTGCCAGATTTCATTTTCCATTGGTCTTTCGGGCTGCTGCTCAGAATACCCCTGCGGACTCTCTCTCCAGAGCATTTGAGGTTCCAGAGGAGACAAGGGAGATCCATTCCATGTTGGATCCGGCATGCCTCAGCACGGCCGTGGGGGAAGTCGCTCCTACGAAGGAATTAGTGCCGGCCGCCGATCGAGTGAAGGTAATGCAATGGGGGCACTCGTCCAGATGGGCCGGGCATTTCGGGTATCAAAAGACTCTTCGTCTCATTGCCAGACAGTATCGATGGCCTCAGATGAGGCGAGACATTCTTCAGTTCGTCACCACCTGTCCTGTGTGCGCCCGGACTAAACCAGTAATCGGGGGCCCCGTGGGGAAGTTACAACCGCTGTCCATACTGACAGTCCCCTGGACAGAGCTATCCATGGACTTTATCACCGACCTCCCCAGCTCCCGGGGACACACGGTGATTTGGGTGGTAATTGACCGTTTTTCCAGGATGGCCCATTTTGTTCCCTTACCGGGACTTCCTTCGGCGGTCTCCTTAGCCCAACTCTTCATTCAACACGTTTTTCGACTTCATGGGCTGCCTCTTCGGATTATTAGTGACCGAGGACCCCAATTCACCTCACGCTTCTGGAGGGCCTTGTGTACCGCATTGGGGGTAAAGAACCATTTTTCATCAGCGTACCATCCTCAAACCAATGGCATGGTCGAAAGGACGAACCAAACATTCAAGGGGTTCTTGCGAGCATTTGTCAACAAGCGTCAAGATAACTGGGTCTCCCTGCTTCCTTGGGCCGAGTTTGCATATAACCACAGTGTCCACTCGGCCTCGGGAGACTCTCCGTTCTTCTTGGTATATGGACGACATCCTCGGCTGCCAGCACCTTTTCCGTCTGGATCTCCGACCCCCATGGTTAATGTAACTCTGGCAGATCTGCAAAGGGTCTGGGAGATGGCCCGGGAACAATTGCAGAGGGCAGCTGCCAAATACAAGCTCTTAGCAGACCGTCGCCGGCGAACCGCTCCAGTGTTACAACCAGGGCAGAAGGTATGGCTAAGCACGAAATACCTCCGACTCCGGGTGCCCTCTCGGAGATTGGGACCTCGGTATATTGGACCATTTGCAATCCAATCGCGAATTGGAGCTGTGACATATCGGTTGCGGTTACCTAGTACCCTGCGGGTGCATAACGCCTTCCATATTTCCCTATTGAAAAGTTTTCGAGGATCTCGATGGCACCCTCAACGGCAGGAGGCCGAAGCTCTAGAGGCAGATCCCGATCCGGAGTATGAGGTGGAGGATGTTCTGGATTCAAAAAAGCGGCGGGGAAGGCTATATTACTTATTGTCCTGGAAGAATTTTGGTCCCGAGGACAACTCCTGGGAGCCCGCGGCAAATGTACATGCACCAGAGTTGATCAAAGCCTTCCACGCCCGGTCTCCTTCCAAACCCGGGCCCGGGGAAAAGGGGGCATCCGGGGAGGATACTGTCCCGTCCCGGGCCCTTACCTGTGCTCCCGCGGGGGGAAGCGATGGTCGGCGGGGCTCGCGGTGTCCAGGGTGGCGGAGACGAGCCACCGACGGAGCCAGCGCTGCCGCGGGTCGGCCCGAGGCCAGCGACCCGCTGGAGCAAACGCCGGCATCGGAGAAGGGAGTACGCCGGCCAAGATGGTGGCGCCGGCGTCGTCGTCTCTCTGGCCCGGAGCGGACCAACGAAGAAGCTCCGCCTACTCGCGCCGGATTGGCGCGTTGAACTTGAGACTCCGCCTGCAAGGCAGGCTGGCCAATCCAGGCGCTCCTTGCCTGCCAGGGCCGGGGGTATTGGCTCCTCTTCCGGGGAAGGGATGGACTGGCGGGAGATTTAAACAACGGAACTGGAAGGGTCCAGTGCTTCCGTTTCAGATGTCAGAAGCCGACACAGTGGATCTCGGAGTGTTGCTCTTCAGAGGCTGTGTTCATCTTCAGTGCTAGCCGTCCTTGCTAGCCACCTTCAGAGACTGGGTCCATCTTCAGTGCTAGCCGTCCTTGCTAGCCACCTTCAGAGACTGGGTCCATCTTCAGTGCTAGCCGTCCTTGCTAGCCACCTTCAGAGACTGGGTCCTCTTCAGTGCTAGCCGTCCGTGCTAGCCACCTTCAGAGACTGGGTCCATCTTCAGTGCTAGCCGTCCTTGCTAGCCACCTTCAGAGACTGGGTCCATCTTCAGTGCTAGCCGTCCTTGCTAGCTGTCTTCAGAGACTGTGTTCCTCTTCAGTGCTAGCCGTCCTTGCTAGCTGCCCTTCAGAGACTGAGTTGCTGACTACCAGCCAGGCCGGCCGTCACCCCGCGGTTCCAGCAGTCCTGCTGGCCGCCTGCAGCTGGGGGCTCAACTCTTGGTGAACGACGGTTGCCGCGGGTGAAGATTCGGGGTGCGCGGCTGTCCTCTGAGGTCTTGCGGGGCCTCAGGGAACCTAAGGGCTCACCTATAGCAGAAACAGGACAATTGACCCAGATATTGAATCCCAAGCCATGGCTGGGCACTGGCATTGAATATGTAGGCCTCACCAGACATGTGCTAGCCACGGGAACTTATACAGGTCCTGGCTGATATTCAGCCAAGATCCACATAAGATAAGTCCACATTTTCCTCTTTCCGTCCCTTGACAAAGTCCAATTCCTCCTCCTTCCTGATCCTTTGACAGTCTGAATCTCCCTTCTTCCTGCCTCCTGGTACAGGCTGCTAGAGGTCACTGTTGCAACTTGTGGGGGGGAGTGCAGGGAGAGGGGATTGGACTTTGTCAGGGAGGGGATGGGAGCGAAAGGTGCAGAGGCATAGCTAGGTGGGTCAGCAAGGGAGTGGCCGGTCCCCGAAATAGACTTCCAATGGTGCAGGCACCTATTTTTCACATTTAAAATATGTGCCGGTGCTGTCAGCAGTCCACTCCCACTCCTTCCACACCTTCAACCTGGCTACGCTAATGGAGAGGGGATCACACTTTGTTGGGGGATGGGAGGGGAGATCACACTTTGTCAGGGGGGCAGGAGAGAGTGAGGATCAGCTTCAGGTCATAACCCAGTAGTTATGTGGGTGCCGGCCAATATTCAATGCTGGCACCCACATAGCTAACAGGCAAAGGTTGGACTGCAGAAGCAGTCAGTTAGGACCTCAGAGGCAGGCACTAGGCATGCCTAGTTAGCTATCAGGCTTATTTTTGAAAGAGATCGCCAGCGATCTTCCAACACAAATCGGGAGATGGCCGTCCATCTCCTAAAACTGGCCAAATCGGTATAATCGAAAGCCGATTTTTGGACACACTCGCTGGCATTCCGTCGCGGAGGCGGCCAAACTTCAAGGGGGCGTGTCGGCAGGGTAGCGAAGGCGGGACGTTGGCGTGCTTATGAGATGGCCAGCTTCAGCTGATAATGGAAAAAAGAAAACCGGCGATGACGAGCATTTGGCTGGTTTTACTTGGTCTATTTATTTTCACGACCAAGTCTCAAAAAGGTGCCCAAACTGACCAGATGACCACCGGAAGGAATCGGGGATGACCTCCCCATACTCCCCCAGTGGTCACCAACCCCCTCCCACCCAAAAAAAACCTTTAAAACTTTTTTTTGCCAGCCAGCTCCATGACAGCAGTATGCAGGTCCCAGGAGCAGATTTAAAGCCAGGTGCACTAAACTGCACGGAACAGTCCTTCCCTTACCGATCCCTTAGCGAATCGATAAGGGAAGGGCATGCATGAAGGAAATCGCATGCAAATGAGCTGCTCATTTGCATGCGAATTTCCTTCCCTAGGAGGGGAAGCCAGTCGGCCAACTTGTAAAAAAAAAAAAAAAAAAGGATCTTGCTGATCAGTTATGTTATGACTTACTTGTTCTGGAGTGCTGTATTTTGTGATACTGTTTTGAGAAATGTTCAATAAAGACTTCATATATGGGTAAAAAGTGGGATGTTTGACCATGGAAGGACCAATCCTGGAAACAAAATCTTAAAAGACTTCTTTATTGGACTTCCCTTAATGGCCGTCTTTCTCCCCGAATCAGGAAATCAAAACTGTTCTTGCTCATAGCTTTTTTAGTAGTAACAGTGGGACTTGAACTGACCACCTCTGCATTACAAGACCAGTGATGTAACCACTTGGCCACAGCTCCACTTAGTTGGATGTCCCTCCCTTTTGATTATACCCCTTCAGGGCTCTCTCAGCCAATCACAGCACGTTTAGCTGTCTGTGAGTGGCTGAGAGAGACCTGTGAGCAAAACCACCTGTGAGCAAGATCTAAATATCCAGAAGTACCAGTGCACTACGAATGCTGGCCCCTCCCACGGCCAAATGCCTTGGATTTGGCCAGGTTTGAGATGGCCGGTTCCAGTTTCCATTATCGCTGAAAAACAAAGTCAGCCATCTCAAACCCGGCGATCTATGGCATTTGGCTGGCCCCAACCGTATTATCGAAACAAAAGATGGCCGGCCATCTTTTTCGATAATACGGTTCCAGACAGCTCTTTGCAGCGCCGCCAAAATAGTTGGCCGTCCATCTATTTGGCTGACGCCGTTCGATTATGCCCCTCCACTTGGACATAGTAACTGAATATTGCTTGTACCCACATAACTTCTGGCTGCTCCCCAACTCTGCCCCCAAAACTCCTTTCAAAATGGCAAGTTAGTGCCAATATTCAGCATCCCACCTAGGAACCATTGAATAGCGGTGGCTGCCCGCTGAGTGTGATTTATGTAGATAGGACCCTCTCCTGTCCGTTTAAATCACTTTGAATATCAGGCTCCTAAGTTTCCAGTTAAAAATTCATCTTAATTTAAAAGCTTAAATGTTATGCTTATAAATTTAGGCCTGTCATTCATTTGACCTAATTTATAAGCTCCCTCCTAATGTTTTTTTCCCCCACCCAAAATCCGCACCTGTTACCACCCACTTTTTTATGCTACTAAATTAAGGAGTTTAGTTAAATTCTGAGTATAAAATTTAGGTACTCAGCACTAGTAAATTCTCAAAGAAGCTAATTTAAGAGCATACCTTCCAATATTCAGGCAGCGGCAGGCAGGGCCGTGCTGATGCGGTAAGCGGGGTAAGCACCGCAGGAGGGTGCCCACCTCTGGAGGGCGCCGCCGCGGTGCTTACCCTCGCCCCCGCGGCCTTTAAATCTTTTACTTGCAGTTGCAGCAGCGTCTGTGAAAGCGGAGCGCTGCCGACGTCTCCCTTCCCTTCGCACTGTTGGTTCCCTCAGTGTCCCGCCTTCTTCTGACGTCAGAAGAAGGCGGGACACTGAGGGAACCAACAGCGCGAAGGGAAGGGAGACGTCGGCAGCGCTCCGCTTTCACAGACGCTGCTGCGACTGCAAGTAAAAGATTTAAAGGCCCCCAGGGCGCGCCGCGATCATCTTCACGGGGGGGGCGCACGCGCGCCAACTGTTCATCTGCCGGGGGGGGGCGCCAACTGTTCGTCTGCGGGGGGGGGGGCGGCACAGACCCTTGGCACGGGCCTGGCGGCAGGTATTGCGGTTAGCTACTGCCACCGGCACTGACCCTATATATTCAATGCCGGGGTATTTCCGATGACTGGCATTGAATATCTGGGGTTCTTTTTGGCCAGCTCTAACTTAACTGGCTATATGAATATTCAGCACTGCCCGTTTAAGTTAATAGCAGACAAAGATAAGATTGCTATTTATGTGGTCCGATTTGCCCGCTAAACTTAGCCAGCCATTGGCCCACCCATTCCACGTCCATGGCCACGCCCATTTTTTCAACTATGCACTTTAGAATTTACACGTATTACTTTACAGAATATGCTTAGGCAGTTGTGTATGTAAATTCTAACATGATACAGCTGGTTATCCACAAATATTAAAGTGCTGGCTGGCTAAGTTTAGTGGGCACATGATACAGCCGGTTAGCCGCTAATGGTTCGTGCAGTGGGCTTTGATCCTGGCAACCTGGATTCGATTCCCACTGCAGCTCCTGGTGACCTTGGGCAAGTCACTTAACCCTCCATTGCCCCATGTACAAAAACTTAGATTGTGAGTCATCTAGGGACAAAGTACCCGCATATAATGTGTACAGCGCTGCGTACGTCTAATAGCGCTATAGATATGATTAGTAGTAGTAGTATCCCCTCGATTCTGCACACAAACTTAAGTTGTGTGCAGAAAAACAGTCAGTGCCGATAATTGCCAATTAAGCAATTATTGACACTAATTGGCATCAGTTAGAATTTACATACACAACTGCCTAAGTATATTCTGTAAAGTAATACATGTAAATTCTAAAGTGCATAGTTGAAAAAATGGGCGTGGCCATGGGCGTGGAATGGGTGGGCCAATGGCATTTCTAAAAACTATGCACGTTGTTATAGAAGATACCCGGTCTGTGCCCAATTTAGGCATCAGCATTTATACCAAGTTTTTAACACTTGGCGTAACTGGCTGTGACTAAATTTAGTTGCATGGATGAGCACTAGGTGTATTCTATAAATCATGCCTAAATTTAGATGAGCTTTATAAAATACGCCTAGCTGTATATTTTTGTTGCTGTTTTTTTAGGCGTGATATATAGAATCTAGCACTATGTGCTAAGTGTTAATATTCAGCAGAGATATCCAGCTATCTCATGGTGAATATTAGTACTTAGCCAGTTAAATGCTACTTAACCAGACAGGAGCCGTTTCTGGCTGGTTAAATAGTGCTGAATATCGTGCCCATAATTCTCAAAGTTCAGAGCATATATCCTTTGAATATCGAGCCCAACATTGGCAGCCAACAAACCAATACCATCATGTTACAACCACAATATACAACAGACTGACATAAAACTATCCTACTAATATTTATGAATAGTATTTTATTATGTATTTATGAATTGTATACGTAGTATGCTGTATTTAATCTGTATTTTTATTTATATTTATTTTGTAGGTTACTCTGGGTGGACCAAGAGTAACAGCACACAAGTGTAACATTATGACTTTCTCTTTTTTTCTTTTTCCTGTTTTTAATGGTGTTCCTTTCGATAGTTAATTTAGGGGTCCTTTTACAAAGCTGCAGTTAAAAAGTGGCATGCAGTAGTGTGGGCAAGTCTTTTTGGTGCGCACTGGGCCAATTTTTACCACAGCTGGGAAAAAGGCCATTTTTTAATGGGCTGAGAAATGAGCGTGCACCAAAATGAAAATGAATGCACGCTTATTTACAGCTTGAGCCCTTACCGCCAGCCAATGACCTAGCAGTATGGGCACATATGCTACCCATGAGCAACTATGCAGTATGCGCCATGTGGCCGTGCTGCCGATTACCACCGGGAATGCCCCCGTGGTAGAAAATAGACAAATATTTTCTACCACGGAATTTGGCACACACCAAACTCGGAATTACCACCAGATGCATGCACTACCCCAGTGGTAGTGCCGATTTGGCGCATGCTACCCATGCGTTAGCCTTCCCACAGCTTTGTAAATGGACCCCTTAGTTTGTAAACCACTTTGTACCAGTGGCGTAGCTACATGGGGCCACGGGGGCCTGGGCCCCCCAAATTTCCTCTGAGCCCCTGGTTTTGCTGGTAGGGGTCCCCAACTCCCAGCTGAAGCCTTGTCCAGCGCTGGTCTCCAGCACTGCCACATTGCCTGCCCTGCTTTCTCTTCCCCCTCACATCCTGCACGCTTCTTTTAGTGAAATTGTGCATGCTCAGTTTCATTAAAAGGAGCGTGCAGGATGTGAGGGAGAAGAGAGAGCAGGGCAGGCAGTGTGGTGGCGGCGCCAGAAGGCTTCAGTTGGCAGGAGTTGGGGACCCCCACTGCCTCGCCACCTGCCACTCCCCAACCACTGCTGCAGCAAATACCTTGGCTGGCGGGTGAGGCAGCAGACCAATATGTGCCCCCCCACCTCGGGCTCTGGATCCCTCCCACCTTGAGGTCTGGCTGTGCCCCTGCCTTGTGCATCCCCTCATTAGGCGATACATTAAGAATCAAATAAACTACAAACCATAATCAGAACCAGCTCACAGCATGCTATGGTACCATAAACTTTTTTTCACAAATGCTCAGGAATTTTCCTCTATATTATATCACCCTCAGCTCACTCCAGTCATCATGATGACAAATCATGATGACAATGCACAGTCCTGGACTGCCTTTCAGACATAGTTAATGTAGAGCCTAAGTCTGGCCACCAGGCGTCACCACTGAGTAATAGTCAAGGCTTTCCTCCCAGGGACAGTGAATACAGTCTTCACAAGGTCTAATATTCAGCCAGCGACGGGCAGCACGTTTGCTGTCCGCCACCAGTGTTAAACCCGGATATTCAATGCTGGTGACTGGCTTTGAATATTTGGGTTTATTTTGGCCACTATAAAGTTAACCACTTATACCGATATTCAGTACTAACCCGTTAACTTTTTAGCAGTCAAAGATAGGCCTCTGTCGCGCGATATAGCTGGCTAGCATCTAGCTGCTAACCTGGATATTTAGCAGGAGATAACTGATTATCTCCCACTGAATATCTGCTGTTAGGCACTTACAACACTAATTAACCAGCCAGGAGCCGATTCTGGCCAATTAAATAGTTTTGAATATTGGGGGGAGGGGGGGGGGGGGGACAGTACCTTCAGCCCTGGCTGCCCAAAGAGAAGAAGCTGAGACTGGGGATTAAACCCAGGTCCTCCAGGTGGCTGTATCTAGTATTTATCACGGAGTCATTAGGACAGCCGAACTAGCTTTCTTAATTTTCATCAAGCATAGTAATGCACTAAAATCATGGGCGTAGATTGGGGGGGGCGAGGGGGGGCATTGCCCCCCCCAAACAAGTCGCATCGGCGAACTGGCGGGGCTTAATTGTGTCTTCCCCGCAGGCGCTGCCTCGGTCCCTGACTCCCTGCAGCATTTTTGTCTTCACCCGTCCTGTACCCGTCGCCGTCAGCGCTGCCATTCATTCTCTCACAGGCAGCCTCGTTTCCGCTCCCCTTTGCCGCGTCCACTCCTCCGGCTCTCTCTGATGCACTTCCTGTTTAACAGGAAGTGCATCAGAGAGAGCCGGAGGACGCGGCAATTTGGCAAAGGGGAGCGGGAACGAGGCTGCCTGTGAGAGAATGAATGGCAGCGCTGACGGCGACGGGTACAGGACGGGTGAAGACAAAAATGCTGCAGGGAGTCAGGGACCGAGGCAGCACCGGCGGGGAAGACCGAGGCAGCATGCTGGCTGGTGGCAGGGAGACAGGGAGAGACAGTCACAGGAGCACTGTTGGGGTGATGGGGTAATGCTAGGTAGAGGTGAGCGAGAGAGGTGGGGAATGTTGGTGGGGGGAGATGCATGGGGGAGAGAGAGGGAGAAATAATGCTGGATGTGGAGGAGGAGGGAGGGACAGCAAGAGGAAAGGGGAAATGTTGGCACATGGAAGTGGGAGGGAGGGAGACAGAGAGAGATGCTGTATGGGGATGGGAGGGATGCTAAAAGGGGAAGGAAGAGAACGAAAGAGATAGATGTTGGGCCCAGGGTGCAAGGAAGGGAGATACTGAGAGTGATGTGGGCAGTGGGAGAGAAGAAGGAGGGAAGAGAGGTTGTACATGGGGATGGATGAGAGGGAGGGATAGATATACATTAGAGGGGAAAGAGAAAAAGAGGGAGATTGTGGATCCAGGGACAGAAGGGAGTGAGGGAGAAATGCTGGACAATTGGAGGGAGGGGAGAGAGAGAGGAAGAAATGCTGGACCACAGGGAGGGGGGGGGGCTGGAAGATACTGGGGTGTGGATGTGTGTGTGGAAGGGACAGGGAGATATTAGGCTACAAGGGGAGAAAGGGAGCAGGCGTGCTGGGCTAGAAGGTTGGAGGGAGGAAGATGCTGCAAATGGTGGAACTATTTGGGAGAGGCCAAAGGGGAGGTGGGAAGGAAACAAATGAGAGGATGATAGTGATGGGGGGCGGGGCAGAAATGTGGTAATGGAGAGTTGATTAAAGATGAAAGGAAATGGAAGGTTGGAGGAAGGACTGAGAAGAGGAATGGGGCAGCTAGTGGGTGAGAGAAGGAAATGGAATTTGATAGCTGAAAACTAAAAAGGAGAAGGATGAGGACGAGGGTGAAATTTAAGTGAACAGAGAGGCAGCAAAGAAAAAAAAACAGAGGAAACAGCTAAAAAAGAAATAATGTGTCAAAGGTAGGTGTAGTGAAGGAATGGAATAAGACAGGAGAGAAGAGAAAATACAAATGGACAGCAAGCAGTTGAAGGAGAATTAGCAGAAAGACAGGAAAAGAGGAAACTGGAACCAGCATGATGGAACAGTAAAATGTCCAGACAACAAAGGTACAAAAAAGTATTTTATTTTGAATCTATTAAATGGAATATCAAATGGAAAGAAGACTGCATAAAACAGAAGACACTGGGACCAAAGCGAATAGAAAAACTAAATGATCAGACAACAAAGGTAGAAAAAAGTATTTTATTCAGAATTTATTAATTGGAATATGTCAGCTTTTTGAAATGTGTATCTGTGAAATTTTGCATGTAAGTTTCAATTTTTCTGGTATTGCTGCATGCTGAGTCTGACTTCTTTAGTTAACTTTCCAGTTCAGTATTTTGCCTTCATATTTTTTGCTTTCTAGTTCCTTGTGTCATGTGTTTTTCACGAGGTAGTGTATTGGTGTTTTAGAGCCTGGTGTAATTACAGTTCTGCCTTTTCACGCATAAGGTTGCAGCTCGTCCTGTCCTTGGAATTAGTGCTGTTATGGTTTAGTAAGGTTATGAGTGTGTTTTTGCACAAGTTTGTGTATAGTGTATTGCAGTGGAGAGATTGTGTGTTGGCTTTACTGAGGTGGCACCAAAACATCAGAAAGGGTGTAGAGCCTAAATCATGACACACTACCTCTTGAAGGATCTACATATAGAGCTTATGCATTTCTAAGGTCAACACTGGCATGGTATGGGAAAGGGGGTGGGGAAATACTACTGGAGTGGAAGAGGGAGTGCTGGGTAAGGAGGAAAGAAGGAAGGAAAGGAGAAAGAGCTGGCTTGATATCTCATACATATTCATTATGGTTATTCCCAAAAAAAGCCAGCTCTTTTTCCCTTCCTTCCTTCCTCCATATTAGCATATCATTTGCATATGTATATATGCAAATGAATATGCTAATATGCTCCGCCCCATCCTTTGCCCCCCCAAATGAAACAGTCAAACTACGCCTATGACTAAACTCAGCACCAGAGGAGTTAATAGAAGCTGCCTGACCATAGCAGTGTTTGGGTTTGGATTTACTTCATCTAAAGCAGGAACAGATTATATCTGAAGGCTCCTGGAGATGAATAAAAGACGATATGTATTTAAGTGAATTGCTGTTTGTGGAAGGTGTGAATGGAGCCTTTGTGGTATTTTCTTCTCCTTTGCACTTAAAGTATTTTCATTCCATACCAGGATGAATATATTCTTTATAAATATCTTATGACAGATGCTATTCAGCTGTTTGGCTTCATTCCCTTCTAAAGACTAAACAGATCTGAAATGAATGAACCTGTGGCAGTGGAGTTGTGATCTATGTGCATATTTTGTAAAATATGTAGGTACACGCATGAAGGGCAATTCTGTAACAAAGTACTTATATTTATGTGTGAGAATATTTGTATTCATGTGTACATGTGTGCACATAAACACATAAAAGTCCATATTCTGCCTAACTTACTAAGGGGGCAACTCTCCATAAATCACCCAAAGTGAGACTGGATGATGCACGCTAAGTGCACATTCTATAATGGCAATTGTGTGTTCAATTGCCATTATAGAATACTATTGTAAGCCCACAATTGTACATTTAACACTAGCTCAATGTAAGGTAGAAATGTGTGCATCTAACTGTAGGAGCTGCACACATAAGTGCTAGGCATGACCCTGACCCGCCTATGCCCCTCTCACGTCCACACCCCCTTTGCAATTGTGCGCTATGGATTTTGCATGCACAATTTTCAGAATCCTAACAGCAGTTATGCACATAACTGCTAAGTAGTGCCAATTAACACCAATTATAGCCAATGATTGGTAGTTAATGCCAATTAGCAGCTACTTATTATATTAAGTTACAGACGCAACTGACAATGTCCTATAACCTACAGGCACAACTTTGGGCTCAAAGCATAAAATTGGAAGCACAAGTTTATAGAATTAGGGGAATGGCTTGTAAATACAAGGGAGTGTACACAGGGGCAGAACATGGGTGGCTCCCACTTAAGTTACATGAGCAGATTAACACCAGCTCTAGGGTGCGTCGATATTGTTGTATAATGGAACTTAGGTACCCAGGTTCTGTTAAAGAATAGACTCCTACCAAGAAGGTACTTTAACAACCGACTCTCAAAATTTCGGCTTGGGTCCCCTCTTGGCATTGTTGTCCATCTCCTCTCACTGTGGCTTATTTATGCATCTTCTCTCCCCACTGCCCGCCCCATCCCCCATAAAGCACCTCTCTGGCTCATCTGTGTGCTTGCTCTTTTTCCTCCTCACCCCTGTGCACCAGTATTTGCCTCTTCTTTTTGCTGCGATTATTTTTTTAAAGTGGTGCTGGCACACGTCAGTATGAACAGGCTGCTTCAGCCAATCCTGGGGGCCTTCCTTCAGCCCTCGGGGGCGGGACAGGCTGAAAGAAGGTCCCTGGGATTGGCTGAAGCAGCCTGCTCTTGCCGAAGTGTGCCACTAGCACTGCTTTAAAAAATAATTAAACGCGGCAGAACAAGAAGAGGCAAGGAGCGGAGGTGCAAGTGAGTTGCTCTATCCACATTGTTGTTCTTTATTGTTGGTAGCATTTTTATTTGATCTCACATGTTTATTTATTTAATTGTTGTATTTGTATCCCACATTTGCCCACCTTTTTGCAGGCTCAATGTGGCTTACATTATGCCGTAATGGGATCGCCATTTCCGGATTTAGAAATACAAAATAGTGTTACATTAAAGTTCAAAAATGTTGAAGTAAATTATAAAGTAAGTTGGATAGACAGTTCATTTCAGGCATGGGAAATAAGGGGGTGATGCATTAAAGTTCATTGTTGAAAATTGATTGAAGCGATGAGGTGTAGAGAATTTGGTTTTATCTGGTTTGGCAGAGTTATGGTGTTAGGTCATTTATGATGGCTCATTATGATATACCTTTTTGAACATGTTAGTCTTTAGTAATTTCCGGAAGGTCATGCATTGTTTTTAAGGCCTTTGGTAGTGCATTCCATAGTTGCATGCTGATATAGGAGAAGCTAGATGCATATATTGATTTATATTTAAGTCCTTTGCAACTGGGGTAGTGGAGGTTCAAGAATGTGCGTGCTGATCTTTTTGTGTTCCTGGTTGGTAAGTCTATGAGGTCTGACATATATGCCGGAGCCTCACCATGAATGATTTTATGAACCAGGGTACAGATTTTGAACGCAGTTCGTTCTTTCAGTGGGAGCCAGTGTAATTATTCTCTTAGGGGTTTGGCGCTATCGTATTTCGCTTTTCCAAATATGAGTCTGGCTGCAGTGTTTTGGGCAGTTTGGAGTTTCGATCTAACCACAGTACTGAAACAGTATTAGTAACTCTCATGACTAAATTCAAACAAACGATTGCATCTGGTAAGAACATACTACTTTTACAATTTGACATGTCAAGCGCTTTCGACATGGTTGACCACGGAATTTTACTACACATCCTTGAATACTTCGGAATCGGAAGCAACGTCCTCAGTTGGTTCAAGGGATTCCTAGCCACAAGATCATACCAAGTAACATCTAACTCGACTATTTCAGCCGCATGGGTACCTGAATGCGGAGTACCACAAGGATCCCCCCTCTCGCCGACTCTATTCAACTTAATGATGATACCCTTGGCAAAATTACTATCAAATCAAAACCTTAATCCATGCATTTATGCAGATGACGTAACGATCTATATACCATTCAAACAAGACCTAAAAGAAATTTCCAATGACATCAACCAAAGTCTCAATATCATGCATTCCTGGGCGGACGCATTTCGACTGAAGCTCAATGCAGAAAAGACCCAGTGCCTAATACTCACCTCCCAACACAACAAGAAAGAATACACCGCCATTAACACACCAACTCTAAACCTTCCTATTTCAGAAACACTAAAAATTCTTGGAGTCACCATTGATCGACACCTAACACTAGAGAACTACGTGAAAAACACAACCAAGAAGATGTTCCACTCAATGTGGAAATTAAAAAGAATAAGACCTTTCTTTCCAAGGAGTGTTTTCCATAACCTGGTACAATCAATGGTGCTCAGTCATCTAGACTATTGCAACGCACTGTATGCCGGCTCCAAAGAACAAATAATCAAGAAACTCCAGACAGCCCAGAACACTGCAGCTAGACTCATATTTGGCAAACCAAAATTTGAAAGTGCCAAGCCCTTACAAGAAAAATTACACTGGCTCCCACTTATGGAACGCATCACATTCAAAATATGTTCACTAGTTCACAAAATCATCCATGGAGACGCACCAGCTTATATGTCTGACCTGATAGACCTACCACCTAGGAATGCCAAAAGATCATCCCGCACATTCCTTGATCTGCACTTCCCCAGCTGCAAAGGAATGAAATACAAACTAATGCATGCATCAAACTTTACCTACCTGAGCACACAGTTATGGAACACACTGCCGCGCAGCTTGAAATCGATCTACGAAAGAACGAACTTCCGCATATTACTGAAGACCCATCTCTTTAATAAAGCATACCACAAAGATCAACCAATGTGAATATGCACAACTCGCCCATCTATATTCAGAACTGTTTCTTAATATCTGCTGGTATACTATTACTTTGTTTTATTATCATCATGCTGACCAAGATCCTGCAATACTAAATGTTTATTTACTAACATTCTTCCACTACTCATGATGTATTGTAAGCCACTTTGAGCCTGCAAAGAGGTGGGATAAGGTGGGGTACAAATGCAACAAATAAATAAATAAATAAATTTGTTCTTTCCATCTGACGTAAATGGCATTACAATAGTCCAAGTGGCTTAACACCATTGATTGTACCAGGCTGCGGAATATATCCCTTGGGAAGAAAGGTTTAACTCTTGAGTTTCCACATTGTATGGAACATTTTCTTTGTTATATTTTTTGTGTGGCTTTCTAGTGAGAGATTTCAGTCAATTGTAACTCCCAGAAGTTTCAGGCTGTCCGAAACAGGAAGGGTGAAGTCTGGGGTGTTTATAGTGGTTTGTTTGATCATGTTATATTGTGATGAGAGGATAAGACATTGTGTTTTTACTGCGTTGAGCTTTAGTTGGAATGTATCCGCCCATGAGCTCATTATTTGGAGGCTGTGTTTAATTTCATTAGTAGTTTCTGTTAGATCATGTTTGAACGGGATGTAGATCGTGACATCATCTGCATAGATGTATGGATTGAGGCCTTGGTTAGATAGTGATTTGGCCAGTGACGTCATCATTGGGTTGAAACGTGTTGGTGATAGCGGCGAACCTTGGGGTACTTCACATTCAGGTTTCCATGGAGATGGTGTAATCGAGTTTGATGTCACTTGGTATGTTCTTGCGGTTAGGAAGCCATTAATCCAACTCATGTTAAACATGCCAGCTTGGGCTTGTGCAGCATAGGGATGTATATAGAGGAAGTATTGGTTTCATTGGTTAGAGCATAGGAGCCGGTGCTGTGGGTGCTTGAGCACCCCCAATTGTCAGGTTCTCAGGTTCAGAGCCCGCGGGGCTGGGCTCTGGATCAAACGTGAGCCCTTGGGCTGCTGACGAGGAGCGACAGCAGCAGGCAAAACCCACCAACCAACGCTGGGCAAGCACACCGACACCGGCAGGGACTGCAGGCACCGCCCAGCGAGCCGGAACACATGAACTGGAACACTGTACTGGAATTCCCCGGACTGGAACACTGGACTGAAATCCCCCGGACAGGAGGACACAGGACTGGAACCCCCCGGACTGGAACACTGGACTGGAATCCCCCGGACTGGAGGACACAGGACTGGAACACCGGACTGGTCCACACAGCTTCACCTGCACTTAGCTACTAAGCCCCCCAGGAGTTGAGCTCCTGGGTTCGAGTAGCCGGCAGGACTTACTGGATACCGGATGACACAGGGACCAGGACTGGAAACAGAAGTACTCCTAAACCTAAACTGATCTACGTGCTCCCAAGCCCTAAACCAGTAGGAGTGTTCCTAACAGTAAACTGACAAAAGGACTTCCTAAGCCCTGCTCAAGAAAGGGACTTCCTAAGCCCTAAACTAACAGAGCAGGGAACTAAACACAAAGCTAATACAGGTGCTACTAAGCACCAAGCTACAAGCAGAGCTTTACACTAATAAGCTAAACACAAAACTAACCAGCTACCTAAGCACTGCTCTAGCAAGCTAGATACAACTAACAAGGTGCTTCCTAAGCACTACTCTGGCAAGCAACCAGAAGAGCTCCTAGCACTAAAAGGGAAGACAGGGGAGGCACAAGGAAAAAGCAGGGAAGCTAACACATAAGCCAAAAGTGATTCTAAATCACCAAACACCAACAGCAAAGACTGCAATGCTCCTAATAGCACAAACACCAGAAGTATTTCTAACAGCAAACTCTGCAGTGTTCCTAACAACACCAAACCCTGAAGTACTTCTATCAGCAACAGAGCTTCCAAAGCCCTACACATAGCAATGCTTCCAAAACCAAGAGGGAAAAGCAGGAAAGCTAAACACACAAACACCAGTGCACACTGCACTAACCTGGCCCTTAGCAAAAGCAAGCAGGGAAACTAGACACAAAGTCAGAAGTGCACACTGCACCACCCTACCTAAAGCAAACACCACTGTTGCAAAGGCTCTGAAGGAAACAACACCACTTCCTTATCAAGGCCCTCCCTGATGATGTCACACTCCCTAGACCCAGGCAACAGCACACTGGCCCAGAGAGCACACTGAAACCCAGAGAGGCCCAACCCATACCAATACAGCACCGTGAAACACTTGAAGCCAGTACACCCAAAGAGAGGTAGAGCAACTCAGGCAACACACACAGGTGCAGTATAGTGAAACAATTAGAGCCATGCTGCTGGAAGCTGCCAGCACAGAGAGACAGAGCCAGCTCAGACAGGACAGACAAAAGAAACAGAAGCCAGCTAAGAAGCTGATCCCCAGGAAAGAGGTAAGTTTGAGAGGGGTTCTGACCCCAATCATAACACCAATATTGAGAAAATTCCTTCTATGTGTCCAGAGAAGGGTTATTTCCACTGGGTTTAGCACCCCCAATAATTTTCAAAAGTTGGCTCCTATGGGTTAGAGTACTAATTTGTCCTAAATTTTTAAATCAGTGTGTCATTAGGAGAAGCTGGTTGGTTATAAGGGCTCCTTGTATTTTTACAGAGATGTTAACAGACATAACGTTATAAGAATCAGGTACTTAGGATCAGGCGACCCTCAGGGGGAGGAATGCTGGCTTCGGCCTAACCCCTGGTAAGCCTTTCCTCAGCTGAGAGGTGCCCAGCTCTACCACCGACTGCCTTTCAGGTGCTATGGAGGACTTGCAGCTCATCTGCATATCCTTACAGCCTTCTCCAGGGTGACACCCAGGTCCACTCCGATCCACTCTAGGTGCCACGCGCCTAACGGCGTGTGGGGCATTTTTCTCTTTACATCTAATCTTCTTCCCAGTTGCTAAAGTAACTCAGTCGTTTATGGCCCCTATTCACATTCTCTTCCTAGCCCTGTCCCTTCCTAATCTTTTCCCTCACCCCCTACCTCTCTCCGCTACAGGAACTCACTGCCCATCCATCGACTTCATCACCTCACCTTCTCTCCTACCCTCTTCCTCCCTCTTGGCTTTTAATCTCCGTCTCTTTCTTCCCTCCATTTTGCCTTCCCCATTCCACCTAAATACCTCTTGCCTTCAACGCCTTCGTGGTCACACCTCTCCTACTCTCCTCCGCTCTCTTTTACTCCTTCTCTTACTCTCAGCCGGTGACATCAATCCCAATCCTGGCCCCCCTCACCAACTATTATCCCAACTCTACAGATCTCACCGCGACCTCTCTAACCTCATCTCTATTTCTCTACTCCCCTCCTCTTCTCTGCCCTTCTCTTGCGCCGTATGGAATGCCCGCTCTATCTGTAACAAACTCCCCTATATCCAGGACCTCTTTATCTCGCGTCACCTCCATCTGCTCACCATAACAGAAACCTGGCTCCGCCCTGATGACTCTGCTTCAGTCGCAGCCCTGTGCCATGGCGGTTATCTATTTTCACATACTCCTCGCCCTGCTGGTCGTGGGGGCAGTGTTGGACTACTTCTCTCTCCCTCCTCCAGATTTCAACCCCTTCTTCCACTTCAATCTCACTGTTTTTCCTCCTTTGAAGTCCACTCTATCCGCCTTTTCTCTCCTCTGCCTCTTCGAATAGCGGTCATTTATCATCCCCCTGATAAGTCCCTTTCATCCTTTCTCAGTGACTTTGATGCCTGGCTTGCCTTCTTCCATGATCCTTCCTCCCCCTCTCTCATCCTTGGTGACTTTAATATTCCTGCTAATGATCCTTCCAACTCTTATATCTCCAAGTTACTCGCTTTAACATCCTCCTGTAATCTCCAACTATGCTCCACCTCCCCCACTCATCAAAATGGTCACTGTCTTGATCTCATCTTCTCCTCCAACTGTTCACCCTCTACTTTCCTTGCCTCTGATCTTCCCCTCTCTGATCACCATCTTATAACTTTCACACTTAAATCTCCTCCCTCCCAGTCCCGTCCTATCTTATCTAATTTATCTAGGAATCTTCACGATATTGACCCTTCATCTCTATTCTCCCACGTTTCAAACCTCCTCTCTACTGTGGCACCATCCACGTCTGTCAACGAGGCTGTTCCTTCTTACAACAATACTCTATCCTCTGCCTTAGACACTCTTGCACCTTTGATGACCCGCCCTATAAGGCGTACAAAACCCCAACCTTGGCTGACTTCTAATATCCGCTACCTACGTTCCTGTACCCGCTCCGCCGAACGCCTCTGGCGGAAATCTCGGGCCCTTGCTGATTTCTTACACTTTAAGTTCATGCTGACCTCCTTCCAATCTGCTCTTCTACGTGCCAAACAGGATTATTATATCCAACTGACCAACTCTCTTGGCTCTAACCCTCGACTTCTCTTCACCACATTGAACTCTCTCCTCAAGGTGCCCCCTCCCCCAACTCCCCCTTCATTATCTCCTCAGACCCTTGCTGTATTCTTTCACGACATGGTTCAAAAGATAAACCTTGCTTTCTCTACCTCACCACCTCTCCCTCCACTAGTCCGTTCTCCTCTCTCTCCTTCCCATCATTCCCTTTCCTCCTTTCCTGAAGTTACTATAGAGGAAACTACACTTCTCCTTTCTTCCTCAAAATGTACCACCTGTTCCTCTGATCCCATTCCCACCCACCTTCTTAATGCCATCTCTCCTGCTCTTATTCCTTTTATCTGTCACATTCTCAACCTCTCACTTTCCACTGCGACTGTCCCTGCTGCCTTTAAACATGCTGTGGTCACACCTCTCCTTAAGAAGCCTTCACTCGACCCTACTTGTCCCTCTAATTACCGACCCATCTCCCTCCTTCCTTTTCTCTCCAAATTACTTGAGCGTGCTGTTCACCGCCGCTGCCTTGATTTTCTCTCCTCACATGCTATTCTTGACCCACTACAATCTGGTTTTCGCCCTCTCCACTCAACCGAAACTGCGCTTACTGAAGTCTCCAATGACCTATTACTGGCTAAATCCAGAGGTCAATATTCCATCCTCATTCTTCTTGATCTTTCCGCTGCTTTTGACACTGTCGATCACAGCATACTTTTCGATACCCTGTCCTCACATGGATTCCAGGGCTCTGTCCTTTCCTGTCTTCCTACCTCTCCATCCGCACCTTTAGTGTTCACTCTGGTGGATCCTCTTCTACTTCTATCGCTCTGCCTGTCGGCATACCTCAGGGTTCTGTTCTTGGTCCCCTCCTCTTTTCTATCTACACTTCTTCCCATGGTTCATTAATCTCATCCCATGGCTTTTCCTACCATCTCTATGCTGATGACTCCCAAATCTACCTTTCTACCCCTGATATCTCACCTTGCATCCAAACCAAAGTTTCAGCGTGCTTGTCTGACATTGCTGTCTGGATGTCTCAACGCCACCTGAAATTAAATATGACCAAAACCGAGCTTCTCATTTTCCCCCCCCAAACCCACCTCCCCGCTCCACCCGTTTTCTATTTCTGTTGATGGCTCTCTCATTCTCCCTGTCTCCTCAGCTCGAAACCTTGGGGTCATCTTTGACTCTTCTCTCTCCTTCTCTGCTCATATCCAGCAGATTGCCAAGACCTGTCGTTTCTTTCTTTACAACATCCGTAAAATCCGCCCCTTTCTTTCCGAGCACTCTACCAAAACCCTCATCCACACCCTTGTCACCTCTCGTTTAGACTACTGCAATCTGTTTCTTGCTGGCCTCCCACTTAGTCACCTCTCCCCTCTCCAGTCGGTTCAAAACTCTGCTGCCCGTGTCGTCTTTCGCCAGGGTCGCTTTACTCATACTACCCCTCTCCTCAAGTCGCTTCACTGGCTCCCTATCCATTTTCGCATCCTGTTCAAACTTCTTCTACTAACCTATAAATGTACTCACTCTGCTGCTCCCCAGTATCTCTCCACACTTGTCCTTCCCTACACCCCTTCCCGTGCATTCCGCTCCATTGATAAATCCTTCTTATCTGTTCCCTTCTCCACTACTGCCAACTCCAGACTTCACGCCTTCTGTCTCGCTGCACCCTACGCCTGGAATAAACTTCCTGAGCCCCTACGTCTTGCCCCATCCTTGGCCACCTTTAAATCTAGACTGAAAGCCCACCTCTTTAACATTGCTTTTGACTCGTAACCACTTGTAACCACTCGCCTCCACCTACCCTCCTCTCTTCCTTCCCGTACACATTAATTGATTTGATTTGCTTACTTTATTTTTTGTCTATTAGATTGTAAGTTCTTTGAGCAGGGACTGTCTTTCTTCTATGTTTGTGCAGCGCTGCGTACGCCTTGTAGCGCTATAGAAATGCTAAATAGTAGTAGTAGTAGTACTTAACAATCCAACTTACTATTTATAAGTACAATTAACACAAAAGCATTATGTTGAAACCTGGGAGCCTTAACATCTTTTTTTTCCTGTGTCTACATCAAAAGAAAAAGATAGCATGTGGGAACTTGCTCCTTTTGTTTTGTGTATTGCAGCGGTATATTATAAAAATGCACTGGCCTTTTTTATTACTACTGTTTCAAACACAGGTATTGAATAATGAGTGAAGGGCTTCTCTCATGCAGAAGTTCTGTCAAGTCAGTCTAAATGTGCCAACATTGTCCAGTTTAGCACACTTAAAAGCCAAGTTCATACAAAGTTAATTATTTTACTTTAATTTTAAATTGTACAAGAAAATGTGGGGTATAAACGTCATAAATGCATAATATGTTCAATGGCTCAAGCTGCTTGCTATGATTATAACTGTTTCATTATTGCTACCAATAATTACATATTAAGGGCATTTGCTTTAAACTTTGTTTTCATTCGTTTATCCAGTCCTTAAATGCACATGTTTTGCTTTTTAAACCCAAAGGTGAATCCTAAGGGTGGTTGAATAATTAGGTGTTTCTGACTTTACTTGTTTTGGACTGCTTTGGGTCCTGCTGATCTGTATAGCTGGAATTTTGGAAGATGGAAATAAGATAATTAAGTTT
The DNA here is from genome assembly GCF_901765095.1 of Microcaecilia unicolor. Lineage (NCBI taxonomy): Eukaryota > Metazoa > Chordata > Amphibia > Gymnophiona > Siphonopidae > Microcaecilia > Microcaecilia unicolor. The sequence goes on from NC_044036.1 coordinate 244,467,401, forward strand.
TGGATGTATTATGTATATGTCAGTTTTTGAATGTTCATCTGCCAGAACTGGTTTTAGACATGGCAGGAGCCCACCAGAAAAATCTGACTCACTGGCCTTCAATCTCCAGAATAGCGGTGGTAAATCTCCAGCTTTCAGATGGGCCACCCTTGGCATCTGTGAACTCCTTTACCTTTGCTGGCAGGGATACTGAGCCCCACCAGCCAAATAAATGGACTACTGCTGCTCCCCGCTACTTGTTTCTGGCTCTGAGCTGCATGCCAGGACTTCTTGCGCAAGTATGCATTCATTCAGCACCCCCAATCATTTTGAAAAGTTGGCTTCTATGACCCATGATCAGTGGCGTACCTAGCGTATTTGACACCCGGGGCTGATCATTTTTTAGCATCCCCTCCTCTATATGAAAATATTATTTTTAGTAATAATCCACGAGTCACACAACAAAGGTGTACCTAGGAAAGGCAGCATCTTAAACATTGCAGTGAGCAGTTGAACATCAATACAGCCATTGTAAAACTAAACAAGACATTAGTAAAAATGAACCTGCCAACAGAAAGCCATGTCTTTTTCACAAACATAGAACACAGATACATCCTCACCAAGTATAGAATAAGTAACCACAAACCAAAATAGAAATATGTAGACAAAAATGAATCTGAACCCCCAAGAGAACAGATTCCGCATACAATGCAACACCACAGAAACAGTGATGCATGTCCCCTTGTACTGTGCAAAATATAAAGATAGCAGATGTAAATTTGAAAAAACTGACAAATACCAATCACCATTTTACAAATTAACAAATAGAAATAAAACAAAAAATAGAAAATAAGATAATACCATTTAATTGGACTAATACATTTTTCAATTAGCTTTCAGATGCCAAAACCTCCTTCCTCAGGTCAGTACAGTATACTGCTGTTACGGTCCTGTCCTGACCTAAGGATGGAGGTTTTGGTCTTTGAAAGTTAGTACAAAATGTATTAAAATTAGTCCAATAAAAAGATCACCTTATTTTCATTTTCTGTTTATCACCACAGCTACAATATTACGTTATTCTGAAGCAAATAAATAAATATATCTTTTTTTCTACCTTTGTTGTCTCTGGTTTCTGCTTTCCTCCTCTTCACTCTCCCCCTTCCATCCAGCATCTGCTCTCTTTCTCTCTCCCTTTCATCCAGCGCCTGTCTGCCTTCTCTGCCCCTTCCATCCACTGTCTGCCCCCTCTTTCTTCCATCTTGCGTCTGCCCTTTCCCCCTTTCCATATGATGTCTGCCAGCTTTCGCTGCCCGCCTTTTCTTTCCCTTCTATCCAGCCTGTGTCTCCCTCTCTCCTTTTTACATGATGCATTCCAGTATCTCCCCCCTCTCCATCTTTATATCTCCTCTCTCTGTTTCCCATTCATATCCATATTCTGCTTATCTCCTGTCTATTTGATCTTTTTCTCTCCATGTCCACTGTCATTCCCTCTATCTCTCCTATCCATAACCTCCCCTCTGTGTCCCTGTCCCTATTTCCCCCATGTTCAGCATTTGCTCTCTGTATTCCTGTCCCTGTTCCCCCCAAGTTCAGAATCTGCCCTGTGTGTCCCCTTTCCTTCCTATGTTCCTCACCCTTCTTTCTCCTTCTCTCCTGCACTCCCACCCCAGGACCAGTATCTCTCTCCCTCTTCTCTCCCCTGCTTCATAGTACTGCATCTTGTTCTCCCTCTCCCCAGATCCAGCTTTTTCCCAGTCTCCGCTCCCTCATGCATCTCACCTTTCTCTCCCTTCCCCCTCTCACTTCCCTTTGATCTGGCATCACTCGCAGTCCTTTATCCACCCCCTTTTTTTCCCATACCCCTGTCATCGCTTTCCTTCCTCTCTCCACCACCCTTTCCCCTTGAGTCTGGCATCCCTGTCACCCCCTATTAGATCTGGCATCACATCACATCCTCCTCTCTCCATCCCCCTTTCCCTTTGGTCTAGCTGGCTTGCTCTCTTCTCCTTCCTCCCCCGCGTAGGTGGGACGCTGTACAGAGAATAATTCCAGGGCTGGCCGAAGCGAGCACTTACATTGCTGATGCTGCAGGAGGCCTCAAAGTTTAAAGACCAGCAGATTGGGGCGGGCGTGGAATGAGGAGGGGGATAGCGATACTGCAATAGTTGGGGAGGAGACGGGACACCCAAGCAGCACCGCACCAGTTGGAGAGGTGGTGAAGACATACATGGTAGCACTGCACCAGTCATGGGGGAGGGGGAGACATCCATGGCAGCACCCCCTAACAACCTGCACCCAGGGCTGGCTGCCCCCCTGCCCTGCCCTTAGTATGCCACTGCCACTGCACCTTGGGTTACCATATTTGCGGAGACAAAAAAGAGGGCAGAAAAAATAAAAACGGCTGCTAGCTTTGCTAAAGAAATATTTAATTGCAGCCTTTAGTTAATGAACACACATCAAACAGTGACTTATTTACAGTACAGCGGTAAACCATCTACTTTTCAAGAACTTCAGGATTTGAGTTTGACTGAATCTGAACACAAGAGTACTTATCATAAGAGAACATATCCCTCAACAACTTTGGATGGCTTCTGAGATACGTGTGAAACTTTTTGCATGACATATACTTAAAGTTGTGCTGCACAAATAAAATTCCTTTGACAGATTCAAGCCGGTAACCTTCTCTGATCAGGTCTAGGACCCACTGATCCGAAGTAATCTTGGTCCACTCCTCGAAAAAGAGGTTGAGACGACCCCCTACTGCAGGAACCGACGAGTGGACCGGCGCCCCATCATTGTGGAGGATGCCCCTGAACTCCTGGATGTTGCCCGGACACCAATGCGCGTTTGTCCGAACGAAAGAAGTTGCTCTGCTGGAAACAAGTACGTTGACCAAACCCCAAGAGCGCCCCGGGAGATACCTGCGAGCTTCGCGAAAATGTGGCCTGGAAGAGGAGGGAAAAGACAAACTTTTGGAAGAAGGCCTCGGCCTATCCTCAGGCAACAGTTGGGACTTAGAGTCCCCTAGGTCCTTAACAATCTTCTCCAAATCCTCCCCAAATAAAAGAAGGCCCCGAAAGGGTAACCTCACCAGCCTTTGTTTAGAGGCCATGTCAGCTGCCCAGTGGTGTAGCGGGGGCGGCTGCCACCCGGGGCGGATCGCCGCTGCAACCCCCCCGGGTGCAGACCAACACGACACCCCCCCCCACCGGCATAGCGCCACCCCGACATGGTCCCCACCTGCCTACGAGCTCCATCCATCTGCAGCGCTGCTGTAAAAAAGAAATCGCTTCGTCAGCCCTTCCCTCACTCACTGTGTCCCGCCCTTGAGGAAATAGGAAGTTACGTCAGAGGGCGGGACACAGTGAGTGAGGGAAGGGCCGACGAAGCGATTTCTTCTTTACAGCAGCGCTGCAGATGGATGGAGCTCATAGGCAGGTGGGGACCGTGTCGGGGGGGAGGCGCTGCGCCGGGGGGGGGGGGGGTGGACGGATGCACCCCCCCACCCGTTGACACCCGGGGCGGACCGCCCCCACCGCCCTGCCCTTGCTACGCCACTGCAGCCACCTAATGCCGGAGCCAAAGAAGGCGATTGGCAGCAACTGCCACAGACATCTGCTTAGCCGAAGCTTTGACCAGATCATAAAGGGCATCAGCCAAAAAAGAGAGGGCAGACTCCATACGCGGGCCGACCTCAGCGAGGGAACCCGCTCCATTGGTGTGCTGCTCAACCTCCTGCTGCAACCAGGAAAGGCAGGCCCGGGCTACATAGGAACTGCAAATAGCCGCCTGTAAGGAAAGGCCCGAGATATCAAAGGACTGCTTCAGCACGGATTCCAGCCGCCGGTCCTGCATATCTTTCAAATCGACCCCTCCCACCAGGAGAGTAGTCTTTTTAGTCACAGCCGTGACTAAAGCATCCACTTTAGGCATCCCAAAGAGAGCCAACTGACTTTCCCAAAGGGGGTAGATGACACATAACCCTGGCCACCTTCAAGGGACCCTCAGGGTCAGACCATCGAGCTGAAATAAGCTCTCGGATGGAAGCATGCACGGGAAAAGCCCGAGAAGGCTTCTTAGTGCTAGCCATCCTAGGATTAATAGAAGAGGCAGCTCCCTCGTCAGGATCTTGAATACAAAGGGCCTGTAAGGCATCAGAAATGAGAGCTGGCAGCTCGTCGCGGTGGAAAATCCAAACCGCTTTAGGGTCATCCAACTCCTGTGGCAAGCAGCCACCCTCATCTGGATCATCAGTCCGTGAGGGCCTGCCAGACCCCTCAGACTCTCCGAAACTAGACTACGGGGGAGAACAGTCCCCCTCAGACAGGGTATTCACTCGTCTACGCTTAGCGTCAACCAAAAGCTCGGGGGAAGAAATAAAGTCTCCAGCAGAAGCTGGGCTATAAAGAACCGGAGGCAACCCAGACCGACAGGAATTGTTAGGAGCCTCAGGCAGTGTTCTTTTTAACATAAAAGCCTTATGCATCAGCAGCACAAATTCAGGGGAGAAAAACTCACCCTGTACATCTGCCCCCACATTGGGGGAAGCGGAGGCAAAAGCTCCTCTAGAAACCTCTAAACAAGGCATCCCCCTGCACTCAGACCCCTCTGCAACCGCGAGGGTCGAGTCACGTGGCGCCTCCAAGATGGCGGCCACTGCCAACTCCGGTGGGTGGGAAGACTCACCGCCCGCCATGCTCTTGCCAGCATTAGCATCTAGGCAGCATGTGCTGCAAAGCCCCGCTGCTGATCTGCGCTTCCCACAGTGGGAGCAGTGCTTAACCCCTTCAGCAGCCATCAAATACAGAAAACAAAATGGCGCCTTCGCACCAAAACTTACCCCGCACAGAGCGCTGTCAGTGGGAACCTCCCCGGAGGAGCTGGGCACCACTCTCACCTCAGGAGACTGAGTCAAACAAGCTGCGGTCAAGCTGCACCGAACCAGGAGCTCAGGAGAAAGCTTCTCTCTATTTTTGTTTTTTTTTTTACTGTGAGGAAAGTTAGAGAGGCAGGCAGGCAGGCAGCCACAGAGGAACTCCGGGAGGAGGGGGAATGGGGTAAGGCAGGGACAGGGAAAACCAAGTATGCCTTCAAAGTGGGCACCACCAGCCACAACACCCCCTGCTCTACTGGCAAAGCACAGGAGCCACCCCAGGCAGAAATCCAGGAGCTGAGAAGCGACGTCCACACCTGCTGGGAGACAGAGTTATACTGAAGGCAGAGGGGGTTGGGTGTCCTAGAACACCATGTGCTTTCAGTGTTCTCTATCTCCACCTGCTGGTAGGTGGATACAACCCATCAGTTAATGGATTCATCTGCTGTTGATGACAAGGAAGAGGACATTTCCCTAAAAATTAAAAATCCTGGAGGACTCATCTGAAGAAGTCTAAAAAGAGGACATGTCCTCTTAAAAGAGGACAATGGTAACCCTACTTGCACCGGCCCTTATGGAGAAAAGCAATGCAGGTGGTGATCTTTGCAGTAAAGGTCTAGAATTCAAAATCATTAACATCATCCCTCCCTCTTCCTCTGCATAAAAAGAGAAGTTTACTGTGACTAAGCAATCCATAAAGCAGGCTTCAAGGCAGTGGCGTAGCAAGGGCGAGGCGGTGGGGGCGGTCCGCCCCAGGTGTCATTGGGTGGGGGGGTGCTCCACTCCCGCTGCTCCGCCTTTAAAATTTTTTTTCGAAGCGCCGGAGAGTGGCAGGCAGCGCGCCTCGCGTCTGCCCTGCTAGTAAAGATCTCGCTGACGTCGTTGCCCTTCCCACATTGAGTCCCGCCCCCCTCTGAGGCAACTTCCTATTACCGCGAGGGCGGGCGGGACTCAGTTTGTGAAGGACGATGACATCGACGAGATCTTCTTTACTAGCAGGGCAGATGCGAGGCGCACTGCCTGCCACTCTCTGGGCTTAGAAGCCATGAACCCCTTGCACACACCTCCAATCAGAACAAACGATCAGACCATCGAACGTCCTCAGTAGACTTAACATAGTGTTTCAACACTCGTTTAACATCCAAACACTTCAAAAGTCTCTGCTCCTCTGAGCCGGAGAAAGAACCTAATACAGGCAATACCACCGGCTGAGAAACATGAAACCTAGTTACCACCTTGGGAAGAAAGGAAGGAACTGGCCGCAGCACCACTCAATCAGAACAGAACTCCAAAAATGGAGATCTACACGACAACGCCTGCAACTCCGAAACTCGCCAAGCCGAAGCAACGACTACCAAAAACACTGACTTTAGAGTCAAGTCCTTCAGAGTACAAGACGACAAAGGCTCGAAGGGAGGCTTAGTAAGAACCGTAAGCACCAAATTCAGATCCCAACTAGGAAAAGAACATTGCAAGGGAGGACGAAGAAGATTCATGCCCCTGAAAAAACACACCACATCCGGATGACTAGCTAACGATCTCCCCTGGACACGACCACGAAAGCACGATAAAGCCGCAATTTGCACCTTAAGAGAAACCAAAGCAAGACCCTTTACAAAACCTCGCTGCAACTTATGTCAGAAGGATCCAAGATGGCATCTGGACTAGAAGTGTGTCTGTTTTAGCTCCGGACTCTCTGTGAAAACTTTGGCGAAACGGGTAAATCCTCCAACCAGAAATGGGGAAGAGGAAGGGGAAAACCTGTACACTTACCTCCACGAGTGGGGTGAATGTCCCCCCCATGTGCCAAACGACACTAGATGAACTCGGACTACAGACACTGGGAGGTCAGGAAAATACCACGAGGGGTCCACCGATAGAACGGGACCATAGTGCAGAGGAAGTGTCTCTTACTCCTCCCTCGTTTATGGCACCTCCGAGACCAGGAACAGGACTGGTGGTAACAGAGCTACAGCTGACTGAAACAGGGGCGTAGCCACGGGTGGGCCCAGGCCCACCCACTTAAGCCCAAGGCCCACCCAGGAATGGTGCACCTCGAGTCAGGCTGGTCTTAGGGCGGTCCGGGCGCTCGCGCTCTAAGGGGCCCCGTGTGGTGCGCCTCCTTCCCGCCCTTGGCCCGACAGGCAGCCCTCCTCCGTTCTGTCCCCCCCCCATGCAAGAGTGTTGAACCTGTCCTTTTTCTTTCAGTAGCAGCGAGCGACGTGAAGACACTGCTTCAAGTTCTCCCTTTCCTCTTCACACAGTGTCCATCCCGCCTTTACGATGATGTATTTCCTGTTTCCGCGAAGGCGGGACGGACATTGTGTGAAGACAGGAAAGGGAGAACTTGAAGCTGGCGAGCTTGCAGTGCCTTCACGTCGCTCACTGCTACTGAAAGAAAAAGGACAGGTTCAACACACTCGTGTCCGCACGGGGGGGGGGGGGGGGGGGGGAATGGAGAGGACTCAGAGGGCTGTTGGGGAGCTGAGGGAGGGCAGGGAGAATCGCTGGCCATGGATGGGATGGGAGGGCAGGGGGAGGGAGAGGGGAGCTGAGGGAGGGCAGGGAGAATCGCTGGCCATGGATAGGATGGGAGGGCAGGGAGAGGGAGAGAACCATAGGCGTAGTTTGACTGTTTCATTTGGGGGGGGCAAAGAATGGGCGGAGCATATTAGCATATCATTTGCATATATACATATGCAAATGAATATGCTAATGTGGAGGAAGGAATTGAAATTTACAGGCAAAATATCACAGATGCACATTTCAAAAAGCTGACACATTTCAATTAATAAATTATGAATAAAATATTTATCTACCTTTGTTGTCTGATCATTTAGTTTTTCTATTCGCTTTGGTCCCAGTGTCTTCTGTTTTATGCAGTGTCTTCTTTCCAGTAGGCTTCCCTCTGCTCCCCACCCTCCCAGTCCCATCCATCTCCTGCTCCTTCCCTCTGCTCCCCACCCCTCCCAGTCCCATCCATCTCCTGCTCCTTCCCTCTGCTCCCCACCCTCCCAGTCCCATCCATCTCCTGGTCCATCCCTCTGCTCCCCACCCCTCGCAGTCCCATCCATCTCTTGCTCCTTCCCTCTGCTCCCCACCCCTCCCAGTCCCAACCATCTCTTGCTCCTTCCCTCTGCTCCCCACCCCTCCCAGTCCCATCCATCTTCTGTTCCTTCCCTCTGCTCACCATCCCTCCGTCCCATCCATCTTCTGCTCCTTCCCTCTGCTGTGCCTGACCTCTCCCAATCCCATCCATCTCCTGGTCCATCCCTCTGCTCCCCACCCCTCGCAATCCCATCCATCTCTTGCTCCTTCCCTCTGCTCCCCACCCCTCCCAGTCCCAACCATCTCTTGCTCCTTCCCTCTGCTCCCCACCCCTCCCAGTCCCATCCATCTTCTGTTCCTTCCCTCTGCTCACCATCCCTCCGTCCCATCCATCTTCTGCTCCTTCCCTCTGCTGTGCCTGATCTCTCCCAATCCCATCCATCTCCTGGTCCATCCCTCTGCTCCCCACCCCTCCCAGTCCCAACCATCTCTTGCTCCTTCCCTCTGTTCCCCACCCCTCCCAGTCCCATCCATCTTCTGTTCCTTCCCTCTGCTCACCATCCCTCCATCCCATCCATCTTCTGCTCCTTCCCTCTGCTGTGCCTGACCTCTCCCAATCCCATCCATCTCCTGGTCCATCCCTCTGCTCCCCATCCCTCCCAGTCCCATCCATCTCTTGCTCCTTCCCTCTGCTCCCCACCCTCCCAGTCCCATCCATCTCGTGCTCCTTCCCTCTGCTGTGCCTGACCTCTCCCAATCCCATCCATCTCCTGGTCCATCCCTCTGCTCCCCACCCCTCGCAGTCCCATCCATTTCTTGCTCCTTCCCTCTGCTCCCCACCCCTCGCAGTCCCATCCATCTCTTGCTCCTTCCTTCTGCTCCCCACCCCTCGCAGTCCCATCCATCTCTTGCTCCTTCCCTCTGCTCCCCACCCCTCCCAGTCCCATCCATCTTCTGTTCCTTCCCTCTGCTCACCATCCCTCCGTCCCATCCATCTTCTGCTCCTTCCCTCTGCTGTGCCTGACCTCTCCCAATCCCATCCATCTCCTGGTCCATCCCTCTGCTCCTCACCCCTCCCAGTACCATCCATCTTCCCTCTGCTCCCCCCCCCCCCCCGCGAGGTCCAAGATGGTGACTCCGTTTACCCCCTCTCTTCCTCCCTCCCTCCGGCACAGGCAACAGTCTTCAGCTTTTTCAGCGTTCCTGGCAGCGGTAGCGATGTACACGCTGCCTTCGGTCTGCCCCGGAAGCCTTCTCTTCAAGTTCCTGTTCCCACCTATGCGGGAACAGGAACTTGAAGAGAAGGCTTTGGGGCAGAGCCGAAGGCAGCGTGTACATCGCTACTGCTGCCAGGAACGCTGAAAAAGACTGCTGCCTGCGCCGGAGGGAGGGAGGAAGAGAGAGGGGTAGACGGACATGCTCCTCTCCGTCCACTTGGCTTCCCTGCCCTCTCTGTCTGCGTCCCGCCTTCCTCTGATGTCAGAGGAAGGCGGGACGCAGACAGAGAGAGCAGGGAAGCCAAGCGGATGGAGAGGAGCGCGTGCGTGCATGTGTTTTTTTTTTTTTAACTAATGGCGCGGCGGCGCCTCGTCGTCGTTTGGGGGGGCATTGCCCCCTCACCCCCCAGTCTACGCCTATGGAGAGAACAGATCGCTGGACATGGAGAGGAGGGCAGGGGAGGGGAGAGAACAGATCGCTGGAGGGAAGGGGAGAGAGGAAATTGCTGGACATCAGGACATGGATGGATGGATGGAGGGGAGAGAGGAAATTGCTGGACATGGATGAGGAGAGGGGAGGGCAGGGGAAGAGAACATAAGGACACAGGAGGATGGTGGACATGGTGAGTGAAAAAATATCAAATAGAAAGAAGACACTGCATAAAACAGAAGACACTGGGACCAAAGCGAATAGAAAAACTAAATGATCAGACAACAAAGGTAGAAAACATTTTTTAATTCAGAATTTATTAATTGGAATATGTCAGCTTTCGGAAATGTGCATAGCAATTGCCTTTGCATTGTGTTCAACAGAAAGGAAATGTATTTCTGTTGTTACTTCTCCAGTGTCGTAGTATATGTTAAGTTTAACTTCTTGGGGTTCTCAATTCAATTTTTGTGTAAATATTTTAATTTCTAATTTGTGATCCCTTGGTCTGTATTTGGTGAAGGTCTGTCGGTGTGATTAGTATTGGCAGGTGGGGAAATTGGAGGGGAGGTAGGGAGGAGAGGGGATCAGAGAAAGTGCCCTCCTTTATTTTCTGACCTGGGCCATAGCATGTCTAACACTGGCCCTGACCCTTCCTTTATAACTGGTGGGGAACCCCAAGCATCCCCAGCTGAGAGCCTCCTCCAGAGGCAGCCAGAATTCCCTTCTACCAAACTCTCCAGTCAGTGACAGCATCCTTGAGCCACCGACTACTAAGCACGCATGTGGTGCTGGCATTAGTGGCTTAGGGACATTGCTGCTGCCTGCCAAGCTTGGTAAAAGGGAGTTCTGGCTGTCTTTGGAGAAAGTCTTCAGCTAACAGAGCTTGAGGATCCTCATTAGCTAAAGTATTTATATTTTGAGGTGGAGGTATGGCGGGGCAGAGATAATTTTGTGCCCACCCACTTTAGGCTCAGGCCCACCCAAAATTGGCTGTTTGGCTACACCACTGGCACTGAAACCTCTGATGTGAGAGGAAAATCGGCAGCTGCGTGTGGAGGGCCTGCAGCCATCTCGACTCCTGTGGGAACAACGTTTGCAGATAATCAGGTGTGTTCTCCTGATTTACCTACAATAACACAGATCAGTCTTTCCAGAGGGAATGGTGGTCAAGCTAAACCGGCTGTAATAACAATGGAAGTACTTTGGAATGCAATCCAGGGTATAAATACAACTCTCCAACAGATTTCAAGCTCCCTTTGAGGAGAGATGACTGAATTAAAACAGATTCAAGCTCAGAACATTGTGAAGATCGAGGAGCAGACTTCTAAGATTGAAGCTTTAGAACAAGAGGTAAAATCAGTAATAGACTAAATTGTTGTGTTAATTAAAGATAGTAACTACCAAAAACGTAAAATTGAATACCTGGAAAACCAGGCCAGGAGGAACTGCTTACATTTATTAAATTTTCCTAAGTCTCCAATTATCCCAGCACTGGAAATGCTAAAAAAGTATTTCAAAGAAGTGCTTGGTATTCCACCTGGAGCATTTCCACCAATTACAAGGGTTTTATATATTACTGGAACTAAGGGAAAATCTGATCCTCCACAACCAGATTTAAATCTTACGGACTTTCTTGAAAATTCTATGGAAGTTATATCCGAAAGGACTACAATGTTAGTAACGTTTGCTTTAGAACATGATCGAAATAATATATTAAGAGTGTATTTCCGTCACTTAAATGCGTTTTTCCTAGGTTCAAAAATTCAGATGTTTCCAGATTTTTCACGTGACACTCAAAAGAGGAGAAAAGAGTTCTTGACCTTAAAACCAAGAATTCTTAGTTTAGGAGGGCTTTTCCTCCTTAAATTTCCCTGTAGATGTATTATTTCCTTGAATGCCACTAATTATATATTTTGTACTCCTTGGAAATTATTGGAATTTATAACTAGTAAAGAATAAGTTGGAGTAACACTAGATTGCATGCACTACTTGGCTGTATATTCCTATATACCTTCTACTCCTAGATTAACAAAATTTTTGTTTATTGATGTACATTTCCTAGTACTTGGATCACCTTATTGTGGACAAATTATTGAAAGTATTATTTCCTTATTGGTTTACTTTGTATTTACCAAGTTTGTAATATTTTCCTAATTTCTATATATTTATGTTATTGCATAAATGTAAGTTGAAAATTTATAAATAGAGTATAAAAAAAAAACCTCGCTGCAAAAAATCCCAAATTTGCGGAACCAAAGCACTAAAAGGAGATAAGCTAAACTCCTTACACCAGTCCTCAAAAATCCGCCAAGTGCGCACATAGTTCAAAGAAGTAGACTGACGACAAGAGCGAAGCATCATAGCAATGACCTCAGCAGAATAACCCCTCTTAATCAGCTTAGCTCTCTCAAGAGCCAGGCCGTAAGACAGAATCGATCCGGATCCGGATGAATGACCGGCCCCTGCGACAAAAGATCTTGCGTGACCGGCAGCCTGAAGGGAAGATCCACCAAAAGACGTCGAAGGCATACCACGGTTTTCGAGGCCAATCCGGTGCCACCAAAATCAGACGTCCCCTGTGCGTCTCGACCTTCTGAAGAAGACACCCTATCAGAGGCCAAGGAGGGAAAGCATACAGTAGACCGGTTGGCCAAGATTGAAGAAGAGCGTCCATGCCCTGCACTTTGGGATCCTTGCGACGACTGAAGAACAGAGGACGTTTTGCATTGCGCACGGAGGCAAACAGGTCCACCCTGGGCGACCCCCAACAATCGACCAGGAGCTGAAACGCCCCTTTGCTGAGCGACCACTCGCCCGGATCGAGCATATGCCAACTTAGAAAATCTGCTTGAACATTTAGGATCCCTGCCAAGTGAACCGCTGAGAGAGCCACCAGATGCACTTCCACCTATTGAATCAAAAGCGATTCCTCTCGCTCCAACAGCAGACTCCTCGTCCCTCCTTGCCGATTGATATATGCTACCGCTGTGGCATTGTCTGACAGTACTCGCACCGCTCGGCCTCTCAGGAGATGAAAGAACCACTGGAGCGCCAGACGAATCGCTCTGGTCTCCAACAGGTTGATTGACAACAATGTCTCCTGATGAGACCAGAGACCCTGAGAAAACTGCCCTTGACAGTGAGCTCCCTAGCCACTTAGACTAGCATCCGTCATCACCACTGTCCAGTTGGGCTGATCTAGAGGCATACCTTTGGTCAAGTTGGCGTCCCGCAGCCACCAACGCAGACTGGTCTTCACTGGGAGCAAGAGAGGCAAAGCTTGATGAAGGGAATCCCTCTGGGACGACCATCTCGACAAAAGAGACCTCTGAAGAGGCTGCATGTGCACTCTGGCCCAGGGCACTGCCTCGATCGCCACCGCCATAGAGCCTACGATCTGTAGATAGTCTCTTGCAGACGGACTCAAATTCTGCAAGAAGAGACGAATCTGAGCCTGCAACTTGAGAACCCTGGCCTGTGGAAGAAACACTCGGCCCTGCCCGGTGTCGAACCGGACTCCCAGATACTCTATCGACTGAGAAGGCTGAAGACGGCTCTTCTGTACATTGACTACCCAACCTAGGGAATACAAGAAGTCTACTACCCGAGCAGTTACCTGAACACTCTCGTGGTAAGACTTTGCCCGGATCAACCAATCATCTAAGTAAGGATGCACCAAAATGCCTTCCAGTCTGAGAGCCGCCGCTACAACAACCATGACCTTGGTAAATGTACGAGGAGCAGTCGCAAGACAGAAAGGAAGGGCCCGAAACTGAAAATGCTGACCTAGCACAGCAAAACGCAGGAAACGTTGATGTGCCGGACGAATTGGAATGTGAAAATAGGCTTCTGTAAGATCGAGAGAAGTCAGAAACTCTCCGGGCCTCACTGCAACAATGACGGACCGCAGAGTCTCCATCCGAAAAGAGGATACTTTTAGGGCCCGATTGACCGCCTTGAGATCTAAAATCGGACAGAAAGAACCCTCTTTCTTGGGCACCAGAAAATAAATGGAGTAACAGCCCTGACAAAGTTCCGCCCAAGGAACTGGACAAATTGCTCTAAGGTCTAGAAGCCTGCGGAGAGTCTGTCTGACGGCTATAGCCTTGACGCAAGAACGACAAGGGGATTCTAGGAACGCATCTGACAAAGAATGAGCAAACTCTAAAGTGTACTGTAAGCATTTATAGGTGAATAACTCTTCTGGGCAAAGCTACCCAATGAGTAATTCCCAGGTTCCGTTTACAGAAGTCTGGCTAAACCAACTTCCTAGCTCTCTGTCCAGGGGTGGTTATTATAAAAGAACCTGGCTGTTCTGGGCCTACACCAGAACTTTTCTTCTGTTAGAGAGAACTGGAATAAAGCAAAGTCACTGCTGAAATATATTAATTTATTATATAGGTAAGAAAATATAAATAATACACCCTACACTACGGCTTAGCTGTACAAATGTAGCTCCCTTATGCTGATAAGCAAACTATAGAATGTATTGTCTAACTAAAACACTGATATCACTGGTTACTAGGTTATTACACAATCCTGATTAGCAATACTGACTAGGTCATGAAGTAAACAGTTAGCAGCACATCTTCCTGACCACAGTTCTGACTAACCCGCCTTTGCTGAGGCAAGAACCTACTAGCTAATCCCCGACTATTAGTAAATAAACCTCTGTAATCCTCACCTAGCTGACCCTGGGTGGTCGCTCAGATGAAGTGGACACCAGTTTTCCTTTTAGACTCCAGCTGTCTTCCACAGCGAGTCCCCGTCTTAGGAAACAGCACAAGCTCCTTGCAGCATGCAGGATTACAGTCCCTCTGGCTGGTACAGCTGAACCAACAGGTACTTTCTTCAGATGGTCAGGTCACAAGGTTGTGGACCACTTCAGGTCTCGCTGGTCTTCTCGCCAGCTACCCTTCTTCCAGTAGAACCAGACAAATTCTCCCTTGCTTCTTTCTCCTCTGTCTGTCTTTTTTCTCTTTCTGGTTTTCGCTCTCTGGCCCCTGATTCCCAGGTGACCAGACCGCAACCAATCAGGATCTTGTCCAGCACCTTCCCTGAGCAAGAAAACCTTTTTGATCTTCCAGTTGTTACATTGTGGTATGCATTCCTGTCTCTCATCAGACTCGCTGGCACCATGGCCTTACCCCCTGTAGCTCATCAGGGAGGAGCAAGGGTCAGGTAGCCCACTGCATATCCTTGATTTTTTTCCAGACCTGCCAGTTATTTACCACAAGCAGAGCTCTGCCACAAACAGAAAGTTGAATCTGCTTGGTCACTGAAGTGCAGGGTCTTAGTTCACAGACTCCATCTTGACATAGTTGTATACACAGGCAGAGACCAGCAGAGTGAGGCTCACAGGGAAATAGCCCTACAGTACCCGTCTCGAATAACCTCTAAGACCCACTGATCTGAGGTAATCTGGGCCCACCTCTCTTGAAATTGAGCTAAGCGAGTGCCCACTTGAACTAGAGGCTGGGCCTGCACACCTTCATTGTTGAGGGCGGGAGGAGGAGGAAAGAGAACTCCCTGCCTCTCGACCTCCCCGACAACCTCCTCGAAAGGACTGAGTCCTTTGAAAAAATCTGGAGCGTTGTCCCTGAAAAACTCTGACAGGCCGAAAATGACAAAAATCACAGCCTCTACCACGAGCTGAGAAATTGCCACGACCAGATCCTCTCGAACGATCCTCCGGCAACCTAGGAACCTTAGCCTCACCCAGGCTATTCACCAGCTTGTCCAATTCTTCTCCAAAAAGAAAAGAGCCCTTAAAGGGAAATTTACTCAGCTTAGATTTAGAGGCCGCATCCGCCGACCAACCACGGAACCATAGTGTACGACGAGCCGCAACCGAAAGGGCCATAGACTTAGAAGAAGCCCGTTGCAAATCATAAAGAGCATCTGCCAAAAAAGCTGAACCCGTTTCCAGCTTAGCTACTTCCTGATCAATAGCCAAAAGATCATCTGAAGAACGATCCAAAACCTTCTCAGACCAGTGGAAACAAGCTCTTGCTACCAAGGAGGCACAAATTGCAGCTTGCACTGCTAAAGCCGAAACATCAAATGAATTCTTCAACAAGGATTCAATCCGGCAATCCTGGGGATCTCGCAGAGCTGTACCACCATCTACCGGGACAGTATTTCACTTGGTAACCGCGGAAACCACCGCATCCACTACAGGAGAGCGTAAAAGGACTTTATCTCCATCAGGAACCGGATAAAGCCTGCCCATGGACCTAGCTAGCCAAAAAGCAGAATCAGGAAACTGCCACTGAGCCTGAATAATATCCCTAATATCCTTTGCATAGGAAAAGACTTACCCGCTCTGCGAATACCCTTGACCAGCAAATTCACCTTTCTGGGCTCCGAGACCACAAGATCCTGATCATCAAAACGCAAGGTAGAAGAAACCTGTGAAATGAGCTCCTGAAGGTCATCCCTATGGAAAATCCTTACCACTGAAGGATCTTCGCCCACAGGAAGAGACTCTTCCCCCCTCAACTGCCTGCTCTAGTTCCTCAGGAAATTCATCCTCAGGGAACCAAGTCTCCTTCTCTAAACAAGGCATGCTGTGCTGAGGGCCAAAAGAGACCTCCTGTTCTGCTTCCACAGCTTGTCTGGCCCGTTTCACAGGCAGAGAAGATCCCTCCAGAGGAGCACTTCCTGGAGGGTCTACAGGAGCCGCCTTGTGTAATAAAAAGGCCTGGTACATTTGTACCACGAACTCTGGAGGGAAACCTGCATTAGTTGGAGCAGATAAAGCAGGCAGAGAGGCCTGGGACACAGCACTCGGCGAAGCCTCTAAAATGGCGGCGTTTCCCACCAAAACCCCCGAATCGCCCCCCCCACCCGCCGCCAGCATCGACGAAGTGGCCGAAATACTAACATCTGTACGCTGCTCTTATAAAACCTCTGCAGCAGTGCAAAACTTATAGACGCCGCTTGCCCCGAGGCCCCGATGCTGACAAACCGAGCACCGCCAAAGTTTTTCCGACATCACGACGAACAGCTGATCAGGGTTGCCAGGTGGAAAAATTTTTTCCCACCCAATCGAGCCCAAATCCAGCCCAAAACCCGCCCAAAGTCAAACCCCGCCCCTGACACCCCCACCCCCGCGTCATCATCCCCGCCCCCGCCGTCATCAACCCCGCCCCCGCCGTCATCAACCCCGCCCCTGCCCTCATCGGCTCCGCCTCCCCCGTCATCAGCCCCGCCTCCCCCGTCATTGGCCCCGCCCAAAACATCACGAACTCTGCCCAAAACGTCACTAACCCCGCCCCCCGCGGCAAAAAAAAACGCTTTTAAAACCGCCCAAATGACCCAAAAGGAGCCCAAAAAACCGCAACCCGCCGCGGGCAAAAATTTCCCGTGTCGGGTCGCGGAAAACCGCCCAATTGGGCAGTAAAACCGCCCACCTGGCAACACTGCAGCTGATTCCAAAAACAAAACCGGCGTTTTAACTAAACTGTGAAGAGCCGCCCAACGAACAGCTGATTACCCAAAACAAAACTGGCGCTTTAACTAAACCACGAATAGCCACTTAAAAAAAAAAAACAACAACAGCTGTGCTGCAAGTAGCGAACCTAACAGCCCGAATCGCAAGGCCTTGGGCTTTTTTTTTTTTTTTAATGCAGCTGCCTCTCCTTTGCTTTCAAAAGCTCTTCTCAGGAAGAGTTTGAGGAAAGTTTTTGAGCCAATACAGCCAAAGCAAAAAGGAAGGGAAAGGGGGGAGGGACTCAGGCCACCCGAGTATAACACCCCTGAGGCACAAAGAGACCCCCAGGGGGCCTCGGCCTCGGCCTCTATAAAGCAGGTTTGTTTGTTTGTTTTTTAAATTTTAAAACGCACAGAAAGTAATAGAAGAAACCTGTATACACAATATGGAGTGGAGGAGTAGCCTAGTGGTTAGGGTGGTGGACTTTGGTCCTGAGGAACTGAGTTCAATTCCCACTTCAGCCACAGGCAGCTCCTTGTGACTCTGGGCAAGTCACTTAACCCTCCATTGCCCCATGTAAGCTGCATTGAGCCTGCCTTGAGTGGGAAAGCGCAGGATACAAATGTAACAAAAGAAAAAATACAGAATAGAGAAAGAATGAGACTGACAGGCTCACCACCTTCCACCTGCTGGAGACTGAGATTACTGGATCTTTCTCTAGCTGGCAAGGGCTCTTATTGGCTCTCTAGAGTCACAGTTTTTTTTCTCAGTCTCCACCTGCTGGAAGGCGTACACAACCCATCAGTCACATTCTGGGCAGGCCCAGAGGGACGCTAAGGAAAAATATCTTTCAAATATTTGAATGTCTGTATTATATCACCGCTGTCTCTCCTTTCCTCCAGGGTATACATCTTCAGGTCATCAAGTCTCTCCTCATACATCTTGTGGCACAAACCACATACCATTTTCATCACTTTTCTCTGAGGTGCTTCAAGTTTTTTTACATCCTTAGTAAGATATGTCCTCCAAACCTGAACACAATATTCCAAGTGGGCCATCACCAATGGCTTGTACAGAGGCATCAACAACACCTTTCTTCTGCTGGTAATCCCCCTCTCTGTGCTGCCTAGCAGTCTTCTGGCAATGGCCACTACCTTGTCTCATTGTTTCATCACCTTGAGATCCTTTCCTAAGCTGTACTTATCAATCTCTCACTTCCTATCTTGTACATCTCCTTTGGAATTCTGCTCCCCATTCTTCACATTAAATTTTACTTGCCAGACCTTTGATGATTCTTTTAATTCTGGAGATCTCTTCTCATGGTTTCTACTTCCTCTGGGCTATCCACTCTATTGGCTATCTTTGTGTCATCTGCAAAAAGGTAAACTTTTCCTTCAAATCCTTCAGCAATGCTTCTCACAAATATATTAAACAGAATTGGCCACAGTATTGACCCCCGAAGCACACCACTACTCACTTTCCTTTCCTCCAAGCAAATTCCATTTACCACCACCCTCTGTTGCCTGTCTGTCAACCAGTTTCCAATCCAGTTCACCATTTCTGTCATAAGTTTAGCCCTCTCAGCTTATTCATGAGCCTTCTATGAGAAACCGTATCAAAGGCTTTACTGAAATACAAGTAGGGTACATCTAGTGCATGCCCCTTATCTAGTCTCTGTATCTCATACATCTTGGGTCTTGGCTGAGTTCTGGTTCCATTTCCTGATTACTTGCTGCCTGTGAGGGAATGGGTGATATAAGCCTGGGTTTCCTTAAGGACATTCCCTCACTGAGACTGAGATTGAGCTACCTTCAGCTAAAGAGAGCTAGCCTGGTAAATCAGGAGAGTGGGGCTCAGGCAGAGAGAAAGTTAAAAGCCCTATGGCAGAACAGAACAGGGAGGACTTGTGTAAGAAAACCTGCAAGTGTGTTCCAAGTGGGATTGTAGTACCTGAGAGAAGGCTCAGGGAAGAGAAGCAGCCCTCAAATGAATGCTTAAAAGTGGGACTTCAGTTCCTGGTCAGAAAGGCCTAGGGAAGAATAGAGCAGCCTTCAACAGATGTCTTCATCCTATGTTTGTAAGCAGTAGAATCTTAATGCAGGTAGGCAAGTGTGCCTTGAAATCTTGTGAACTAAAACTTCTTGAGACCTGGCCAGGGTCAGACCTGGGGTTTTGATTAACCTTTGAATAAGAGTTTAAGGGGGAATTTATTTCATGAACTGAATAGACTTATGCTCCTTTAACCCATCTGTGAAGAAAACAGGCTTTAACCACTTGTAATTACAAAGCATTTTTGTTTTAGTTGCAACTCATGTGTGCCAGTGTTTTTTGAGGCCCTGCAGCCAGCTGCCATCCACGCTACCATACTGCCAATCTGCTGTCTGTGGAAGTTCTCCAACTAACCTCATGTGGAAGAGGAGCCAGGAAAACTTGGTTCAAATCTCTTTGCTATTCCTTCTGATCTTGGGCATGTCACTTAAATCTCCATTACCTCTAGTAGACAATTAGGGGTCCTTTTACTAAGGTGTGCTAACAGATTTAGCATATGCTAATGATTAGCACATGTTAAAAGCTAAGAAGCCTGAAGGAATAAAATGGGCTTCTTAGCATGTAGAGCGCACTAAATCCATTAGTGCACCTTAGTGAAAGGACCCCTTAGTCTGTAAATCCTTCAGGGATAAGAAAAAAAACTACTATACCTGAATGCACCTTGAGCCACTACTGAAAAAACGTGTGAATTAAATCCAGATAGATAAAACAGAGCCAAATGATAGAGCAAAACACTGTGAAACTTCTTCAGAGATAGATAGATAGATAGTGAATTAACTAAGGGTTGATTATCCCCTAGGTTCTGCCTAGTACTGGAATAAAACTGTCCAGTACCAGAGAGAACCCCGAGAAGGCTGATCAGACCTCAAAATTGACTCCATCTCTGAATAGAATAATTCACTTATTCTTTAAATGAACCAAGGAATTATTAACAGATATTAATAAAGAGAAGGAGAGATAATATAGTTCTAAAGATTATAAATTTATTTACTTACCAAAGGCACCAAAGAATAGACAATTGGCATATACAATCAATTGGTTGTAGGAATTTAATATCCCAGTTGTAAACAGGTACTTTCTGGGTTTTAGTCCTATATCATATATCTTACCACTCAAAGGTATTCAGGGCTCTGATTTGGAGGGAAGCAGGCACAAGACTACGGTGCCATATATATGCACTGCAGTGGGACAATGAAAGTAAGAGGTTCTGGAGGTTTATTACAGTAATCTGGGGTCCATGGGAAGCGTGCCGGATGCGAGGGGAAGAGAGAGCAGGGCAGGCAAATCGGTGGCGCCAGAGACCAGCGCTGGATGAAGGCTTCAGCTGGTAGGGGTTGGGGACCCCCGCCAGCCAAATTATTTGTGGTGGCGGTGCTTCAGCTGGCAGGGGTTGGGAACTCCTGCCAATCAAGATGTACAGTGGTGGCAGTGGGTGGGGAGCGCAGGGCAGTGAGGTGGCAGAGGGGGCAGTGAGGTAGCAGAGGGGGGGTGGCAGTAGGGCGGCAGACCAAAATGTGCCCCCCCCCCCACCACCACCTTGAGGTCTGGCTACACCCCTGATTCAAAGCTGTGGGTAGATCTGGTTGAATGGGCATGAGTATTTGCACATCATCAGCATAGATATAGGGGACGATATTCATACCGCAGGAGTTAGCCAGGCTGACTCCTGCAATCGGCACTGAGCCTGGATATTAATTGCCGGGCCATTTACGGTGACCGGCATTGAATATCCAGTTTATTTTTGGACAGTTTCAACTTAACTGGCCAAGTCAATATTCAGCGCTGGTCGGTTAAGTTGAAACCGGCCAAAGATAAGCCTGCTATTTTGGCAGCTCCAATTTGGCCACCAAACTTAGCTGGTGACGCGCTGAATATTAGCGGATAGCTGACTATATCGCACGATATAGCCGGTTATCCACTGAGTGCTGACTGCGAATATTCATTGAATATTTGCGGATAGCTGATTAAGCACTATTTAACCAGCCAGGACCTGTTCTTCGGTGGTTAAATAGTGCTGAATATTGGGTGGTTAAAATTTTTTGCCAGTTGACTGAAGCAGCTTAGCCAGAGGCTTAAGGTAGATATTACATAAAATGAGAGACAGTATGGATCCCTGTGACACCCCACAGTTCATTGCCCAAGGTAATGATGTACTGTTGTTGAAGAGAACTGATTGTTGTCTGTCTGACACATAGGATTTGAACCATGTAAGTGTCATGCCACTGATACCTGTTTCCACCAGCCTTGTAAGCATGATATTATGATCCACAATGTTGAAGGCTGCTGAGAAATCCAGTAGCACTAACATCGAGGCAAAACCCCTCTCACGGTTTCTGTGCAGATCATCGAGAAGGGACACAAGAACTGTCTCTGTTTTGTATTCAGGTCTGAAGCCAGACTGACATGGGTCTAGTGTAAAGTATTTCTCCACAGAATTTAATTTAAGAAGCAGAGAAATAAGGTTCACCTAGTTTGCTTCAAGTTCAAAGATGTCAGTTTCCAATTAAAACAACAATAACAACAACAACAGAGTTACACGGACAAAGCTAAATTGTTTTCACATAGCAGCAGTATGCAGCTGCTCTCTGAATAAATATATTCATTTAGGAGAACCACATCAATAATATCTCTATCATTAAGTGGCTGAGGAGCCCCTTACTAAGCTGTACTAGTAAATGTTATTTATTTATACAATCTTATATCCCACAATTATCCAAAAACAAGTTTCGGTTCAATGTGGCTTACAGTTGGTGAGCTAGGTGTTACAATTTGCTGGGGGATTAAGGATGAGTTAGGAAATTAGGTTGTTAATGAGTCATTGGTGACATGCGAGATTAATCATAGGCTTTCTTAAATAGATACGTTTTCAATTCCTTTCTGAATTGGAGATAATTGTTGATAATTGTTGATGCTTCTTATGGTCTTGGGGATTGAGTTCCACCATTTGCAGTCTAGGTAGTTGAACCCAGCTATATAGATGGATTTGTAGATGATGTTGCTGCATTTGGGTAGGTGTAGTAATAAGTAGTTCCTGGTTCCTGAGTTTGCGTTTCTTGGTGATAAGTCAATCAGCTCTAGCATATAATCGGGAGCCATGCTGAACAGTGTTTTGAAGAATAGCATGCTGGTTTTGAAGAGTAGTCTAGGCATAATTGGTAACCAATGTAGCATTACAAGCAGTGGTGTTGCTTTATCGTATTTTGACTTTTTGAATGTTAATCTTGCTACCGTGTTTTGGATAGTCTGCAGTGAGTTTAACGTGCTTTCTTTTCTTCCTATGTATGCCACGTTGCAGTAGTCTAGTTGCGGTAATATCAGAGATTGTACTATAAGACGGAATACTTGTCTGGGAAAATAGTCTCTGATCCTTCTCAGTTTCTATAGAGTTTTGAAGCTCTTTGCTGTCACTGCTGAGACCTGGTTTTCGTGAGCTAGATGTTTGTCGATAATGATTCCAAGTATTTTTAATTGAGGTTCAATACAGTATGTTGTTTGATCTGTTGTTAGCGTTTGGAAGGAAGTGGGATTGTTCAAGCTTGATAGTACCAGTAATGTGGTTTTATCTCTGCATAATTTGAGTTTAAAAGTTTTGGCCCATTCTTCCATGAGGTCTGTTCCTTTTTTTGCCTTGTCCGATATCTCTATGATATTTTTACTGAATGGTATGTATATTGCGACATTATCAGCATATATGTATGACTTAAAACCCAAGTCCTCCAGTTTCTTTCCAAGTGATACCATCATAATATTAAATAGTGTTGGTGATATGGGAGATCCTTGTGGTACTCCACATTCTGGAGTCCAGGAGGTTGAGAGCTGTTTGGACATTTTTACTACATATGATCTGGTTCTTAAGAAGCCATTTATTCAGGCTGCCACTGTACCACTGATTCCCATGTTGACTAGCTGAGTCATTAATACTATATGGTCTACTACGTCGAATGTGCTCAACATGTCGCCTTGTAGATCAAGATGGCGGCGCTAAAGGTCATTTCAGCACTGCGCTCCTGAGTTTCTGTAGAGCTGTACTGCCAACAGAAGTTCTCTCTCCATTATTTTTTAGATGGGGAAGAGAAAGGGGAAAACTCAGGCCCCTACCTCCGTGGCCTCGACGTCGATCCCCATCTTGCGGCAGACAACCCTCGAGAGCTTCGGAGTCGGGACTCTGGGTGCAAGGACACCTACTTTGACGGGCTCGACTCCGCAGGGGGCTGAGCGCAGCGCTGAGGGAGCAACGTTAAGTCCTCCTGACTTCACCCCTCCTCCACAACTCGGAGGCATACTGCCGCTGGAGGACCCACAGCAGCTCGAGAGGGTGGCTGCTGTGGATGGAGGACCTTCCAGCGTGCCTGCCTTGGTGAGCGGAACAACTATGCAGGGTCAGACGCGGGTCGCTGCCCCTACAGCCCAAGGAATATCTCCTGGTGAGAGTGGAGATTTGGTAAGACCAATGCGGGTGACAATGGAAACATTATGGGACGCTATCCAGCAGGTGAACAAAAGGTTACTATAGATGAATGTTGCAATGACTGGCGAAATTAAGGAATTAAAACAGTTTTCTCAAAATCTGTCTACAGACTTTCAGGAACATAAACAAAAACTAGGTGGTGTTGAAGATGATGTTAAACAATTGAAGAATTTAACAGAGACTATGATAAAGGATAAAGAAATTCAAGAAAGAAAAATAGAATATTTGGAGAACAATGGAAGGAGGAATAACCTTAGGTTTTTGAAATTTCCTAAATCTCCCTTAATTTCAGCTACGGACATGTTAAAAAAGTATTTTAACGAGATATTGGGGATTCCTATGGAGGGTTATCCCCCCAATAACGAGGACTCAATATATTTCAGGGACTGTGAAAGATCAAAAAATGCAACCATAGGTTCCTCCAGATCTGAATCTAACTGAATTTCTTAAAAACTCTCTGGAGACAGTTACAGAGAGAACTACGCTGATTGTGTCTTTTGCCCTGGAATTGGACAGAAATAACATTTTAAGACTTTATTTTCGCCATTTAAATGATTTATTCTTGGGGCAAAAAATTCAAATTTTTCCAGATTTGGCAAGAAGCACTCAAAAAAGAAGGAAAGAATTTCTATCGTATAAAACTACAGTACTTAACATGGGTGCTACTTTCCTGCTAAAATTTCCTTGCAAATGCTTCATAGCGAATAACTATATATTTTCCCCCTTGAAACGATTACAGTTTATCTCAGGTGGGAAAATGTGGGATACAAGTGCAATAAATAAATAAAATCTAAGGAAACTGTTAGCTTACCTGTAGTTTCGCTTCCCTAATTAGAGTGCTGTAACGTTGGCTGTAAAAATTCGAGTTGCCCCTTCTGTTATATTTTTTTTTGCTTATTGATTGTAATATTTCCTAGTATCTTGATCCTATTGTTGGGGACAAATGTAAATCTAGTATTTTATACTTTAACCATAGGGTTGTAAGTATTGCTCTTTTTTTTTAACCTTTAAGTCTAATTCTGATATTTCTAAGTCTATCCGTATGGATGTAAAAATTAATTGCTAAATAAAAAAAAAAGTGTGCTAAACATGTCAAATTTTAGTAGTAGAATTTTCTGACCTTGGCACATCAGACTTCTGAATTTAGTTATGAGCGTGGTTATGACTGTCTCTGTGCTGTATAGTAGTCTAAAACCTGATTAGAAGTTATGGAGGATTGAGAATTACATCAAGTATTCCATTAATTATTGTGCTACTAGGCCCTTCATCATTTTGGTCAGTTTTGGTATTGAAGCCACTGGGCTGTAGTTTGTAAGATCGTTGATTTTGTTTGTAGCATTTTTTGAGATTGGGTAAGTATGATGTTGCCCTTATCCGAGGGGAAGCATCCATTCGAGAACATGTATTCTATATGTTCCGAGTAGCATTGGATGAACCAGTCTGGCAGGTTTCTCATCATGTATTTAGGGCAGCTGTTTAGAATGCATTTAGCGTGTGTGTACCTTGTTAGTATTGTTTTGACTGTTGGTTGTGGATATTTTGAAGGAGGACCATATTCTGTCTGCCTTGCTACATATGGTCCTGGTCTGTTTCATATTCATGTAAGAATTCTGTGAGAAGATGTTTGCGGTGGTCCTGGTCTGTTTCATATTCGTGTAAGAATTCTGTGAGTGATGTTTGCGGTGTGGCTAGAGTTGATCTTATTTTTGTTATTTTTTGCGCAAAGTGTCATGCGAGCTCGTCTGCCATCATTGGGATCTCATTTGTTGTTAGTAGGTTTTGGGTGTTTAGTAGGTTGTTCATAAGTTCCTATATTTTTTTCATGTTGATCTGTTCTGGGTTCATGTATGTGTTGTAATATCCTGTATTGGCTTTCTTTATGCTGTGTTTGTACATTCTCAAGGCTTTTCTCCAAGTGTTCGTATTAAGTTCTGTTTTGTTTTTGGACCATTGGTTCATGCCTACCCTACCCTAGACCACCAGGGTATCCTTAAGATAGGGCCAGGGGGCCCTACAGGGGGTGGAGTGGGGGTGGACCTCCAGGAGGGGGTGGATGCTTAGGGGGGTCTTTAGAAGGAGAGGAGTGAAGCTCTGGGGGGCTTTGGGAGGACGTAGAAACTGTGGAGGTCTTCAGAAGGGGGTTCTTCTGGGGGGGGGTTCTTAGGGATGGGGATGCTTTTTGAAGGGGCTTTGGGATAGGGGAGATGCTCTTATGTGGTCTTAGGTAGGGGGAGTTCTTTTAGGGGGGGCTGTTCAGGAGGGGAACACTCTTGGGGAGGTAATTAAAAATGTGATTAACTGTGATCAAAATTTCAAATCAGATAATTAAATGCAATTAAAAATTTTGATTGAACAACAGCTATAATATTTATGTATTTATTTATAACTTGTCTTAGTACTGAATTTGCCCAAGGTGAAGTGCAATGTGTAATATACATACCCAGTGCTGTAGCGAGGGCTAATGACACCCGGGGCGGGTCGCCACTGCGCACCCCCCCGGGTGCAGCACAGCGCGACCCCCCCTCTGCGGCGCACCCCCCTCCAGAGCGACCCCCCCTCCGGACCGCATTCTTACCCCCGGGAGGGCCGATCCGCCCCGAGTGCACGTCACTTGGAGCTGCGTCAGCCCCGCTGGTTCCCTGCTCTCTCTGCCCCGGAACAGGAAGTAGACCTTTTCTTCTGGCTAACCTACTGAAGAGAGCTTTAAACTAAACTCATTGGTAATGGGTGAATCAGGCTCCCAGGTAATTAAAACTCAACAGGTATGTACAATGGCGTAGGAAGGGGGGGCGGGAGGGGCGGGGAAACCCATATTATCAAAACAAGATGGGCGTCCATTTTTCGTTTCGATAGCATGGGAGCCAACTTTTCAAAATTATTGTGGGTGCTAAGCTCAGTGGAAATAATTCATCCCTGAACATATACAAGGAATTTTCTCAATATTGGGGGTGCTCAAGCACCCATAGCACCCACAGAGCCGGCTTATATGCGGTCAGGGACACCCAAATCCCAACATTTAGGTCGACCTTAGAGATGGTTGTCCCCGGTTTTCGGCGATAATGGAAACCGAGGACACCCGTCTCAGAAACGACCAAATCCAAGCCATTTGGTCATGGGAGGAGCCAGCATTCGTAGTGCACTGGTCCCCTTCACATGCCAGGACACCAACCGGGCACCCTAGGGGGCACTGCAGTGGACTTCAGAAATTGTTCCCAGGTACATAGCTCCCTTACCTTGGGTGCTGAGCCCCCCCCCCCCAAACCCACTCCCCACAACTGTACAACACTACCATAGCCCTAAAGGGTGAAGGGGGCACCTAGATGTGGGTACAGTGGGTTTTGGGTGGGTTTTGAAGGGCTCCTATTTACCACCACAAGTGTAACAGGCAGTGGTGTGCTGGTAAATATTTAACAACAGTCTCTCTCCCCGGTCCATCTCTGTGCCCCACCTCCACCTCTGCAACCCCCCCCCCCCCCCCAAATTGCAGAGCTGGCTATAGCTGGGGAGTGAGCCTGGGGGGGGAACAATGCATTTACTCCAGGCATAGAGGCTGGCAAAAAAATTGGGGTTGGTGGGAGGGGGTTGGTGACCACTGGGGGAATAAGGGGAGGTGATCCCTGAATCCCTCTGGTGGTCATCTGGTCAGTTCGGGCACCTTTTTGAGGCTTGGTCGTGAAAAAAAATGGACCAAGTAAAGTCGGCCAAGTGCTCATCAGGGACACCCTTCTTTTTTCCATTATCGGCCAAGGACGCTCATCTGTTCAGCACGCCTCAGTCCCGCTTTCGCTACACCTCCGACACGCCCCTGAGAATTTTGGTCGTCCCCGCTACAGAAAGCAATTGAGGATGCTCAAAATCGGCTTTTGATTATGCCTATTTGGGCAACCCTGAGAGAAAGACGACCATCTCCCAAATTGTGTCGGAAGATGGGCGCCCTTCTCTTTCAAAAATAAGCCTGTATAGTCTGCCAAATAGAATCACTTTTATGTAATTGAAAAGTGAAGTGAACAGCTGAATTTCAAATAATTTGCAATTGCTCAATTGCCATTTTTAAGCATCCTGAATAGGTAATATTGCAATAGTCAATTTTTGGTAAGATCATAATTTAAAACCAAGAGCCTAAGGTAGAGAGATCAAAAAAATTCCTAATAATTCTTAATTTCTTAAATAGATAAAAATAATTGTACTACTGTCCTTACCTGATTTTGCATAGAGAGAGTTATCCAGTTTTACACCATGAGTTTCAATGAAGAATCAAACGAAAAATGATAATTTCCTAAAGTAATACCTTAAGAGCAAAAAACAAAAATAGAAAAAGAAAAAGATAAGAATAAAAGGAAGATAAACTTTAAAAAAATAGGAGAAAGAAAAAGAAAGAACAGTTCAAACCCTCCCCAAGATGATCAGAACTTTCATTTAGCAAATGACTGAGCAAACAGAATTCAAATCCTGTCATCTACGCATTTTCTTGACACCTTCCTTCCCTTCGTTCAGACTTTGGGCTCTCCCTGGATCTTCACTGGACTTTCACTTCCCAAGGACCCATTTTGGTACCTACTGTGCCAAAGCTTGAACCTGTGCTCTGCTGTGTAAATCCTTTACTCCTCTCCACCTCTGAACTCTTAACAGACTCCAAGATTAAGCTCTGGTTGGGTAACTTTCTCCAGTTCTCCTTTCCTGTCTTTCAGAGCTGCCAAGTTACCCAGTTCCAAGAAAGAGATTTTAAGCCATTTCTGGATTTCTAAAAATCCTATCTGCAACACTGATTTCAATGGTTAAAATCAAGGACTACAAATTTATTTATTTAGATTTTGCTCACACTGCTTTATGTATTTATTGCATTTGTATCCCACATTTTCCCACTTCTTTGCAGGCTCAATGTGGCTTACATGAATATTGGAAATATATAATAGAATATACATTTAGTATTATGGAAGGATTTTGGGTAACATGATAATGATAAAGCATCGTATAAAGGATGATATAAAGGATAGTGAAAAAGCATGATATAAAGGATTTGGGTTACATGATAATGAATAAGCATGATATAAAGGCAAATATTATAAGGCAATACTGGATGCATGTGGATGAGTTCATATTTGTTGATCTTTGTTGTATACCGTATTAAAGAGATGGGCCTTCAGTAGTTTGCGGAAGTTGGTTAGTTCATAGATCGTTTTTAAGTTGCGCGGTAGCACGTTCCGGAATTGTGTACTCAAGTAGGAGAAGGTTGATGCATGCGTTAGTTTGTATTTTAGACCTTTACAGTTAGGGAAGTGAAGGTTAGCTTGGCAGAGTTTAAAAAGGGGTTAGACGGTTTCCTAAAGGACAAGTCCATAAACCACTACTAAATGGACTTGGGAAAAATCCACAATTCCAGGAATAACATGTATAGAATGTTTGTACGTTTGGGAAGCTTGCCAGGTGCCCTTGGCCTGGATTGGCCACTGTCATGGACAGGATGCTGGGCTCGATGGACCCTTGGTCTTTTCCCAGTGTGGCATTACTTATGTACTTCAAAACAGCTTCATCAAATGAAAAGTCAGAAGCAGCACCAGAAAGACTGTTATGCAGGATCCTCTGGAGAAAAGTCTTGTGTTCATTTCAGAGCTGCCATAGCCAGTTCCAGGCCTGCCACAGCCTTGCCCCCTTGCATGATTTCTTAGGTAACAGGAGGAAGGGGCAGGGACAGCACCCTTGTAACTGGCAGATCCAGTGCTAAAGTTTTTTGCTTAACTTTTGTTGCTTCTATGATCTGAAGGTTGAGGCAGGGCTGTCCCCATGTCCTGATACACAAAGTGAGTGGAGAAGGGAGGAGTGAGGAATTTGGAGGATGCAGGGAGGGAACAGAGAAGGCTGCAGGACAGGAAGAAGGACCAGCAGTGGTCAATGGTCTGTACATGTAGTCAGCGTTGCCGAGTATGTAATATACGTAAACACTGAAGCCAACATTTAAAAAAAACTGCTCGCTGTGGGGTTTAAAATAGTGACCCCTTTGTAGCTGGCCCACTGTGAATATTCACCTCATTATTTTTATCTAGCTATCGTGGGCACCCAAAAAAGTTAAAAGGAAAAGTGCATGTAGCCTTTTGTCTCCATGAGAAAAAAACAATTAGTACATGTGTCTTTGAATCAAGATCTTCGTTGGATTCTGGTCATTTCTTACTGTAGTGCAAATATTTTATTTATTTGATGCAAGAAAGGCTCTTCAGCACTTTTAAATCCTGGAAAACTGCAAACTGAGGCAGCAGACATTGCAGCAAGAGAGAGGTCATTTTTAGGAAATCATTGCCGGAATGTGAGTTTCAAAAGCTGGTGATGATGATCTTGACAGCCAGAAGAGGGAGTGGATTGAGACATCCTTCCTCATGTAACATTGGGCAAGATCATTTCTCAGCACTATTTGCCTGGGGAAATGAGGTCTGTCTGTGCCACAACAAGTGAAAGCTAGTCAAAACAGAAACAGGGTAAAATTAATAATAATACAAATCTGGACTTTGAATCCAAGAGCTACCAGGACCCAGGAACTTTTTAATACAATTGTGATCAATAATAAAGGGGTTATGCATCTTTCGTTTAAAAATATGAGTAAGAAATATGACAAGATTCTATGTCTGCCTATAGAACACACAGATGTAGCTGCTCCAATGGCTGCACATTGTCACACAATAGACCTGATCGCAGTTCTTGAGAAGAAGGAAGGGGAGGAGAGAGAGAAGTGATATGCAGGGATGGGGTAGAATTGCTCAGAAGAAGGTGGGGGATGGTAGGGTAGATTTCTTAAACGCCAAAGAGAACATTTCAAGACTTACATTGGATATCTAATCCACTTCAATTAACTTATTTGTGGTGTACAATAGAAAATATGTCAATCAGGGGGTAACACAGAAGAGGAGGGGAGAAGACTAAGCGCAGGATGATTCAAAGGCTTCAGAAAAGAGATTAGTTTTCAGCAAGGTCTTGAATCTAGGGTAGGAAGCCTCCTTGCGGAGATGTGAAGGGAGTGTATTCCAAAGAGAAGGACCCAAGAAATTAGAGGCCTGATGGGAGATAGTCAAGTGGAAAGAAGGGAGGGAGGGTAGAACTAGCAGATTAGCGTTAGAAGAATAAAGGGAACGTGTCAGGATATACGGAAGCAAAACTGAATGAAGATAAGCAGGAGTGGGGGGTAGACAAGATTGGAAGACAAGACAAAGAATCTTAAACTTAATTCTAGTAGAGACAGGAAACCAGTGTTCTAAGCGTAGAAGAGGAGTGACATGATCGAATCAGTGAGAGTGGTGAAGGAATTTGACTGTGGTAGACTGACTCAGTTGAAGGCGCTTGATGGAGTACAGGGGAAGACCAACATTTAGAGAGTTACAGTAGTCCAAGTGAGAGATAACAACTGAAAGAAGAGTGACCTTATTTAGCAACCTTGAGGATCTTTGGGCCCAATATTCAAAATGAGTTAACTGGCCAACATTGAAAACTATTTAAGCGGTCAGAATGGTTAAAGAGGGGCGAGGAAATGGGTGTATTGGTACATATACATTTTCACAAGAATTGGAGCTGAGAGAGAGGAGACCTAGAATGGGAAAAAGGGAAGGAGAGAGAGAAAGGGAGAGATTTGGGGTGAGGGGGGGTGTTGTAAGAGAATAGTAGGCTGAAATTAGGTGACAAACACCTCCCTCTACCTTCCCTGGATCCCTCCCCAGGAGCCCATAAAATACTTGTCCCCTCCCCCAATTCATCCTCACTCAAAATCCCAGGTCCTTCTTCCTCTCTTTTTTCCATCTCTCCATTTTCGGTTCTCGGTCTCCCTCATTGCCCAGCCCTCCCTCCAACCTTTCCTCCCCTCCCCCCAGTTCTCCCTCCTCTCTCCTTTCTTCATTTTTGAGATGTCTTCTCTCAATACCTGAGAATTGCCATTCATAAAACTCTGAAAAAAGCAAAATTAATGTGCATTCCCACACTGACACACGCCAACATGTATTATTGCAGATTCTCCGAGGACAAGCAGGCTGCTTGTTCTCACATATGGATGACGTCCACGGCAGCCCCAGGTGCGGAAAATCTTCCTAGCAACAAAAGTTGCTAAAGCCTTCGAGCGCGCACCGCGCATGCACGGCCATCTTCCCGCCTGTCGCGCGAGAGACCTGCTTCAGTCTTCTTTTTTCCCGCGGTCAAGAGCAGCTGTTTATGGTGGTTCTGTGCCCCAGAAAAGAAGAGCCTTCATTTTTAGTCGGCTTTTCGACGGTTTTTTCTTTTTCGTTGTGCTCGTGCACGACCTCTTTCATTTCGTTCAAAAAAAAAAAAGGTTTCCCTTTAGTTTTGTCCTCAAGTTTCCTTTCGTCATCATGTGCAGCCATTTTGGCCGCCCTTATGGGTTTTCTCCCTTTTTGTGCCCTTCCTTTGGCACCATCACAAATTTTGATTTAGCCGCCACTATTTTTCCGTCGATGACATCGAGGCTTGCCAGCGGCCTCAAGAAGTGCACTTGGTGCAGCCGGGCAATCTCAGGCACCGACCCTCACACGTGGTGTATCCAGTGCCTTGGGCCCAACCATCGCCCAGACGCATGTAAGTTGTGTCTTAGCCTTAAAAAGCGGACACAAGCGTTGAGACAAGCTCAACGGGATCACCTGTTTGGAGCTTTGCCCGGTACTTCGGCGTCGGCATCGGCAGTGGTACCAAGGTCGGCGGTGGTATCAATTTCGGCACCGGAGAGTGCATCGACCTCAGGACCGCAGGTAATGGCTGTCCAGAGACCATCACAAGCTGGCAGCAGTGAACCATCGAGTGGGCCTCCACCTGCCTCGAGGGCTCTGCAGTACAGGTCCATCGGGACCGACCCCTTTCAGACCCAACCCCGAGGAGGCGTGTGGATTCCACGTCCTCCTCGTCGGTACCGAGGGGTACCTGTGACGTGCTTCGAGCAAAGGCAAAGAAGCATCGGCATTGGTCCCCTTCTTGTCAAGGTAGCGAGAGTTCCGGGGCATCGAGGGACTCGGCACCCATGAAGCATCGACGCCGGGAGGAACGCTCACCCTCCATACAAGAGGTGTCAATGTGTCGGTCTCCGGACAGCCCAGTACCGCCGCCTCCTCCTCGGCAGATTCTGACTTCGACTCCTGTACTGACTCCACAGTTTTTCTCGGCAGCTACTCTTGATGAGCGCCTCTGAGCCATTCTTCCAGGGATCCTGGAAGGGCTGCTGCAACCGTCTGTTCCAGTACCGGGGGTGCTTGCGCCGTCGGTACTGTCGATAGATGCGGCAGATGGCTCCCCCTGTGGTGAGGTCCTCGACGTCGGTGCCGCTTGCAGCACCAGCCTCGGCTGCCCCCCCGAGTTGACTCTCCGTCGACGTCGCTGGAGGGAGTTTCATCACCGCCAGCATGGGAGTCAACTTCTCGGCATGGCCATCAAGGACATAGCTCCTCGGCGTCGAGACGGGCTCGGCTTCAGACTGCAGTCAGAGAACTCCTGTCCGATACTGGAGAGGCCTCGTGGGAAGCAGAGGAAGATCCAAGATATTTTTCTTCAGAGGAGTCTTGTGGCCTTCCCTCTGACCCTACTCCTTCGCCAGAGAGAAAGCTCTCTCCCCCGGTGGTAACTGAGAATGAGCCCAGGGCTGAGATGTTTGAGGTCCTGGACTATCCTTCGCTACCTAAGGAGTCATGCACTGTTCCTCTATATAATGTCCTGAAGCAGACACTGTTGAGGAACTGGATGAAACCACTATCTAACCCCACCATTCCTAAGAAGGTTGAGTCCCATTATAGGATTCACGGGGACCCGGAGTTGATGAAGGCCCAGTTGCCTCATGACTTGGGGGATGTGGATTCTGCTCTGAAGAGAGCCAAAAGTACGAGACGGGAGGCTCGGACTTTGGACTCTTTTGGGAGGAAGGCCTACCAGTCAGCTATGCTCATCTCCAAAATCCAGTCTTACCAGCTCTACACGAGCATTCACTTGCGGAATAATGTGAAACAACTGGCGGACCTGGTCGATCAGCTCCCCTCAGAGCAGGCCAGGCCTTTTCAGGAGGTGGTCAGGCAGCTGAAGGCTTGTCGTAAATTCCTGTCCAGGGGTACTTACGACTCTTTTGATGTGGCGTCCAGAGCCGCTGCTCAGGGTATAGTGATGTGCAGACTCTCATGGCTGCGTGCCTCTGACCTCGACAATCGAGTTCAGCAGCGGCTTGCGGATGCTCCTTGCTGAGGGGATAATATTTTCGGCGAGAAAGTCAAACAGGTGGTAGAGCAGCTCCACCAGCTGGAAACCGCATTCGACAAACTCTCCCACCGGGCGCCTTCAGCATCTACCTCATCAGGTAGACGTTTTTATGGGGGAAGGAGGAATGCTCCCTATACTTATAATAAGCGTAGGTACAATCCACCATCCCGCCAGCCTGCTCAGGCTCAGCCCCAGCGCACTCATTCAAGTCAACAGCGTGCGCCTCGCCAGGCCCCTGCAGCTCCCCAGCAAAAGCAAGGGACGGGCTTTTGACTGGCTCCAGGCGAGCATAGCCACAATAAAAGTGTCTGTGCCGGACAGTCTACCAGTCGGGGGGAGGTTAAAATTTTTTCACCAAAGGTGGCCTCTTGTAACATCCGATCGGTGGGTTCTTCAAATAGTCCGGCGGGGATACTCCCTCAATTTGATCTCCAAACCTCCAAATTGCCCACTGGGAGCTCAGTCCTTCAGCTTCCAGCACAGGCAGGTACTTCCAGAGGAACTCTCCGCTCTTCTCAGTGCCAATGCAGTCGAGCCCACTGCCACCGGGGCAAGAAGGGCTGGGATTCTATTCCAGGTACTTCCTTGTGCAAAAGAAAATAGGGGGGATGCATCCAGTGGTGTGCTGGTAAATGTTTAACAACAGGCTCTCTCCCCGGTCCCCCTCTGTGCCCCCCCCCCCCCCCGCAAATTGCAGAGCTGGCTATAGCCAGGGAGAGAGACAGGGAGGTGGGGGGTGGCAATGCATTACTCCAGGAAAAAAAATTAAATGATCCCAGGTTCCAATCTAATTCATGTTTAATGTGCGATAAAATGCCATAAATAAGTAAATAAATATAAACTTTTAATGTTAAGCACCTGATTCTCAAAGTGAACATATTCCAAACACTATAATGAAAATAAAATGATTTTTTTTCTACCTTTGGTGACTGTTTTTCTGATCATGCTGGCCCAGTATCCGAATCTGCTGCTATCTGTCCTCTTAACTTCGTTTCCAGGGCTTCCTTTCCATTTATTTCTTTCCTTTCCTCCTTTCTTCTTCATTTCTGGTCCTCAGTTTCTGCCTATTTTCTTCATCCATGTGCAGTTTTTCTCCTCTGTTCCTTTTCCCTCATCTCATCTCCTTCCTCACTCTTCTGTCCCCTCCATCCATGTCCAGCATTTCTTCTCTCTCCCCTCCTCTCCCCTGCCCTCCATCCACCCATGTCCAGCGACCCTTCTCTCCCCCTGCCCTCCATCCACCCATGTCCAGCGACCCTTCTCTTCCCCTGCCATGCATGCACCCATACCCAGCGACCCTCCTCTCCCCTGCCCTGCATGCATCCATACCCAGCAACCCTCCTCTCCCCTGCCCTGCCCTCCATGCATCCATACCCAGCGACCCTTCTCTCCCCTGCCCTGCATGCACCCATACTCAGTGACCGTCCTTTCCCCTGCCCTCCATCCACCCATGTCCAGTGACCCTCCTCTCCCCTGCCCTGCATGGACCCATACCCAGCGACCCTCCTCTCCCATGCCCTGCATGCACCCATACCCAGTGACCCTCCTTTCCCCTGCCCTCCATCCACCCATGTCCAGCAGTGACCCTCCTCTCCCCTGCCCTGCATGCACCCATACTCAGCGACCCTTCCCTCCATCCACTCATGCCCAGCGACTCCCTTCTTTCCCCTGCCACCCCCTCCTGAGTTGTTCAGCGAATTCTCCTCCCTCCCTCCCT
Organism: Microcaecilia unicolor; assembly: GCF_901765095.1. Lineage (NCBI taxonomy): Eukaryota > Metazoa > Chordata > Amphibia > Gymnophiona > Siphonopidae > Microcaecilia > Microcaecilia unicolor. The sequence continues at coordinate 244,502,835 of NC_044036.1, forward strand.
CCGGATCTGGTCCCTCACAGACTCCTTGTCCTTCGAATTCTTCGGGGCAGGCAGTCTTGCCTGCCCGCTGCCAGCGCTGACTCTCCCCCGCTGCCAGATCGCGCTTCAAAATGGCCACCGAGACTTCAGCAGAAGTCTCGCGAGGCCGCCTCTGGAAGTCTCGGCGGCCATTTTTAAAGCACGAACCAGCAGCCGGGGAGAGTCAGTGCTGGCAGCGGGCAGGCAAGACTGCCTGCCCCGAAGAATTCGAAGAACAAGGAGTCAGTGAGGGACCGGATCCGGAGGGAGGGAGGAGGGAGGGAGGGAGGGAGGAGAGCCAGAGCCGGCTCGTGCGTTTTACAACCGGCTCGCAAGTTGGAAAAACGGCTCTTGCGAGCCAGTGCGAGCCGGCTCCAGCACACCACTGGATGCATCCCATCCTAGATCTAAGGGCCCTGAACAAATATCTGATGCGAGAAAAGTTCAGGATGCTTTCCCTGGGCACCCTTCTTCCTATGATTCAGAGAAACGATTGGCTATGCTCCCTGGACTTGAAGGATGCTTACACACACATCCCGATACTGCCAGCTCACAGGCAGTATCTTCGATTCCGTCTGGGAACACAGCATTTTCAGTATTGTGTGCTGCCCTCTGGGCTCGCCTCTGCACCCCGGGTGTTCACAAAATGCCTGGCGGTCGTTGCAGCGTCGCTAAGCAGGCTGGGAGTGCATGTGTTCCCTTATCTCGATGATTGGCTGGTGAAGAACACCTCGGAGGCAGGAGCTTTACAGTCCATGCAGATGACTCTCAAACTCCTGGAGCTACTTGGGTTTGTTATAAATTACCCAAAGACCCATCTCCTTCCAGTTCAACAACTAGAATTCATAGGAGCTCTGCTGGACTCTCATACAGCTCGGGCCTATCTTCCCGAGGCGAGGGCGGACAACCTTCTGTCCTTGGTTTCCTTGGCCAGAGTGTCTCAGCAGATCACAGCTCGGCAGATGTTGAGACTTCTGGGCCATATGGCCTCCACAGTTCATGTGACTCCCATGGCCCATCTTCAGATGAGATCAGCTCAATGGACCCTAGCTTCCAAGTAGTATCAAGCTGCTGGGGATCTAGAGGATGCAGTGCAGTTGTCCACCGCTTTTTACAATTCCCTGATATGGTGGACAATTCGCTCCAATTTGACCTTGGGACGTCCCTTCCAAATTCCTCAGCCTCAAAAAGTGCTGACTATGGATGCATCTCTCCTAGGATGGGGAGCTCCCCAGTCAGGGAGCTTGGTCCCTTCAGGAATCAGGTCCTCAGATCAATCTCCTGGAGTTGCGAGTGATCTGGAACGCTCTAAAGGCTTTCAGAGATCGGCTGTCCTATCAAATTATCCAAATTCAGACAGACAACCAGGTTGCCATATACTATGTCAACAAGCAGGGGGGCACCGGATCTTGCCCCCTGTGTCAGGAAGCCATCCAGATGTGGCTTTGGGCCCACCATCACGGCATGTTTCTCCAGGCCACGTATCTGGCAGGCGTAAACAAGAGTCTGGCCGACAGGTTGAGCAGGATAATGCAACCTCACGAGTGGTCTTTCAACAGGGCAGTTGTCCGCTAGATCTTCCGAGCATGGGGCACCCCCCTCGGTGGATCTTTTTGCCACTCAGATCAATCACAAGGTCCCTCAGTTCTGTTCCAGACTTCAGGCCCACGACAGACTAGCCTCAGATGCCTTTCTCCTACATTGGGGGTCAGGCCTTCTGTAGGCGTATCCTCCCATACCCCTGGTGGGGAAGACTTTGCTGAAACTCTGGCAAGACCGTGGAACCATGATTCCGATTGCGCCCTTTTGGCCGCGTCAGATTTGGTTCCCTCTTCTTCTGGAGTTGTCCTCCAAAGAACCCTGGAGATTGGAGTGTTTTCCAACCCTCATCACTCAGAACGAGGGGGCGCTTCTGCATCCCAACCTCCAGTCTCTGGCTCTCACGGCCTGGATGTTGATGGCGTAGATTTCGCCTCCTTGGGTCTTACTGAGGGTGTCTCCCGCGTTTTGCTTGCTTCCAGGAAAGATTCCACGAAGAGGTGTTACTCTTTTAAATGGAGGAGGTTTGCCATCTGGTGTGACAGCAAGGCCCTAGATCCTTGCTCTTGTCCTACACAGACCCTGCTTGAATACCTTCTGCAGTTGTCAGAGTCTGGTCTTAAGACCAACTCAGTAAGAGTTCATCTTAGTGCTATTAGTGCTTATCATTATCGTGCGGAGGGTAAGCCTATCTCTGGACAGCCTTTAGTTGTTCGATTCATGAGAGGTTTGCTTTTGTCAAAGCCCCCTGCCAAACCTCCTATGGTGTCATGGGATCTCAACTTCTTCCTCACCCAGCTGATGAAACCTCCTTTTGAGCCACTGAATTCCTGCCATCTGAAGTATTTGATCCGGAAGGTCATTTTCTTGATGGCTGTTACTTCAGCTTGTAGAGTCGGTGAGCTTCAAGCCTTGGTAGCCCATGCTCCCTATACTAAATTTTATCATAACAGAGTAGTCCTCCACACTCATCCTAAGTTCCTGCCGAAAGTGGTGTCGGAGTTCCATCTGAACCAGTCAATTGTCTTGCCAACATTTTTTCCCCGTCCTCATACCTGCCCTGCTGAACGTCAGTTGCATACATTGGACTGCAAGACAGCATTGGCCTTCTATGTGGAGCGGACAAGCCCATTCAGACAGTCCGCCCTCTCCCACCTTCTTCTGAGCAATTCTACCCCATCCCTGCATATCACCTCTCTCTCTCCTCCCCCTCCTTCTTCTCAGAAACAGAACAGAAGTAACCTGTTCCGGGGCAGAGGGAGCATGGAACGAGCGGAGCCGACAGGCGTGCGGCACCCCCCCCAGCGGTGTGCACCCGGGGCGGACCGCCCCCACCGCAGTTATTCAGGAGCAGCCCAAGACAATCTGCTGCCTGAGGTAGAAAATGAGCTGCTGCCTCTGATCCTCTGCCACCTACTTGCCCCCTGCTCTTCCCTCCCCTCCCCTCCCCCTTCCCTGAAATTACCTTTTCTATTCTTTTCTTGTTTTTCAAAAGAAGGCGGGGCACTGACTTCCATAGGCTGCCCTGCTGCCAGGTCGGCTCCTTCTCTCTACTGTGGGTGACCCACCCCTCTGATATAATTTCCTGTTTCCTTGGAGGTGTGCCGCCCACAGTAGAGAGAAGGGGCCGGACCAGTGGCAGGGCAGCCTATGGGAGTCACTGCCTCCGCCTTCTTTTGAAAAACAAGAAAAGAAAAAAAGTAATTTCAGGGGTTGGGGAAGGAAGGGTGGGGGCGATACAGCCTCAACAGAGTGCCGCCTGAGGCCCCCACCTCAGGTGGCCTAATGGTAGGGCTGCCACTGCTTATATCAACCATAAACTGGGTGTAACTGTGAGCATCTAAATGCAGCATGGGCATGCATAACTTGTAGTATTCTATAAGTTATGTGCATACATGGAAACCCCACCCATGCCCCTCCTATGCTCCACCCATGTGAACACTCCCTTGCATTTAAACAGTATGCCACTGGGCACCCTGTTGGCACTTCAACAGGTAACTGTGCACTTATCCATGAAAGTGTCAGTATTCTGTACATGTATGAGTGCAAGAGGCACATAAATGCAGGGGGGGGTTGTATATACAGGAATGAAGAATGCCATGTTCAGGTCCGTTATCTATACTGGTTAGAGGCATGGAGAAACCTCCATCCATCTTGGCATGATTATGGAGAAATCCATTCTCAAGTCAACAGATGATACATGACATCTCAAAGACCATTCCTAAAAAATATATATTCCTCTGTTCAGATTCATGGGATAGGAGGTAGTGTACTATTGTGGATTAAAAACTGGTTAAAAGATGGAAAACAGAGAGTAGGGTTAAATGGTCAGTATTCTCAATGGAGAAGGATAGATAATGGGGTCTCCCAGGGGTCTGTGCTTGGACTGCTGCTTTTTAACATATTTATAAATGATCTAGAAATGTGAGTAACTAGTGAGGTAATTAAATTTGCTGATGATACAAAGTTATTGAAAGTTGTTAAATCGTAAGAGGATTGTGAAAAATTACAAGAGGACCTTAGGAGACTGGGAGACTGGGCATCTAAATGGCAGATGACACTTAATGTGAGCAACTGCAAAGTGATGCATTTGGGGAAAGAGGAGCCTGAATTATAGCTATGTAATGCAAGGTTCCACATTAGGAATCACCGACTGGGAAAGGGATCTAGGCGTCATCAATGATAATATGTTGAAACCTTCTGATCAGTGTGTGGCGGCCGCTAAGAAAGCAAATAGAATGTTAAGTAGTATTAGGAAAGGAATGGAAAACAACAATGAGGACATTATAATGCCATTGTATCGCTCCATGGTGCGACCGCACCTCGAATATTGTGTTCAATTCTTGTCACCGCATCTCAAACAACATATAGTGGAATTAGAAAAGGTACTGAGAAGGGCGATGAAAATGATAAAGGGGATGGGACGACTTCCCTATGAGGAAGGGATAAAGCAGCTAGGGCTCTTCAGCTTGGAGAAAATATGACTGAGGGGAGATATGATAGAGGTCTATAAAATAATGAGTGGAGTGGAACAGGTAGATGTGACTCGCTTGTTTACTCTTTCCAAAAAATAGTAGGACTAGAGAGCACGCAATGAAGCTACAAAGAAGTAAATTTAAAATGATTTCGAGAAAATATTTCTTCACTCAAAATGTAATTAAACTCGGAATTCGTTGCCAGAGAATGTAGTAAAAGCAGTTAGCTTAGTTTATTGAAGATAAAGAGGAAATGAGAGAGAGTGGCTGCTGGGAAGACATGAGTTGAAAGAGTGTGCGAGTGAGAGTGACTACTGTGGTTGAGGAGAACTGAGAGACAGAAATTGTTGAGGATGATATGGACTGATAGAGTGACTGTTGGGAATAGATGAGATTGAGAGTGTCTGCTGGGAATGAGGAATGTTGAGAGAAAGAGAAACTGCTGACCATATGAGGGATGAAGTAAAAAAAGACTTGGAGACAGGGTGATAGAGTGACTGCTGGAGATGAAGGATTGAAAAGGAGATGAAGTGTTGGGGATGGGCGTGAAGGAGTTTGCAGGGGATGTGGGGGAAGAAGAGATAGTGATATATATTAGTTTGTCAAATAATGACCTGATTGCAACTCTCAAATTATTATGGACAAAGAAATAAAAACTTGAAATGACTCTTCTGTTTTGAAAGTTTGCAGACCCCTGCTTTTCACATGCTTTCAGGTCTGCTTTTAATAGTAATACCTTGTCTTCTTGTTTTCAGTTGTCTCCATTGCATAAATATCTGAAGTCTGTGGAAGAAAGGGGAAAACCAGCCAGCAATAAATAAATAAAATTGAAAATAAAATCCTTCTTTGATTTGAAATACCCCATTATCTGCATTTGAGCTTAGGTTATGCCACGAAGGGGTATGAAAAACTCCAAACTTTTCCATAATATGGCCTTAGCTCAACAACTTTACCATTTCAAAGCCATTTTAAGTATACTGTTGTTTGTTACTGTTGTGTGGAACCTCAAACTCTTTGTCACTCAGTATGTTGCTGATAATGGCAAAGGAGATAATGCAGCATCACTGTTGATCTTGATCTGGCACTGGCCCTTTCATGGGGCTCCGAACCTAACTGACAATGTATGCTATGACTTATATGGGATCAAAAATTGCCAGCTGACTGACAATCGTAGCATGTTTGTCCAAGCTGATGTAGTAGTGTTTCACCAAAGAGAGCTTCAGAAGTCATCTGCTCTTCCATATAAAACGAAGCCTCCTGGACAGAAATGGGTATGGGCTTCCCTAGAATCTCCTTCCAATGTTCTGGATCTGGAGAAATGGAATCACATTTTTAACTGGGTGCTAAGCTATAGGCAGGACTCGGACATCTTTGTGCCCTATGGGAAAATGATGCTGCATTCCCCTTCTACCTCCTTTACCATACCCCAAAAAACTGGCCTGGTATCATGGGTCATAAGCAACTACAAATCAACGCAAGAGAGAGCTTTGTTTTACAAAAATCTATCCCAGCACCTCAAAGTGAACATCTACGGAAAGGCAGCTAAGAAAGTACTGTGCCCCAAATGTCTCTTGCCAATGGTCTCCAAATATAAGTTTTACTTGGCCTTTGAAAACTCCATCCATCGGGACTATATCACCGAGAAGATGTGGTGCAACTCATTTGAGGCCGGTGCAGTTCCAGTAGTGTTGGGACCGCCAAGAACCAATTATGAGCAATTTGTTCCTCCAGATTCTTTTATTCATGTCGAAGACTTTGAATCACCAGAGCAACTTGCAACATTTCTAAGGACCATGAACACCAGCCAATACAAAGAGTTCTTCCAGTGGAGAAGGAAATACTCTGTGAAGTTACTTCAAGACTGGAGGGAAAGGTTTTGCTCTATTTGTGCCGTATACCACAGTCTACCTCAAGAAAAGATATACTATAATTTACAAGAGTGGTTTAAGGCCTGAGGTCTCCAGCTTTGTGTAGGGGCCCTATTCCATCTCTTTCTCACCTAAATAGGTGATTACCCTGTATTTTTAAAGAAATTATAAATGGTAAAGGCAATGAGAAACACCAAAGTGACAACAAACATATCAAGAGTTCTCCCATTCCTATTTGCAGACATTTGTCCATAACAGAAACACAAAAGCATCATCTTCCATCTTCAAGATCTTTTAAACAGGGTGTCCCAGTATGACAATACGTATGTGCTTATGTGCTAACTAAATATAATTACTGTCATTATATTCTTGCTGTGTCATGTATAGTCTAAAGCAGTGCTGGTCAACATATTCCTAGAAGCATGCCTAGACAGACAGGTTTTCATAATTACCACACCTAATATGAATGGGATAACTTTGCAAATATTGGAGAACCATTGTATACAAATCTATCTCATGCATATTCATTGGGGGCAGTGGCGTTCCTAGGGCGGCTGACACCCGGGGCGGATCGCCAATGCGCCCCCCCGGGTGCAGCGCCCCCCCCTCCGGTGAAACAATACCTCCCCCCGGCGAAACAACACCCCCCTGGGTGCATTTTTACCTGCTGGGGGGGGGGGGTGCAGCGCGCCTGTCGGCTTCGCTCGTTCCATGCTCCCTCTGCCCCGGAACAGGAAGTAACCCTAGGAACGCCACTGATTGGGGGTAATCCAGTTCAAATCTTACTGTAGTTCCTTTTGACCGTGGTCAAGTCACATAACCCTCTATTGTCTCAGGTACAAACATAGTAGGCCTTTTACTAAAGCTTAGCATGTGCTAACGGAATTAGTGTGTGCTAAATGCTTAGAAGCCCATAGGTATAAACTGCCAGATTCTATATAGTGTGCCTAGAGATCCGTGGCAAAATCCAGGCAAATTCCATAACAATGCACGTAGCTTAATTGGCTTAATTGGTTTAACAAGCCAATCGGCATATTTAATAGCACTTAACAAGCAATAATGAGCACTAATTGGCAATAATTAGAATTTACACACATAACTCACTAATCAGATTCTATAATGAATTCTGTCTAAATTTTAAAGCATGCTATGGGTGGGGGTGGGGAAATGGGTGTATTGTGGGTGTTCCAAAATGTACGCATGTTGTTATAGAATATGGCCCAGTGTGTGTAAATCTACCTGCCAGGATTTATGCCACATTTTCATTGGTGTAAATGGACGCACATAGTTTTAAGTGCTGGGATATCAACTAAGCGAATTCTATATACCACGCCTAACTCTAGGCATCACTTCTAGAATACGCTTAGGCAGAAATGTTTACTGTGTGGATTTTAGGTGCCATATATAGAATCTGTCTCAAAATGGGCTTCTTAGAATTTAGTGTATGCCAATTCCATTAGTGCGCACTAAAGGGTTCTTTTACTAAACTGCATTAGGAAATGGTTTGAGGTTGCATGGGAAGTGGAATTGCTGCATGCTAAGGCCACTTACTACCACAGCGGTACAAATAAACTATTTTTATATGGAGATCATAAATGACCATGCACTATTAAAAGAATTGGCTTGCGGGCATTTTATGCCTGAGCCCGTACCACCTCCTGTTTAGTAGACAATAAGGGCTCATGTGCTAACCAGGCACTGCCCAATTACCACCGGGCACGCCTACTTCCTGCCCCCCCCCCCCCCCCCCCCACTGTGCTAGCAAATATAAAATAACTTGACTGGCTAGGCATGCCTTGAAAGAAGCTCTGGTCTAAAGGGGTGGGGGAGTGGAATGAATTAAACATTCAGCCATGGCAAAAAAAAGACAAAGCAAAAATAGACCCAGAATGAAGCTCAACTGTAGGAAGAAATTTCTTTTATGACTGCATAGTTTTCTGCTGCTCCTTCAGGTTTCAAGCTCAGCTGGAATTGGCCTCTGTTTGGTTATGGTGCCAAGAACCTCCATTCAACACTACCCAGAAAGGAGGTTCCCCCACTTTATATCTACCTTTTAGCTGAGCCCAGCCATTGGTCAAGGATCACAAACTGTATTGCCCTCCAGAACCTGGTTAAAGTAGACCTGGAGTCTCAACACAAGCAGTTACCACTGAGTGAAGGCTGAAGCTCCCTCCCACCAGGGACTATGAAGGCTACCTCCCCAACATTCTCAGCCCCGGCCCCAGTCAGTTCAAGAAGCAGCGTCCTGGCCCAAAAATTCAACCCAGGTCTTCCATAGCATAGTACACAGCACTGACACTGGAGCACTGGGCTGGTCCAGAGCAATCTCTCTTGATAGAGATCAAATAATATGAAGCTCAGTGCCCAGTAGCAAATAATGATCAGACCAAATTAATTTATCCCAGCATATAAGAGCAAGATCGGTTAGTCCTGTATACCTAGAAAATGCAATAAAGTCCAATTTATGACCTTTCTGATGAGTAACTGTGTTTTGAGCTAAAATTAAGGGGAAAGTGGAACTGATATACCACCTTTCTGAGGTTTTTGCAACTACATTGAAAGTGGTTTACATATATTCAGGTACTTATTTTGTACCAGGGGCAATGGAGAGTTAAGTGACTTGCCCAGAGTCACAGAGAGCTGCAGTGGGAATTAAACTCAGTTCCCCAGGATCAAAGTCCACTGCACTAACCACTAGGCTACTCCTCCACTCAGAGATCCTAAATAATGCAGAAATGACAAGGCATCTAAATCTGAGGGATCTTCAAGACCTACTGTATACTGCTTGAGTGAATCTCTTCATGAAGGAGGTTAATAAATCCCAATAAATAAATAAATAAGATATAAGTAGAGAATGATGCAGGGACAAAGTTTGTCCCATAAGTTGATGTTCCCTAACACTATAACCTCAGAAAATTGTGTTACATAGTAGATTATTTTCTCAAAAACCTGTTGCTGGATAGTTATCCATTTTTTTGGTGGCCTATAAATCAATATCAAACTTAACGTTCCCTTTTTACATATATTCATAAATTGGCAGACCATTATTTTCATTTATAACTTTCTTGAAAGTGTTCTATTAATTTAATATCAAAGAAATTCTTAAAAATCAAAGCCAAGCCACCATCTCTCTTATTCTTGCGTTGGCAGCTAATGATTCTATAACCATAAGGGCAAATAGTTAGCACATAGGGAGAATGAATGTCTAAAATCCATTTCAGTAATAAAGGTTAAACCAGGGAAACAATCAGCAATAAAACCCTTAATTATAACATCTTTACCACAAACAGACCGGGCATTAAAATATAAACCCTCCATTACTTCATAATCCTCATTACATGCAGCTCATTGTGCAGTCCACCACCGGATTTTTTTTTTAACTCTTAACTTTTTGCTGTGATGTGAAACATGTGCAAGATTAGAACTATCTTTTGTCTTATGTAGGCTGTAGACCTACATATTATTTTGCTGTTTCTCTTTGGTTGTTAAGGATTATGGGGCCCTTTTACTAAGCCACGTAGGCGCCTACGCACGCCCAACGCGTGCCAATTTGAAACTACTGCCTGGCTACTGTGTGGCCTGGGTGGTAATTTAATTTTTTACACACATCCACTTCGCGTGCCAGAAAGTTTCTGGCACGCAGAACTAACCGGGAAGTAATTGGCAGTGTACGCGCGCTGACGATTACCACCCAGTTAATGTGTGAGACTTTACCGCTAAGTCAATGGGTGGCGGTAAGTTCTCAGGCCCAAAATGGATGTGTGCCAATTTTTATTTTGCCGCATGTCTATTTTCGGCCCAAAAAAAGTCTTTTTTGCAGGTGCGCTGAAAAATGGACCTGCACACATCCAATACACACAGCTACACCAGACAAGGCACATTTTTCAGTGCACCTTAGTAAAAGGACCCCTATGTTTTTCCGATATACCCTGATCTGCAGTAGTTGCTATTGTTTCATTTAAGTGTATGAAAAGGTGTTTTCATTTTACCTGATCTGAAACAGTTGCTATTGTTCTTTATACATATGCTAACGCCCAAATCACTATTTTCAAAACCCATGTTTAAGATGTTTTCCAATGTAGTTCATCTACATTGCGTCTAAATCACAAGGGAGTATGTCAGGGCGAGATTTGGATGTTCCCACAACTTGGATGCTTTTCTGCTATAATGGAACAAAGCAAAACGTCTAGGGCTAAAAGTTGGATGTTTTGGTCTGGACCTGTTTCAATCACAACTAACGTATTAAAAAAAGTGCCCTAAATGACAACTGGAGGGATTAAGGCATGACCCCCCCCTTACTCCTCCAGTGGTCACTGACTCCCTCCCACCCCCCAAAGATGTGAAAGAAATAGCATATAGCCTCTATGACAGTGTTAGATATTAAGATCAGTCCTATAAAGGCAGCAAGCAGGTCCCTGGAGTAGCCTAGTGCACTGTAGAGAAGGGAACCCAGGCAAATATCCCACTCTGTTTGTTACATTCCTCACCTGGTGCCAGGCCTGCGCGGCCGATTCGCTGGCGAGTCGTGGTCTGGCGAAGATAGCTGGCCATCTTGGTGTTGGTTTAGCTTCAGGAAGGAAGGAGGGTCTGTTTCTGTTTCCTATTTCTGGCAGCCGTCATCTGGGTTGGATCAATGGCCGCAGCCATCTTAGTTAGATCAGGCCCCGGGAAGCCACCTTGGAGTAACGAGGTCAGGAAGGAAGCCCATATTTGGACGTAGGCATCTCTGCTGATGGGGGCAGCCATCTTGTTTCAGCTGCACATGTTTAGGATTGATTCCTGCTCTATTTAAAGCCCTGCCTCCAGTCCTTTGTTGCTTTGGCCTCAATTGTTCTGAGGAGTTGCTGTCGGAGTGCTGGTCGCCGACTACTTCTGTTTCCTGTTTTCCTGTGTACCGAACCTGGGCTTGTTTTCTTGGATTATGCTTGTTTGCTGCCTGCCTTGACCCTGGACTGATTTTGACTATTCTTTGCCTGTTGGAGTACTAGTTCTGGACTGTGTCTGTTTCCTGTCAGCCTGGTCAGCGGCTGTGCAACCCCGCCGGTTCCAGAAGTCCTGGTGGCCATCTGCAGATGGGGGCTCAACTCCCGGTGAATGGTGGTCGCTTCCCAGGTGAAGCTAGGGGTTGTCTGGCTACCTGACCAAGTGCGGTGTCACTCCATCTCTGCCGTGCTCAGTCGGGGCACAGGGGCTCACTACTACCGGGTCATAACACTGTTAAACTTGTGGTGAAAAGTGTGAGCCCTCCAAAATTCACCAAAAACCTACTATATCCACATATAAGTGACATCTGCAGGCATAAGGGCTACTGTAGTGGTGTACAGTTGGGTAAAGTAGGTTTTTGATGGATTTTGAAAGGCTCCCCATACAATATAAGTGAGTAACAGTGAGATGTGTACCTGGGACCCTTTATGTGAAGTCCACTGCAGCACGCAATAGGGTGCTCCACTGCTCTGCTGGGATGTCTATCCAGCTTATTTTTGAAAGAGAAGGCCGGCCATCTTCCGACACAAATCGGGAGATGGCCGGCCATCTCTCAAGGCCGACAAAATCGGTATAATCGAAAGCCGATTTTTGGCCGGCGCCAACTGCTTTCCGTCGTGGAGACGGCCAAACTTCAAGGGGGCGTGTCGGTAGGGTAGCGAAGGCAGGACGGGGGTGTGCTTTGAGATGGCCGGCTTCGCCCGATAATGGAAAAAAGAAAGCCGGCCTTGATTAGCATTTCGCCGGCTTCACTTGGTCCCTTTTTGTTCATGACCAAGCTTCAAAAAGGAGCCCCAACTGACCAACTGACCACCAGAGGGAATCGGGGATGACCTCCCCTTACTCCCCCAGTGGTCACCAACCCCCTCCCACCCAAAAAAAAATATATATATATATATTTTTGCCAGCCTCAGATGTCATACCCAGCTCCCTGACAGCAGTATGCAGGTCCCTGGAGCAGTATTTAGTGGGTGCAGTGCACTTCAGGCAGATGGACCCAGGCTCATCCCCCCCTACCTGTTACACTTATGCCCTCCAAACCCCCCAAAACCCACTGTACCGACACATGAAGGTGCCCCCTTCACCCATAAGGGCTATGGTAATGGTGTACAATTGTGGGAAGTGGGTTTTGGGGGGGATTTGGGGGGCTCAGCACCCAAGGTAAGGGAGGTATGCACCTGGGAGCAATTTTTGAAGTCCACTGTAGTGCCCCCTAGGGTGCCCGGTTGGTGTCCTGGCATGTGAGGGGGACCAGTGCACTTCAAATGCTGGCCCCTCCCATGACCAAATGCCTTCGATTTGGCTGGGTTTGAGATCGCTGGCCTCGGTTTCCATTATTGGTGAAAACCGATGCCGGCCATCTCAAACCCAGCCATCTCTGACATTTGGCCGGCCCCAACCGTATTATTGAAACGAAAGATGGCCGGCCATCTTTTTCGATAATACGGTTCGGGACTGTTCTTTGCAGTGCCAGCCAAATAGATGGCTGGCGCCATTCGATTATGCCCCTCCATGTGACCATTCTATAATACGGATATTGCCATGCTGCCGTAAAGATGTCTATGTCTCATGTTTTACCCCCTACATAGTTTGGACATTTCTGTTTGTAAAATGAATGTTCATGTTGGACATCACCAGCACATGGACATCCATTTCTCATGTATTTTAGAACAGGTTGTAAGCGGGCAGATCCTGTTCTATTATGCATGAGAAATGGATGTCCATATGTGACATACAGACTTAGACGTCCATATTCTGAGTTGGACATCCTTTCTAAATGCCACTCCAGAGGAATTAAAAAAAACAAACCTGTCAAGCCTCGTCTGCTCTTTGACAGGCCCGGCCTATTTTTTAATTTTTTTGACAGCCCGGACCTGTCAAACAACTTCTGCGGGAGGCACAGTCCTCCCGCAGAATTACCCCTATGATCAGAGCTAATAGTGCACCTAAATTTACATGCTGTTAGCTCTGATCATAGGGGCGCTAATGCCCCGCGCTGTTCCGGTGCTAATTTTCAGAGCACTGTTTGGAACAGTGCAGGGCTTCTGATCATCTAAACCTGATTCAGCACAGTAACAGTCTGCAAGTGCATGGAGCCAATCTGGTGGGCTTTTCCTCCAGCAACATAGACCCCCCACCTTCAATTCTATCTCAGTGAAAGGAACTTGTGTTTCTGCAGTGTGGACCCACAGGCCCCCAGGAGCCAGACCTCTACAGCAGACAATATGTTGAAACATGGTCCCTGTTGGGTTCTCAAAAAATTTGCTTCTATTTTCCCATTTTGTGAGCCACTTCATTTCTTTGGTACATTGTTGATGCTATGCTGTTGATTCCCTCTGATTTGACATGGCGGACAAAAACAGTGACAGAGTTTAAAAAAGAATGGGATAAACAGAGTATCCCTATAGGGGGTAACCTGCATGGAGCAGCAGTTACAACCCTAAACAAGAGGGTGTAACTTACACTAAAAAGCAATTAAAACCCTTCCCTCCTTACTCGCTAGTCTTTATCCGCCATCATTTACTATGTTACTGTGGGGTATTATTCATCTGACGGTGGTCAGCATTTTTTCACCACCACTGCCAAAATTATACCCAGATATTAAATGCTGGGCCACATCCAGGAACTGGCATTAAATTTCCAGGTACGTGCAGCCAGTGGTGTTCCTAGGGGCGCTGACACCCGGGGCGGATTGCCGATGCGCCCCCCCCCCCAGGTGCAGCGCCCCCCCCCCCCCCCGTGCAGCGCGCCCCCCCGGTGAAAGGACACTCCCCACCCCAGCGAAAGAACCCCCTCACCCCCGGGTGCATGCCGCTGGGGAGGTACCGCGCGCCGCTCAGCGTCGTTCGTTTCCATGCTCCCTCTGCCCCAGAACAGGAAGTAACCTGTTCCGGGGCAGAGGGAGCATGGAAATGAACGACGCTGACCAGCGCGTGGCACCCCCCCCAGCAATGTGCACCCGGAGTGGACTGCCCCCACCCTTGGTACGCCACTGTGTGCAGCCAGCCGGCACTTAACTAGGTAAGTGCTGATATGCAGCCTTTAACTGATTAAGTTAAACTGGTCAAAGATAGGACTGCTATTTATGCGTTCCTGTTTACCTGGTTAACTCTGCCCTCACTACGACTCTGGACCGCCACACAATAGTTGGTTTTCAACTTTAGTGTTCAGTGGTACTTTCTAGATACGTTTTGCTGAACATTCCCTCAGGGCCCACTCAGCACCAGTTAACTGGGCAAAAGGCCCTCTTACCCAGTTAACTGGCTAAGTTACCATGTGCTGGTACAACTAAGTGGCCCTTTTATTAAAGGGTTGCCACGCTACAATGAGCTTGCTGCACGGCAACCCAGAACTACCGCTGGCCCAACGTGGCCACCAGCGGTAATTCCGCCTCAAGCGCACACCATTTCCAGTGCTACGGAAAATAATTCTGTACTTTCTAGTGCAGCGCTAATTTGGCAGTAATCAGGCAGGTACCACGTCTAGGGAGCAATGTTGGAGGCCTATCACAAGCTTCACCCAAAGCTGCAAGCAATCGTCAAACTCAAGGAAGAACTACAGACGATCTGGGACAGCCTGCCACAGGGACCGATCGACAAGGCTGTTAAGAACTTCCCAAAGTGGCTGAAGGTCTGTGTTAAAGCTGGGGGACACTTTGAGCATTCACAATGACTGCAATATTCTGACACATGGCTAATCGTATCATTTGAATGACATTATTTTACTGTGTTTTAGCTCAAACATTTTTAACACACAAAAATCACTACATAGTAATGCTAACATATCAGTAATATCAACATAGCTTAAGATAATTAAATGTTGTTTCATAGTAAAACGTAAGTATGATTACTAAATAAGTGCAGGAAATTTCTCATTGAAATTCAAAGCAGTTGCTGAGAAAACTGCAAAAAACTGTAGGGGGGTTACTTTTTGTTGTTGTTTGTTTGCCTCACTCTGTACATGAATCAAAGTTTGGTATGGAAAGGTCTGATGTTCAATTACACATTTTTGTAGGATCCTTCTGGGGTGATCAAGATTAGGAATGGGCTGTCCTTGCCAGTGATATATCCCATGTTGTTGAAATTAAAGAAGTCTTTATTAAATAATGAGAGATAATACAAAGAGTCAATCACAACAGCATATGCAAACAATAATAAACAGCAGAAAAGTATCATAAACCCCCATCTACTTTAATAAAACTCACCCTCAACGTTCTGAGGACACTGACGTCAGTGAAGCCAAGCCCTGACTTCCTTCAAAAAGGTTCGAAGGTTCGTGGTGGTGAAGCCACCAAAATCGCTCCGGGCCCCGCCCTCGAGGGCGGAGCAATGACAGAACAATGAAGGGGTTGGCAGGGAGGGAGGCAGGGAGGCGTGGGGGGGTGGGAAATCACTCCGGGCCCTGCCCTCAAGGGCGGAGCAATGGCAGAACAACGAAGGGGTTGGCAGGGAGGGAGGCAGGGAGTTGGGGGGGTGGGAAATCGCTCTGGGCCCCGCTCTCGCGTCAAACGTCATGACGTTGGGGGCGGAGCAATGGAAGAATAACGAAGGGGTTGGCCAGGGAGGGAGGGAGGGGTGTTGGCGACGAACACCTTGCTAGCGCCCGTTTCATTTGCTCTGAAACGGGCCTCTTTTACTAGTATAATATAAAATAGAACACAATATAACAACAACTTCTATATTTTATAATAATTTTTGAAATATAACCCCAAACGCAAGTACAGGTAGAAGGAAGGAAGGTGTAAAAGAAGAAGAGAAAATAAATAAATAAATAAAAACCCGCCTCCATAAAATACTGTGCTTAAAAGGAACAATGTGAAATAAAAGGCTCCCAAATCACCTCCCATTTAGATACAGTTTTACAATGAATAGCCCTCAATCTTTCCATTTCACAAATATACCACAACTTATTCAACCACTTAATCAAAGAAGGGACTTGTGGGGTCTTCCAATAGGTAGCTAGTGTTACTCTAGCTGCTGACATAGCATGGCAAACAAGCAGTGACTGAGATGTGGTTAGACCTGGAGGTTTACCTGGAAATAGGAAATATTCAGGTGACCACCTAACAGGTCTGGAAAGCCAGCACTGGAGTCTAGACTGAATCGCTTTCCAGAAAGCTCACACCTTTACACAAGACCACCAGATATGCCCCATTGTACCCCTCTGACCACACCCTCTCCAACATAAAGGTGAGATCACAGGAAAGATATGATGCAAAGGAGCAGGGGGTCAAATACCACCTGTACATAGATATATCCCATGTTGTTACATATCATCAACAAACAAAACAAGCAGAAAAAAAACACATTTCCTGTTGTTTCATTTTCCAGTAATAGTGTGCATTCTTTCAAATGAGTGTACACTCTTTGTAAAGACGGCACACTTTTGAAAGATGCACACTCTGTTCCTGATAGTGCTCCTATTCAAACTATTGTGCATGCATGAAACACTGCATGTATGTGGAATATGCATGCATGTATGAACTATTGAGTGCACCCATTTTGCAAATTGTGCACACGATTTTGAAAGAGCACACACTCAGTAATTTTGCTCCATAACAACAAAATGGCCAAATAAAAACAAATAAAATGAACATTCCCAGAAACAACATGGGAAATGACATGAAACAGTTTTTCTGGTTGCCTACCCCCAATCATGATTATTGAGTTTAATTATCAAAACCTCATGGTGGTACCTGAGGGGAGGGGGCACAGAGATAAGTCCTTTTACCTGTGCTCAGCCTATCTGTACCACAGTACACTGATAATTATTTCAGATTTTAGCACATGCACAAAGTTAACCCCATATTGTGGAAGTAGTGACCCTTCCCCTCACAGCTGAGTTATATGTTCCCTCCTATCTTGATCCTTCCATGCCATGCATTTTTGGTTTGATTCCCTTACCCATATAATTGAAGAAGCTTCTGACTAGAGCAGGCAGTCGGGATTCGAAGGTGGCCTATCTGCTTTTTTCATCCTTAAATAGAATATTATACTGAGTCGTAATCAACCCGAAATATAGAGGTCCTTTTACTAAGGTACGCTGAAAAGTGGCCTGTGCTAGTGTAGACACCTGTATTGGATGCACACGTCCATTTTTCAGTGCACCTGCAAAAAAGACCCTTTTTTGCCTGAAAATGGACGTCAGGCAAAATAAAAATTGGTGTGCATCCATTTTTTGGCCTGAGACCTTACCGCCACCCATTGACCTAGCGGTAAGGTCTCATGCATTAACCAGGCAGCAATAGTCTACGTGCGTACAATGCCAATAACCGCCTGGCATGCTCAGTGGACACATGTAAAAAATGAAATTACCGGCTGGGACACATGGTAGCCAAGCGGTAGTTCAAAACTGACGCACATAGGATGCACGTAGGTGCCTACGTGGCTTAGTAAAAGGGCCCCATAATTAGGAAACCAGTAGTCTCACACAAAGGGGTCACAGGACTGTATTTTACATTTGATGGTGACAGACATACTCAGACCGAACACTTACAAAACCAATAAAAAAAAACCTTAACGCTGCCTCACAGCCTGGGTAAGTAAAATCTTTATGTGCTTGAATACCTGTGGAAATCAGGGAACAGGGAGGGAGAAACCACACCAAAATTAAGTGTTATTTGAAATGTTTATATCCTGCTCATTGTCCCTGGTGGGTTACAAAAAAACCATACACAATTATTAAAAGGGGTCCTTTTACAAAGCAGCGGTAGAAAGTGACCTTAGAGCATCCTTATGTGGGTCTTTCCCACATGTTAAGGCCATTTTTACCTCTGCTGTAAAATGGCCGATTTTCTATTTTCTGAATTAATGGTCATATGCTAATGTTGCTGTTAACCCATGGCAATTACCCGACATTAGCACATGAGCCCTTACCACCACATATTTTGTAGACAGTAAGGGCTCACACACTAATCCTGCACTAATCAGTTAGCGTGTAGCAATGTAGTTGCACTAACTGATCAGCACAGAAAGGCACACTCTCCGCCCCAGACACACCCCTCACAGAAAAATGTAAAACATTTTTTTAGCCTGTGGTTTTTGTGCCCACATTCAGAACTAAGGGGCCCTTTTACTAAAGGGTGAGCACGCAGCAATGGGCTTACCGTGAGTCAATCTGGAACTATCACCGTTCTACCGCAGAAGCCCATTTGTAGTTTCCACCCCCAGTGTGTACCATTTCCAGTGCTACAAAAATATTTTCTATTTTTATAGCACCAGTGCTTACCTGGCAGTAATCAGGCAGCACTGTGCTTAGTAAAAGGGGCCCTTACTGGACACCTCAACATGTCCCACAGCGAACCTTTTTAAGCTGCTGTAAGCATGCACTAGTGCTTACTGCAGCTTAGTAAAAGGAGCCCAAAAAGAGACTTAACATACAATTAAAATCTACAATCAACAATCAGACATCTTTTAACTGAATTAAGTTACAGGGCATTGCATCTGTATTTGTGAATTTAATCTTTGCTAATTGTAACTGGGATAAGTTACAGGTTATTGTGTCTGTGAAGTTAGCCTTTGCCACTAAACCAGGCTCGGCAAAAAAAAAAAAAAAAGAACATGCTGGTATTAAGCCAACAGCTTGAATCAGGATGAAAATCTATATATAGCTTGTCAAGGAGCCCTGGAAAAGAAGAAAATATTGTCCGTTTGATTTTGATGGTGGTAAAGCACAGATTAAGCAAGCATGTCTCACAATCTCCTTATGCTCATTCCTCAATCTCTTCCTCTCCATCCTTCCTACTCCTTATCCCTCCCAATCTCTTCTCCTTTTGCTCATCCTATCTTTGTTTACCTCTCCATGCTCAATTTACATATCCTCAAAACCCCACTACTACTATGTTTACTACAACTTGTAACATTCTCCTTCAAGACTTTGTAATTCTATTTCCTATGTAAGCCGCATTGAACCTGCTATGTGTGGGAAAGCGTGGGGTACAAATGTAATTAATAATAGTAATAAGTATAATGCTATGAGGCACATTAACTGGTTGTGTTTTAAAGAGCCCTAGAAGAGCTGCATAAATAACTCGAGCATAAATAACACTGTTCCCTTTCTCCCCAGCTCCTTCAACTTTTAAAATTTCTTCCTTCTTGCTACTGAAATTTATTTATTTTTAAAGAAAAGGACTGCTATCGGGATCACTCATTTTTTATTAACTAGCAGTCTTAAAAACCTGGCTGTTCTCTGGTGAGGGTGGTGGAGGTCAAGAGGAGGAGTTAGATTATGCTGTTTAGTGGGGGGGGGGGGGGGGGGGGAGACTGAATTTTTTATGATTTCTAGGACTTAATTCTTGTGGTATAATTGTATATATTAATTTAGGGCTCATTTTCAAAACAGAAAAACATTCAACAAGTGGCATAAATCTGCATTTGGACATTTTTCTCACAAAAACATCCAAATTGGTATTTTCAAAACCAATTTTTAGATGATTTTCAATGAAGTCCATCACAATTGCGTTCAAATCACAAGGGGACACATCATGGGCATGTTAAGGGAAGGATCTGTTTATTCCTAACACTTGGACATTTTTCTGCCATATTGGAACAAAATCAAATTGTCCAGGACTAAAAAAAGATGTTTTGAAGCTAGACCTGTTTTTATAACAAATAAGGCACAGAAAGGTGTCAAAAATGACAACTGGAAGGAGTCAGGGATGACCTCTCCTTACTCCCCCAGTGGTCACTAACCCCCTCTCACCCCCCCCCCCCCCAAATGTGATTAAAAACATTATTTACCAGCCTCTATGCCAGTCTCAAATGTAATACTCAGGTCCATTAAAGCAGCATGCAGGTCCCTAGAGTAGTTTAGTGGTGGGTGCAGTGTATTACAGACAGGTAGACACAGGCCCATATCTCCCTCTACCTGTTACACTTGTGGTGGAAACTGTGAGCCCTCCAAAACTCACCAGAAACCCATTGTACCCACATATAGGTGCCCACTTCACCCATAAAGGGTATTGTAGTGGTATACAGTTGGGGGTAGTGGGTTTCGGGGGGATGTGATGTATATCTGGGAGCATTTATTTGAAGTCCACTGCAGTGCCCCCTAGGGTACCCCACTGCTCTGCTGGGATGTCTGTGTGGCCAGTCTACTAAGAATGCTGGCTCTTCCTACATCCCAATGGCTTGATTTTGTGCGTTTTCACTTGGACTTTTCTTTTTTTTCAAAAATGGACCAAAAAGATAAATGCAAAATGTCCAAAGTTGGACTTATCGAAAATGCCCCTCTTTGTGTGTGGGGAGAAGAGAGGTTGATGCAGGGAGGGATTTTTTGTTCTTGTTCTGTGTATACTACTTTGATTGCTTTTATGAACTTGTAAGTGGTATATCAAAAACTTTATAAGTATCAGAGTATCAGGTTGTGCCAGTTTTTCTAAGCAATTCATTTGAAAAGCCCAAAACTATTATTGGTGAATGAATCACGTCTGTGCAGAAAGACCAAGTCATTGTGAAACTACAGTGGTTTGACTTGGATGGCAGTGTTCAGGTCGTAAGAAGCTAGTTTTGGAATGAATGTACACCCCATGAGCCCATCTCCTGGGCACACACAGCTAGTCTAGACATGTTATAGTCATAACTCAAGAACCCCAATTTTTATGGCACTCAGAAAATTGCAGTGCAAGGATTTGATGTGCAATTATGTGTTCCTTGGCCCTGCTTGCATTTTGATTAGAGATTCTTTCTAGATCACTGTTTCCCAAGGCACATTAATAAAAATTGCATACAGCACATCAGACTCCAGCAGCAGGCAGTGTGAACAAGGAGGACTACTACTGCCAAAATAAGATAAGGAAGCACTGAAATCCCTCACCAGAGGCTGGGGGGAGGGAGAGATGCAGGCTAGGGGACTAAATTAATTGGGGAGAGTGTAAGTCTGAAGGTTTACCTAGGGTGGCCACCAGTGCCGGTCTTAGCAACTGCGGGGCCCTGCTCAAATCAGTTCAGTGCCCTCCCCTCACCTGCGGTCGCCACCATGTCATAATTTATCAGAGTTTAAAAGAAGGTTTAGAGCTCTCAGAACCCCACCTCACCCCATACCTTGATGTGCCTCCACCACTTTTCAGTAGACAGGGTCAGAGATTTTCATATCCCGTCAGCTGCCAAGCCCAGAGCCTCCTCGCTGCTGCGTTCTGCCCTTTCGGAAGCAGGAAGTGACATCATAAGGGCAGAATACAGTAGCGAGGAGGTTCTGGGCTCGGCAGCTGACAGGATATGAAAATCACTGCTGCTGCCTGATTCTTATGGTACGGAGCAGGGAGGTGCTCCAAGACAGGAGGACAGACTTGCCAGAGATGTGGGGACCCTAGGAGCGTGGGGCCCTGTGCAACTGCCTCTGTCACCCCTGCCTAAGACCGGCCCTGGCTCTGCTGAGGGCCCAAGCATGTTGGAGGAGCAGGAAGAGAAATGACAAGGATCCTAGACCAGGAGGAACCCCAAAGCAGAGTGTGAAAATTTGGTAGCAGAAAATCTTACTAGGATAGGCTTGTGGGGAAGATTATGATTACTGGCCACTGTTGGAAACAGGATGCTGGGCTTGATGGACTTTCGGTCTGTCCCAGGACTGGCATTGTGGTACACATAATGAAAAGGAGTGTGTGGTACAAGAGATGCACCATATTCAGAACACAGAGTGACCTGAAGGTTTCCTGAGCCTGAGCTGAAGATGCACTTATACCCTGTTCTGAGATACCACAGGTGACCTTATTAAAACTGTGCTGAAATGCAACTTAAAAAATAAAAAACAAATGAAAACTCTTTAAAGCAAATGACTTAAGAGCTCAAAACCTGCATAGGATGGTATATAAACAGTTGGGGGTCACACTGCTGAAAATTCATTGCTTCCCTCACTCCATTGTTTCCAAATTCTGCCCCACCCCCTTTCTTTTACTTCCTTTCTGACATACATTGACACCTTCCCTGGCTCCCTGCTGTGGTCCATTGCTTCTGGTGGCTCTGTCTGCTGCCCTTGCCCCATCCTCTTCCTATTGCCATTATAGCTTCAGGGGCACAGACAGCCTGGAGCCTGATGAAGGAAGTTTGTGGATCTCCTTCTACTTTGCAGACTGGGATACAATTAGAATCTACAATTTTATACATATAACCCCTGAGCACCTTTTACAGCAGAACCAGGGTACAGTGCAATAAAGGGTGGCAGCAACTCCTTTACCTTCTTGTCATGCAGAGAAAGGGAAATAGGACTTGATATACTGCATTTCTGAGGTTTTTGCACCTACATTCAAGGCGGTTTACATATATTCAGGTAGTTATTTTGTACCAGTGGCAATGGAGGGTTAAGTGACTTGCCCAATGAGCTGCAGTGGGAATCAAGCTCAGTTCCCCAGGATCAAAGCCCACTGCACTAGCCACTAGGCTACTCCACCACTCCATTAGGCTACTTTCCACTGTAGGAGAAAGGGGGGGGGGGGGGGAATAAACTTCTTCCAAGGCTTTCCATCTCTGACTAGGATTTGCCCTTAACACAGAGCTGATACTCAGCAGATTCACTCAATCAGTGTAATATATTTTAGTTGACCTTTGATTTTTGCTGTTGTTATTGGATATTATTTACATGTTTTAACTTTATGTCTCCAGTTAGGCACACCAATGCCACATACTGAGCAGCAATTTTATAACAGCATCTGTGTGCCAGGATTGCGATTGCTATTGCTATTGCTGCTGCTGCTGCTGCCACTGCCACCCCCCTCCAACTCCAAATACCTTGGCTGGCAAGGATCTCGAGGCCCCACCAACAGAAGTCTTCCTCCAGTGCTGCTCTTCACTCCGCCACCTTGCCTGCCCTGCCCCTGCTTTTTCTCTCATGTCGTGCATGCTTGGTTTCAAAACTGAGCATGCACAGCCTGAGGGGAAAAGCAGCTGCTTGGCAGGCAATGCGGCAGAGTGAAGAGCAGCGCTGGAGAAAGACCTCTTCTGCTGGCAGGGCCTGGGGGGACCCCTACCAGCCAAACCAGAGGCCCTGGCCCAAAGTCCTGCTGTGTCTGCCCCTCCCCAGCATCCAAGGGGGGCCTGGCCCCAGTGTTTTCTCTCTCCTGCTCCTGTCAGGACGCAATCACCCAGGTCCTATCAAGAGCAGAGATTGAGAGAGAGAGAGAGATCCCAGTGCTAGGCCCCCCTTGGAAGCCGAGCCCAGAGAATTTTGCCCTCCCTACCCCTCCTCGGTGGCCCTGAGTTGAAGACATGTTCATGCCCCTCCCATACTCTGCTCACATGTACCACATGTACACTCCCTCTTGCAGTTACACACTAAGAGCTCCTTTTGCTAAGGTACACTAATGGATTTAGCGTGTGCTAATGATTAGCACACGCTAAATGCTAAGAAGCCCACAGGAATAAAATTGGCGCACCTTAGTAAAAGGAGCTCTAAGGATATTACCTTACAGAATAGTGTACAATGCAATTATGTGCATGTACCAATTTTCTCAGTAGCTGGTGTGCTAGACGTAACTGCAAGCACCCAGTTATAGAATTACTCTGTCATTGTTTATTTCATGTTATTTTTTATGTTTCTTCATTTCGCTCCTGGGACCAATAGTGATAGGTAGTATATACGTATTTGTAGTATATACGTATTTTAAATAAAACAATGTCCAGTGCCACAGGCTACCAAAAAAAAAGAAAAGGCTATCTACTCATAATTCTTCAAAGCAAACTCATAACTCAGCAGAAGAAAACAAAAATGGGTAAAAGGTATTACTACTACTATTTAGCATTTCTATAGCGCTACAAAGCGTATGCAGCGCTGCACAAACATAGAAGAAAGACAGTCCCTGCTCAAAGAGCTTACAATCTAGTAGACAAAAAATAAAGCAAATCAATTAATGTGTAGAGGAAAGAGGAGAGGAGGGTAGGTGGAGGCGAGTGGATACAAGTGGTTACGAGTCAAAAGCAATGTTAAAGAGGTGGGCTTTCAATCTAGATTTAAAGATGGTCAAGGATGGGGCAAGACGTAGGGGCTCAGGAAGTCTATTCCAGGTGTAGGGCGCAGCAAGACAGAAGAGCGAAGTCTGGAGTTGGCAGTAGCGGAGAAGGGAACAGATAAGAAGGATTTATCCAGGGTACGGAGTGCACGGGAAGGGGTGTAGGGAAGGACGAGTGTGGAGAGATACTGGGGAGCAGCAGAGTGAGTACATTTATAGGTTAGTAGAAGAAGTTTGAACAGGATGTGAAAACGGATAGGGAGCCAGTGAAGCGACTTGAGGAGAGGGGTAGTATGAGTAAAGCAACCCTAGTGGATGACGAGATGGGCAGCAGAGTTTTGAACCGACTGGAGAGGGGAGAGGTGACTAAGTGGGAGGCCAGCAAGAAGCAGATTGCAGTAGTCCAAACGAGAGGTGACAAGGGTGTGGATGAGGGTTTTGGTAGAGTGCTCAGAAAGAAAGGGGCGGATTTTACGGATGTTGTAAAGAAAAAAACGACAGGTATGTGCTAGAGGAGGCAGTCGCCTGTTCCTGGTTAATCAAACACTTCTCCAAATCCCTCTGGTTCTTAACATGCTCCGCCCCTTCCCTTCTGACTCCTCTAGTGCACAGAACCACTTAGGGGATTTGTGAAGATATAAATTCTTACTCCAGAATATAGCATTGGTATGACTTACTGTTGCTGCATTTTGAATTTCTTTCCCGATGGGGAAGCATAGGGGCAAGATAAGGATCTACCCTTCGGAGATCCTTACCACCCCAGCTTCGGGCCCCATGGATTCTTTTGTAGAGTGCAGGCAGGTTCCAGGTAAGGAATGCAATGGGCTGCTGATTGGAGCAGATTAGGAGACAGGAGAACTCCCCAGCATCAGATGTTACTCTTAGCCTGGACTCTAGAAGCTCTCTGGTGCAGCCAAACCCCTCTTCACCAGAAGGCATGAATACCCAGCTAACACCTACCAAAGCAGTTGGCTTTTCACAGGCCTGAGAAGTTGAGTGCCAAACGAGTTCACCAAATACATAGTAACATAGTAGATGACGGCAGAAAAAGACCTGCATGGTCCATCCAATCTGCCCAACAAGATAAACTCATATGTGCTACTTTTTGTGTATACCTTACCTTGATTTGTACCTGTCCTTTTCAGGGCACAGACCGTGTAAGTCTGCCCAGCACTATCTCTGCCTCCCAACCACCAGCCCCTCCTCCCACCACCGGCTCTGGCACAGACCGTATAAGTCTGCCCAGCACTATCCCCGCCTCCCGCCACCCAATCTCAGCTAAGCTCCTTAGGATCCATTCCTTCTGAACAGGATTCCTTTATGTTTGTCCCACGCGTGTTTGAATTCTGTTACCGTTTTCATTTCCACCACCTCCCGCGGGAGGGCATTCCAAGCATCCACTACTCTCTCTGTGAAAAAATACTTCCTGACATTTTTCTTGAGTCTGCCCACCTTCAATCTCATTTCATGGCCTCTCGTTCTACCTCCTTCGCATCTCCGGAAAAGGTTCGTTTGCATATTAATACTTTTCAAATATTTGAACATCTGTATCATATCACCCCTGTTTCTCGTTTCTTCCAGAGTATACATGTTCAGGTCATCAAGTCTCTCCTCATACGTCTTGTAACGCAAATCCCTTACCATTCTCGTAGCTTTTCTTTGCACCGCTTCAATTCTTTTTACATCCTTCGCAAGGTACAACCTCCAAAACTGAACACAATACTCTAGGTGGGGCCTGTGGACTTACGATCTGCACTGGATAGATTGAAGCTAAACATATAGGTCTGACGGTGGAGGAGCACCTGATTGGAATGATGGCAACATCTGTGTCTTTTTCAAATTTGTCCAGCCTGGAGAAGGTCAGTATGCAGCAGTACCTAGATTAACAGCTTTTCATCCTAAGCATTTCACTTTGCAATCTTTTTGGATGGTGATACTGAGTTAGGGCAAGCTCTTTGTCCCCAAATAAAACTTTTGATTGAGAAGTCTTATGAAAAAGATAATAAAAATAAATGCTATTGTGAATGATGGCTCTAGTTTGAAGAACTTTCTAGGGGTCTGTAATATAAAGATTACAGCTTTTTGCAAAATGCTAAAGTGGCTTTAATTAAGGAACAATATGATTTTGAACTCAAAAGTGGGAACATTAGAGAATCAGATAAGAACTTTCAATTTAAGATCTTTTTTTTTATTTTCCTAAATTAGCATTACTGTCTCCAAAAGAAGTCTTCAAGTATTTAGTTGAGATTCTGAAGGTAACGCCTCCATCTTTACAAATATATTATTTGCTATCTGCAAGGAGGTGGAATGATGTGGATATGAGTAAGTTCCTGAGGACTCTAATTTAAATGTTTCTGTTATTTTTGAGACTTCTGACTGGATGACAACCTCAACAAAATTGGTTTTGTTTGTTTTAAAATCAAACAGAGACTGATTGCTGCACCTAGTCTTCGGGCATAAGGATGAACTTTTTATAAATTCAAAAATGAAGATATTTCCTGTTGTGATTAAATACAGAAACAGAGAAGGGAGTTTCTTCTTTTGAGACTTGGAGTCCTTCAAAGGGGGCTTTTATCTTTTTAAAATGTTCCTGTAAATGTGTAATTAAATATAGTTTTTTTCAGTCTGCACAGTTATCAGCCTTTTTGGCAGCACTTCGAGCAATAGTTCCCTTGACCATGGTATCCTCGGGAACTACTGGGGAATGATAAGATTTGCAATACCCATGGAATGGGTCCTAAAGTGTCTGACTTGGTTATGAAGTGGTTGAGTGGAAGATAACAGAGGGTAGAAGTAAATGAAGCTCATTCTGAGGAAAGGAATATTGCTAGTGTGCTGCTGCTAAGTTCAGTTCTTGGGCCGGTTCTTTTTAACTTTTTTTGTGAATGATATTGTTGAAAGATTGTCTGGTAATGTTTGCCTCTTTGAGGATGATACCAAAATCTGCAGTTGGGTAGAAATCCCTACTGGTGTAGATAACATGAAGAAGGACCTAGCAAAACTTGAAGAATGGTCCAGAATTTGGCAGCTAACATTTAATGCTTAAAAAAAAAATGCAGGTCATGGATTTGGGCTGCAAAATCCTGAGGGAGCAGTACTGTTTAGGGGGAGAAGTACTTCTATGAATGAAAAAGGAGTGGACTTGAGTGTGATCATAAGTGATGATCTTAAGATGGTCAAACAAGTAGAAAGGGCAATGGTAAAAGCTAGAAGGCTGCTTGGGTATATTGGGAGAGAAATGGCCAGCAGGAAAAAGGAGATAATGCCTCTCGCTAAGGAAGGGGATGGGACTCAATATACCACCTTTCTGTGGTTACAATCAAAGTGGTTTACATATTATATACAGGTACTTATTTTGTACCTGGGGCAATAGAGGGTTATGTGACTTACCCAGAATTATAAGGAGCTGCAGTTGGAATCAAACAGTTCTCCAGGTTCTCAGGCTGTTACGCTGATCACTAGGCCAGTGGTTCTCAAACCTGGAGGCACACCAGCCAGTCATGTTTTCAGGATAGCCACACTTAATTTTCATGAGAGACATCTGCATGCAATGGAGGCAGTGCATGGAAATCTCTCATGCATGTTCATTGTGAATAACCTGAAAACCTGACTGGCTGGGGTGCCTTCAGGACCAGGTTTGGAAATCACTGCACTAGGACACAAGTCTCTGGTAAAACCTCATTTAGACTAGAGTGCAATTCTGGAGACTGCAGCTTCAAAAAGATATGAACAGAATAAAGTTAGTCCAGAGAGCGGCTACTAAAATGGTCAATGGTCTTTGTCATAAAACGTATGTATACATTGGAAGAATAATAGGAGAGGAGTGATATCATAGAGAAATCTATAGCACAAATGAACAAGAGGCAAGTCTCTCAAATTGAAGAGAGCTCTGGAACGAGAGGGCATATGATAACGATGAAAAGAGACAGACAAGAGTAACCTAAGGAAGTACTTATTCACAGAAAAGAGTGGTGAAATTATGGAACAGCCATTCACTAGAGGTGATTAATATTCATGAAATTCTCTCCCCAAACTGTGGACTACACTGGATGATTTGATTATTTTATTTTGGATTGTTTATTCTTATCAGAATGTTTGAGTCTCATTCCACCTTCTGTATAAGCTTTAATGCTTGGTTATTATTTTAATGTTACTTTAAAAGCATAAATTAAAAAGAAATATCTTAGACCAACTGCATGGGCAAAAAATTATTTCCTTTAGCTTTGGGGTGTCTTACCTCTCCCCCCTTCTCTTTTAGTTCATGGAACTACTAAGGGTACTGTAGTGGCACAAATCTCTAATACAATGCGCTTCAGATAAATTTCATTTAGCACCTTGAGTCAAGGTCACGCTTCATCAGAGTTCAGACATTCTAGGCATGAGGCTCAGTTGCTCCTCAAAGCACAGAAACAATCATAAGACTTTGTTTAGTACCCTTTACTAAACAAAGTATAACAGGTATAATTACATCAGTACTATATTAGCATAAACATACCCACTACCAGCCACTGCTTGTAGAAAGAGTGCAGTCTCTAAAACGCCATGCTACTTGCCTACTTAATACCACAGCTATTGCTCTCTGAAGCTTAGGGATATCCCTAGGCAAACCTTCACCTCTGCACCCATCTTAAGTGTCCTCTTCCCCTCCTTATCCTCAACCCAGCTGTGACCAGAGTCTTTCCTATTTCTTCCCTTCCCCGACTTGCTGGCCCTGCTTCCCTTCTCTGTTACAAGTCTTACAAAATGCAAGCTGATACTGTAGAGACTGAGCACATGCCATCCACTCTACTACAAGATTCCTGTCAGTTGGACATAGGCTGTCTTTTGAGTGCTTGCATATACTCAAAGCCCTGTACCACACACTTATAGTATTTACGTGTCCAAACCCGCCCCCCCCCCCAATCATATTAATTCTACCAGTCCCTGTATTCTACCAGAGGTGTAGGCAGACCTTAATTTGGGGCCTTAGCGCAAAGTGGAGGGGGCACATTTTGCCATGCTTCCCCACTACTCTCCGCCCACGCTGCAACCCCATATACCTGAGCTGGGGGGAGTTCCCAAGCCCTGTCAATAGAAGCCTTCCTGTAGTAATACTCAGCACCACACTGCCTGCCCTGCTTTCCCACACCAGCACACATGCTCAATTTAATTAAAACCAAGCATGCACAGGTTAGGAGGAGGAAGCAGGGCAGGCAACGCAGCAGCAAATAAGGCCGCAGGAAAGCTTCTGCTGGCAGGGCTTGGGGACCCCTGCCAGCCAAACCCTCAGACTTTGGGGGCCCAGGCCCACAAGCTCCTGTATTCTAATGGTCAAACTTCCTCCACCATCTTAATTGCACCAACCCCTGTATTTTACTGGTCTAGACAGCCAGCCAGCCAGCCAGTCTGGCAATTGGGCAAATGCTGCTGCAGTTACTTCTAATAGGAATTAAAGCCCCTGCAAGTTAAGTAAGAGGTAATTTAGGGCTCCCTTACAGTAAAAGTAAGAACTAGGACATTAAAATAGGGGTGGGCAACCACACTCTCGAGGGCCACAACCAGTTAGGTTTCCAAGATTTCCACACTGAATATGCCTGAGTTCTATTTGCATTCAAATGGTAGCAGTACATGCAAATCAATATCATGCATATTTGTTATATAAATCTTGAAGATGCAACTCAGTTGCAGGGAGACCGGGAGGGAACAAGATGGCGTCCGAGGAGGATGTTGGTCTCTGAGCTCCTGACTCTCGTTAAGCTCTAGGTTGAGATTACCCTACCCGACGGACACCATGGGTAAGAGGAAAGGGAAGACGGTGACGCTAACCTCCTCAGCTCCCGTAAGCTCTACTCCCCGGCAGCTGACACTCGAGAGTTGCGGAGTACAGAGAATCGAGCTGTAGACACACACGAAGGCCAGCTCCGACGTTGGATCGCCGGACTGCAGTATCGAGGGGGCATCGTTAAGCCCGCCATTATTCTCTGCCCCTCCACGACCCGGAAGCAGTTTGCTTGCAGCGGGATTCCAACCTGTTGAGCCGTCCGAAGAGGCAGGCCGACAGACTGTGAGAGGAGGGCCCTCTACAATGGCGACCCCAGTTGTGACTACTACCTGGAAAGAAGGGGTAGTAAACCCTCTCTACACCAGCGAATCGGGAAGTGCCTCCGGAGGTATTCGTGGACCAGTAAAACCTGCAGTGATTACTCTTGAGAGCCTATGGGACGCCATTCAGGCTATGAACAACAACCTACTCCAGGTAACTGATGTTATGAAAGACGATATAAATTCCCTTAAAATTTCTCAGAATCTTACTGCTTCTCAAGCACAGAAAAACGAAGAACAAATTGGGACAATGAACGGTGAAATTAAATTTCTCCATAATTTAACAACTACAATGCTTAAGGATAAGGAGATACTGGTTAAAAAAGTTGAATACCTTGACAACCAAGCAAGAAGGAATAACCTTAGACTTCTTAATTTTCCTAAAATACCGTTAATTCCGCCAGTTGACATGTTTAAAAGATATTTGGAAGAAGTCTTAAATATTCCTAAGGAAGCTTTACCACCAGTTGCCAAGGTGCAGTATATTTTTGGAGTTAAATCTGGTTCACCAGAACCTCCACCTGACTTAAATATAACTGCTTTTTTGGAGAACTCTCTAGAGATAGTGACACAAAGATTGACTCTTATAGTTTCTTTTGCTTTTGAAGTAGATAGAAATAATATTTTCCGTTTGTATTTCAAGCATATGCAAGCCAAATTTTTGGGGGAAAAAATTCAGATTTATCCAGACCTCAACAGGGACACTCAGAAAAGACGTCGTGATTTTTTAATTTTAAAGCCAAGGATTACTGCCTTAGGCGGATTGTATATGCTGAAGTTTCCCTGTAGATGCATGGTTACACTTGAAAATGTGAGTTACGTTTTCTTAGACCCTCAAAAAATGGCTGCATTTATAAAAGCCAAGGAAGAGGGGAAGGTTCAACCCTGAATGACAACATAGGAAATGATACTGTTAATGCCTGCTTGTGTGTGGACAAAGCTCTCCACCTTGGTTGATTGAATATATTTCCTTTCTAATTTTCTGATATCTTGTTCTCCCAAATATGGTGGTCATTATGTATATGATTTAATTTCCTTTTTCATTGATATGACAATATTGTTTAATTTAATCTTAAACCTTGCATTTATAGTGATATGAATGTATTATTTTCAAAAGTTATAAATAAAATTAAAAAAAAAGTAAAAAAAAAAAAGATGCAACTCAGTTGTGACCCTCAAGGACCACGGTTGCCCACCCTTGCACTAATCACAGCCTGCTTTGAACAGCATGGGCTCCACCCAAACAATACAGAAAAGACTTGATAGTCACTGCAGGAAGGGTAGTGCCAGTTTCAACCACAGCAGTATTAGTAAAGAAATATAAAAACAGGCTAGTTGATTCTGTGAGAAGTATTAGAGAAAGCAGGAAGCTAGGAGCCATTCCTGGTTTCAGCTGATAGCCAACCAAAGACACACCAGTGCAATTAAATTGCACATTTTTTTAGAATCTGTCTCTGTTTGTACCAATGTGGGTTGCAGAGGGTTGAAAAGAAGAGCTATCAAAGTATCATTACAAGAGAACAAAAGTTAAGAGGCAAGTTACAGGAAAACAAAAAGTAAGACCAAGGTTATCCCACTCTCTCTCAACTGCCCAGCTTTCTCTCTCTACAATACAGGAAATTCCATTTCTTTTCTAGTTTTATCTTCACTTCCTCTGAGGTGTAGCTTCTTGCTAAAGATTTTGGATACAGTTTAGTAAGTATTTTTAGTGCAGATCAGTCAGATGGTGTACTAGACTTCAGATCACATATGTTTGCAGAAAACAGTTTGTGTAAAAAACATAAAATTCAGAATACTTTGTCAAAAAAACAAAACAAAACCCTATAACAGGAGCCATATGCATGAGATTGATTTGCATGTTCTGCTTCCATTGTATGCAGACAGATCTCATGCCTATTTATTGTGGAAATCTTGAAAACTGCCCCAGGACTACTACCCTGTTTCCCCGAAAATAAGACATCCCCTGAACATAATACCTAGTAGAGGTTTTGCTGAATTGCTAAATATAAGGCCTCCCCCCCCCCCCCCCAAAAAAAAAGTAAGACCTAGCTCCAAATTGTATCTTCCGCCTCCCGCCCCCCTGCTGAGCCCGCCCTCAACTCCCCGACATATTACCTTCCGTTCCGGACACGCCGCCCTGCGTTTAAAGCTCAGCTGTTAAGTCGCTGCAGCAGCTCGAGTCCAGTCTCTCCCGTCCAGTCTCTCCCGTCAGTGTCCCACCTTCCTCTGATGAGGTATTTCCTGTTTCCGCGAGGGCAGGACATTGAAGGGGAAAGGCTGAAGTCAAGCCGCTACTGCCCTTCCCCACAGACGTTCGGCAGCCTCCTGACATCTTTAAAACTGGGTGAGTGTACCACCAGAAGAGTACATGGGGGGAAGGGGGTATTAGGAACCCTAAGGATTAAGCTTACTTAGAATGCTGTACTTATCTTACGGTAGGTAAATGGAGATACTGTGCACTGTATTGCTCAGTCTCCTTCTTTTTTGTTGTAGGGGGACTGTTGTGCCGACGTTTCACCAAGCTGTATCAAGGCTTCCCCTTAATTTACTTAATGCTGACTTCTTGTCCTGCTGCTGTGAAATTAAAAAGGCTGCTGAAATTCTAGGACGCTACTGCTAAAACTTGCAGTGGCCATTTTCTCTAAGAAACTGCAATTTTACTGTAGTACGGTATTTTGAACAGCTTGTAGCCTCTGCAGCTGATATTGAGGTAAGCCTTGGAGTAAAGAACTGCAATAATCCAATCATGTTACCGTGTTTCCCCGAAAATAAGACATCCCCTGAAAATAAGACCTAGCGCATCTTTGGGCGCAAAAATTAATATAAGACACTGTCTTATTTTCAGGGAAACAGGGTATATACTTAAGGCCTTGCCCCTGCCTCCCACAACTCCATACAGCTTCTGCCCTACCTGCTTTCTAAGTTCCAGTACACTGGCCCCTGTCCACCATTCTCTTATTCTCTAATGCAGGCTTGTCCATATTTAGTCCTCAAGGGCTGCAACCAGACCAGTATACCCCTATTGAATATGCATTAGAGAGAACTACATACAAATCTTTTCATGCATATGCATAAGGGATATCCTGAAAATCTAGCCTTTCACAGGCATCAAGGGCCAACCCTGGAGAAGCCTGCTCTAATGCATGTGCCACAGGCTGCAGGGGAATTTAAAATTTGCAACAATGTGACAAGACGGTAACTGTAGCCAAAAGGAGGCTAGACTGCATAGAGAGGTATAAGCAGGAGAAAGAAGGTGTTAATGGCTTTGTACAAGTCATGGGTGAGGCCTCATTTCAAGCATTGTGTTCAACCTTGTAGGATGTTCTCTCACTCAAGACATCAGAACACCTGAGGCGGTTCAAAAGAAGGCAACAAAAAATATGGAGTTTGTGGCAAAGATGAGAAAAGACA
This sequence comes from Microcaecilia unicolor, assembly GCF_901765095.1. NCBI lineage: Eukaryota > Metazoa > Chordata > Amphibia > Gymnophiona > Siphonopidae > Microcaecilia > Microcaecilia unicolor. The sequence goes on from NC_044036.1 coordinate 244,536,647, forward strand.
AACACCTCAATATTTGTACCCTAGAACAGTGGTTCCCATATATGGTCCTGGATGCACCCCAGCTAGTCAGGTTTTCAGGATACCCACAATAAATATTCATGAAAGAGATTTGCATGCAGTGGAGGCAGTGCATGCAAGAATCTCTCTCAACTATTCATGATGGATATCCTGAAAACCTGACTCACTGGGGTGCCTCCAGGACCAGGTGTGGGACCCACTGCCCTAGAAGAAAGGAGCAATAGGGGGATATAATACAGATATACAGATGTTTAAATACTTAAAAGGTATTAATATGTGAACTAGTCTTTTTAAAAGAGAGGGAAGCAGTAGAAACTACAGGTCATGCGTTGGGATTGTAGGGTGGGAGGCTTAGGAGCAATGTCAGGAAATACTTTTTTTTTTTTTTGTACAGAGAGGGCGTGGATCCCTGGAATGCCCTCCCGTGAGAGGTTGTTGAAGACAGAAATGATGATGGATCAAGAATGTGCAAGATAAACAGAGAAACATATAGAAAAAGGATGGAATCCAATTAAAGCAACCTCACAACTGGAGTGAAAGTTGACAGCAGCTTCAGCAAAAAGACCACTGCCAGGCAGACTTCTAGAGTCTATGCCCCAGAATTGGCAGGGGGAGAGACAAAGAAAGTATACCAGTATTAACTCATGAAGAAGCAAACCCTATGCAGCCAACATGAACCATGTATGTCTTTATCTGCTGACATTTACTATCTTGCCCAGCATTTTTCCATATGGATAAGGAACACATCCAACAATTTCCTCAAAGATAAGCCATCTAGCCACATTACTATATTTTCTGCATTAAAGCAAATTGCACAGGCGCAATGTTGCCCCTGCAGAGATTATTGAATGCTACTACTTCCAAATGGTAATGATGTCCACAACCCCAAACACTGGGGGTCTTTTACTAAGGCACACACTAAATGTTAAAGACACTCATAAGAATGAATTGGCATCTCTAACATTTAGCACGTATTAAAAACGTGAGCGCCTAGAAGTAAAAACTTTAAAAACAACTGATATTTTGATACAAGACAACAACATGATACATAAGAAAATAAAGCAAATAGAAAACTAATAAACGATTGAATTTGAGATGATTGACTTTTCCTTGGGTGCAAGGGCTGAGTTCTACTGAGTTATTTAAAAAAATACTTTGAAGAGATTTTGTTATATCCAGTATCAGCTATACCTCCATTAAATAAAATTTACTATTTACCGATTTTTTCAGCTGAACCTGGTAATAGTGGTGATAAAATGACATATCCAAGCGAACCCAATCTTCTACAACGAAATCAACAAGACCCATTGGATCTCTCATTGATATTAAAGACTTCATTATCTGAAACAGAGCAACGTAGAACTCTCCTGGTTTCATTTGTCTTTGAACAAGACCTAAACTCAGTGTTGAAGATATATTTCAAGAATTCCTTAAAGACCTTCTGTGGTCAAAGAATTTGGGTTTATCCTGATGTTTGTAAGACAACTCAAGATAAAAGGAAAACATTTTTTACTTTTAGAGGAGACTAGAGCCTTCGGGGCAACATATTTGTTAGCGCACCCAGGCAAATGTCTGATTAAATATATGGGTAATAAGTATATTTTTTATGAACCAGAACATCTTAAAACATTCTTGGAAATGAAAAAGCTAACCATTAAACCTAAAGAGTAAATGAAAGATACTAGATAAAGTTGCTTGTTTTGATCGCCTATTGTCTTAATCACTCCCCCCCCCCCCCCCTCTGTTTCTATATTTTAATTATGGTCTAAAGAATTGTATAACTTGATTTCCTTAAAGTTACCTTATTATTAATATTCAATGTTATGCAATGTGTTTCTAATACATGTTTAATTGTGTAAGAAAGTATAAATTTATAAATAAATAACGTGAGCGCACCTTAGTGCCAGGAACATAAACAATTGACAGGTATCGGATGGCTGCTGTTGGTCAGCTACTTCAATGCTGAATAGCAATAGCTCTAAAGGCCTTTGCTAACAGGCTTGAGCCACCCTTCTCTACAGCAGTGTCAGGTGCATATTGTCCTATCCTTGGACACTAGCAGTAACTATATAAACATCAGAGCAGCTTCTCTTTACACTTTCTGAGAGAATGTTATAGCATTCTTCATCACCAACAGCCTCAATGAACTCAAACATACAGCACCTCATTGAGGGGTGGGCCTGCCACATACTACTACTAAACCAGAGGTCACATGGGTTCAGGCCAGGTCTCCCTTTAATTGAAGCTATCAGAGCTTCAATTACCTAACCTTATGAAAAATTTCTTTAGCAAAAGGATGGTAGCTCTCCCTCTCATCATCATTGCATACCGTGTTACAGTATGCAATAATGAGAGGGAAGATCTACCATCCTCTCTCTAAAAATTTTTTTATAAGGTTAGGTAATTGACACTCCAACAGTTTTTGCTAAAATTCCTACTGAACAATGCGCACCTCTTATGCAGAAGATAAAGTTTTGGTTTTTTTTGTTTTGTTTTTTTTTACTCACTCTACAACTAAGCTATATAATTTTACTACAGGATGTGGTTAAGATTCACAAATAGGTTTAAAAGAGAGATTAAAACAGCCCTAGGATAGACAGAAAAATCCACGATTATTAGGCAGATGTAATCTTTGGTACCTGGTGGGTATCTTCTAGTGACCGGGCCTAGCTGCTGTCTGACAAGATGCAAGCACAATAGAACTTAAGTCTGATTTAACAGTTAAAAGAACCTGTTAACTTTTAATAATTACTGCAGCCCCCCCCCCCCAAAAAAAAAAAGGTAGAAGGCATAAAGTTGTTTTTTTATATGTCTCATACAAATGCAGAGTTAGAGTAGTTGGCTTATAATTCCTTTTTTTTTTGTCCATTAAAAGTAGTTGTAAGTACAAAGCATGCACATATACAGGGATGGCAAAAGTGTGCACAGCCCTGGAAACCAGAAATCACTATACTTACCCCCAAAACCAAGTGTGAAGCTTACAAAGTTTAATGAACCCCCACCTCAATGAGAACAGTGGCTCTGAGAAACTAACAAACCAGTCACTAAGGAATAAGAGCAGTGCTCTGCCACTAGAAACACCCTGATGCGGTCATATTTGATCCCATAATCTTAAGACAGCACTGAAATGTATTACTCTACTATGTCAGCCCACTGCTAGAGTACAGCATAGTTTAGTAACCAAAGTACAGATTAAGGACTTTCTACCCTTCTCACGGTAAACCAAGATACCTATTAAAAATCCCCCCCCCCCCCCAAGAACATAGAACATATAGGTAATTTTCTTCTTCCTTTCCTGCATGGGGATCTGATGCAAAGCTAGAGGGCTGACTGATATATAATCATACCACCATCTAATCACCTCCCTCATCCCCAGCCAGGCAGCCACAAATGGAGGATGCAACCTGCATATAATATCCCCCAGTCACACCAAACATTCATTTTTAAAATACCTCAAACTGAAATCATGACAAACTGGTAAGCAAGTTTTTGTTTTTTTTTGCCTCATATCCCAAAAGGCATACTTAATGGAACAGCCCCCCCACCCCTCTGGATATTGCATAAAAGCACTTCTGTAAACAGAACCACTGGATAGAGACTCTCTCGGGAAGGTGCAGTAGTTATTATTCCATTTCATGAACTCATCTGTCAGAAGTTAGTCATGTCTATCTACACTGCTCTTCAACGTTTGAGCAAAAAGAATTGTTGCAGATCCCTCTCATGCTCCGGCCTAGGAGCCAGACTGCTTAGTTGCCTTGGTTCCCCATAGAAACTCCTGGATGCAAAGCTGGAGGAAAGAGCTCGCTCTTGTGAAAGGCTGGCATGTACAGCGTGGGTTGAACTGTCAGTGGGGCTGTAGAATATGCTTGTGATGTCATTACAGTGGGCAGGGTGAAGGCAGCTGATGAAGGTGCCAGGGCTGGAGTCACGTTATACATTGCTCCCTCATTCTCTTCCATATTAGGTAGCAACCCTCGCTTGCCCTTTTGACGTCTGTTGCAGAACCACACACGGACTACCTATGTAAAAATATGGTAAGAAACACAAAGTTGCCATAAATTCTGGTCTTCTCAGCTAGTCATAATTAGGCATTTTAGTACATTCTGCTAAAACAATGGCACAGGTGCTCCCAATCTTCCCCTAATACCTCTACCCGCCTTCCATTTTTGACACACTATACTTTTTTCCCTTTCCACAATTAAAGAAGAGCTACACCCAGATTTTTCTTCCATTGCCAACATACCTACATGTTACTTATTACTTGGCCCACAAAGGCTTTGTTGCCCTAGGTGGCTGCCCTTCTTACCTCCACCTACTTTAAGTTCTGCTCTCACCTACCAAAGCATCTAGCAAGTGCCTGGATTTACTCAAGGTACTGTGCAACTTATACAAACACTTTAAGAATGAGGCCCAGATGCACTAAACTCCATGCAAAAGCCTTTACCTTACCGATCCCCATCGATGCTTAGTGATTTTGAAAAACAATCCAGGTATGCAAGAAGGGAAATCGCATGCAAATGAGCTGCTCCTCATTAACTCATTTGCATACGATTTCCTTCATAGAGGGGGGGAAGCCAGTCAGTCAGCTGAGCAAGGGCAGAGCAGCCAAGCAGTAAGCATGACTGCTCTGTACACGCTAAAGATAGCTTTCATACACTCAGATGAGCTGCGTCAAAGCAATAGAGGTAGCCTTTTTTTTTGGGGGGGGGGGGGGCGGTTAGCAAGCACAAGCTCTACTCTTGGCCGACGAGATCTGAAGTTCTACCAACTGAAAATGTCTTTATGGTGGGTGGACAGCAGTCAGCTGCTAGAGATGCCCATCTCAGGGCTGCTGAGACTGCTCGCATAGCCTAGGGGATTACAGGAAGGGCAGCCAGCTGTAAGCAAATATTTTCAGCTCTCATTCAAGAATGATCACATGTGCTGGTCTCACTTAAACAATGAGAATAGGAGACACTTTTTCAAAGGTGGAATCCCAGCACAGGCAGAGCGATAAGGCACTACCTCATTTAGGGAGACCTTTAGAGGTGCATTTGAACCAGCAGCAGGCTACTGACTTAAGTTGTCACCTGAACAGTAGATAAGAAATTAAATTGAGAGTGTGACTTATCAGCTTGGTTTCTCTATCTCCCTGGCCCCAGACAGCTGAAGCAGGATCCTTTCCTCCCATTACAGGGACTCACCAACTCCCTACAGTTTTTCGGGGTGGTTGGATTTTTCATCACACTTTTTGTGTGTTCTGGTTAAAAGCACTCCCTGCTGTTACAATGCATTTGCTTACAGCACTCTCTGCACTGATATTTTGTTGTATGAAGCTCACTCACCATAAAGAACTGCCAGAACCAACAGCTCCAGACCTCCCGTTAAATTTTCCACAGTAAAGGTTGGAGCTGTTTCTGTGCATTGACGACAGTGCATCACTTTGCATGCACATTTGTATAATAATGAGCTCATTATAATAGCTTTTCTTTCCATTTTTGTTAGCTGCTACCGTGATAGGAAGAGAGCTTGGAGAACCCTTTTGTGCATGTCTCACTGTACTCCTTGCTCACTAAACCAGCTAGAACCAGTTTAAAAACCACATTCCTGGCTCATTAAGTTTTGTGCATTTGGGCCCAAGTTAATACAAGATTAATGCAGTTTAACTTCTTACAATGCCAATAATCAACATAAAGAAGGGACGCCGAGACCAACCGCGGATCACTGCCTGCCTGCCCCGTGGCCGAGGCACAACTTGGCCGAACTCAATTCCCATCCACACCGTAATTGACCACCACACCCATACCAACTTCATTCATTACAAATTCATGCTATCCTCCTTCTAGTCCTCCCTATTCCTTGCCAAACAGGACTATTACACCTAATTGACTAATTCTCTCGGCTCCAACCCTCGTCGTCTCTTCGCCACCCTTAACTCCCTCCTCAAAGTGCCCTCCGCTCCCATCTTCCCCCCCCCCCCCCCACTCTCTCCTCAATCACTGGCTACTTCCACGACAAGGTGCAGAAGATCAACCTTGAATTCACTACCAAGCCACCTCCTCCTCTTCACCCTTTAACCCACTCCCTCAACCAACCAATCCAGGCCTCCTTCTCCCCTTTTCCTGATATCACCGAGGAGGAAACTGCCCACCTTCTTTCCTCCTCGAAATGCACCACCTGTTCCTCTGATCCCATCCCCACCAACTTACTAAACACCATCTCTCCTACTGTCACCCCCCCCCCATCTGTCATATCCTCAACCTCTCTCTCTCCACTGCAACTGTCCCTGACACCTTCAAGCGTGCTGTAGTCACACCACTCCTCAAAAAAACATCACTAGACCCTACCTGTCCTTCCAACTACCACCCCATCTCCCTCCTACCCTTCCTCTCCAAGATACTTGGAACGCGCCGTTCACAGCCGCTGCCTTGATTTTCTCTCCTCTCGTGCCATCCTCGATCCGCTTCAATCCGGTTTTCGCCCTCTACCCTCGACAGAAACGGCACTCACTAAAGTCTGTAATGACCTGTTCCTTGCAAAATCCAAAGGTAACTACTCCATCCTCATCGACCTATCCGCTGCTTTTGACACTGTCAATCATAATCTACTCCTTGCCACACTATCCTCATTTGGATTCCAGGGCTCTGTCCTCTCCTGGTTCTCCTCTTATCTCTCCCACTGTACCTTCAGAGTACATTCTCATGGATCTTCCTCTACCCCCATCCCGCTCTGTTGGTGTTCCTCAGGGATCTGTCCTTGGACCCCTCCTTTTCTCATACACATCTTTCCTAGGCTCGCTGATCTCATCTCATGGTTTCCAATATCATCTTTATGCTGATGACACCCAGCTTTATCTCTCCACACCTGACATCACTGCAGAAACCCAGGCCAAAGTATCGGCCTGCTTATCCGACATTGCTGCCTGGATGTTCAACCGCCACCTGAAACTGAACATGGCCAAGACCGAACTCATTGTCTTTCCACCCAAACCCACTTTTCCTCTCCCTCCACTCTCTATTTCAGTCTATAACACCCTCATCCACCCCGTCTCATCTGCCCACAACCTCGGAGTCATCTTCGACTCCTCCCTCTCCTTCTCTGCGCATATCCAGCAGACAAGCCAAGACCTGTCGCTTCTTTCTCTATAACATCAGCAAAATTCGCCCTTTCCTCTCTGAGCACACCACCCGTACTCTCATCCACTCTCTCAGTACCTCTCACCTTGACGATTGCAACCTACTCCTCACTGGCCTCCCACTTAACCACCTATCCCCCCTTCAATCCTTTCAGAACTCTGTTGCACGTCTTATCTTCCACCTAGACCGATATGCTCATATCACCCCTCTCCTCAAGTCACTTCACTGACTTCCGATCAGGTACCGCATACAATTCAAGCTTCTCTTATTAACCTACAAATACACTCAATCTGCAGCCCCTCATTACCTCTCTACCCTCATCTCCTTACGCTCCTACCCGTAACCTCCACTCTCAGGACAAATCCCTCCTCTCAGTACCCTTCTCCACCACCGCCAGCTTCAGGCTCCGCCCTGCCTCGCCTCACCCTATGCTTGGAATAAACTCCCTGAGCCCATACGCCAAGCCCCCTCCCTGCCCATCTTCAAATCCTTGCTCAAAGCCCACCTCTTCAATGTCGCTTTCGGCACCTAACCATTATACATCTACTCAGGAAATCTAGACTGCCCCAATTTGATTGACTGCACTTCTTTGTCCTTTAGATTATAAGCTCCTTCGAGCAGGGACTGTCCTCTGTGTTATATTGTACAGCGCTGCATAACCCTGGTAGCGCTTTATAAATGTTAAGTAGTAGTAGTATTAGTCATCATGATAGCTGTCATTCTTGTAAAGGTTGATGTAGCTATCCTTGACAGCACTAGCTGCAATCTTGGCAACTCATAAAATTTTAGTGCACTACAACATAGTAAATGACGGCAGATAAGACCTGTACGGTCGATCCAGTCTGCCCAACAAGATAAACTCATTTTACATGGTATGTGATACTTTATATGTATACCAGAGTTTGATTTGTCCTTGCCTTTCTCAGGGCACAGACTGTAGAAGTCTGCCCAGTACTGTTCTTGTACTCAGTTCTGAAGCTAACATCGAAGCCCCTTAAAATTTACACTCCAGCCCATCTCTATCTATTCAGTCACGATCAGGGCGTAGACTGTAGAAGTCTGCCCAGCTCAGGTTTTGTTTCCAATTACCGGCGTCACTACCCAATCTTTGCTAAGATTCCACGGAACCATTCCTTCTAAAAAGGATTCCTTTGTGTTTATCCCACAGGTTTGAATTCCATTACCGTTTTCATCTCCACCACCTCCCACAGGAGGGCATTCCACATATCCACCACCCTTTCCGTGAAAAAAATACTTCCTGACATTAGTCCTGAGTCTGCCCCCCTTCAACCTCAATTCATGTCCTCTAGCTTTACCGCCTTCCCGTCTCCGGAAAAGGTTTGTTTGCGGATTAAATACCTTTCAAATATTTGAACGTCTGTATCATATCACCCCTGTTTCTCCTTTCCTCCAAGGTATGCATGTTCAGGTATGTTCAGGTCAGCAAGTCTCTCCTCACACAGTTTGCAATGCAAACCCCATACCATTGTCATAGCTTTTCTTTGCACCGCTTCCAGTCTTTTTACAATCCCAGCCAGTTGTGCTTTCAGGTTTGAGAACCATCTGCATAGAGCGGTAAATCAATTGTTCAAACTCAGTTTTATTTAAAATTCTGGATTTTAAAGGGAAAATTAGGTTCTTACCTTGGTAATTTTCTTTCCTTTAGTCACAGCAGATGAATCCATTAACTGATGGGTTATGTCCGCCTACCAGCAGGTAGAGATAGAGAACACTGAAAAACCATAGTGCTCTATGGACAGCTAGCTCCATCAGCCTTCAGTATTTGAAACTTCCAAAGCAGAGTGTATCCTCAAAGTAGAACAACATGAACTTTCCTCACAGCGAACGAATGCCCCAGAACAGGAGCAATAATCACATAACGGAGGGACGATCTCAACCTCCTGTAACAGAACAGAAATCCTGAAGACTGTTTTACCAACTTCTCCCAATGAGGGAACATGTCTGCAGGAAACAACTGAACAAATAGACAAGGAGGGATCACGGATTCATCTGCTATGACTAAAGGAAAGAAAATTACCAAGGTAAGAACCTAATTTTCTCTTCCTTGTCATCAGCAGCAGATGAATCCATTAACTGATGGGATGTACAAAAGCACTCCCTAGTTAGGGCGGGAATCTGTCACTCCCCGAGCAAGCACTTGCGCTCCAAACTGCACGCCCCGCTTGCTGCAACATCCAGCCTGTAATGCCAGACAAAGGAGAGCTTAGAAGCCCAAGTAGCCGCACTACAGATCTCCTGAAGAGAGAGTGCTCCCGTTTCGGCCCACGAAGAGGAAATTGCTCTCATGGAATGCACTTTAAATGCGTCAGGCAGAGACCGTCCTGACAGCAGATACGCAGAAAAAATTACTTCCTTGAGCCAATGGGCTATAGTGGCTTTAGACACTGGAGACCCTCTTCGAAGACCTGACAACAAGACAAAAAGGTGATCAGATGTCCTGAAGTCATTTGACATTTGCAGATACTGCAAGAGAGCCCCGTGAACATCCAGAAGATGTAACTGCCCAAAAGATTCTGGAAATGCCTCCCTAGTAAAGGAGGGCAGATAAATGGCCTGGTTTAGGTGAAACGCTGAAACCTCCTTAGGCAGGAAGGAAGGCACAGTACGCACTGTAACTCCGGATTCTGAGAATTGCAGAAAGGGGTCTCGACAGGACAGAGCCTGGAGCTCAGACACACATCTCGCCGATGTAATGGCCACCAAAAAGACTGTCTTACAGAGTCACATCCTTCTCTGAAGCTTGCCTCAGCGGCTCGAAGGGCGAACACTGGAGAGCCTTCAACACCAGCCCCAGGTTCCAAGCCGCACTGGCGGGCAGAGCCGGAGCGCCCATCTTAGAAAATCGGGCAACGTCTGGATGAGCAGCCAGGGAAAGGCGAGAAACCTTCCCTCGAAAGCATGCCAACGCTGCCACTAGCACTCACAGGGAATTGTAGGCCAAGCCTTTTTGTAAACCATCCTGCAAAAACTCCAGTATCGGTGAGACTGTAGCCCTCATGGGTGTGATCGCCTTTGAAACACACCACATTCCAAACTGGCGCCAGATCCGAGCATAAGCAACAGAAGTGGACTGCTTGCGGGCCTGCAAGAGAGTGGAGATGACTGTTAGAATAGCCTTTGTCTCTGAATTGCGTCCTCTCAAGAGCCATGCCGTAAGACCAAAGTGGCAGGGATCCTCCATGGTCACCGGCCCCTGCATCAACAGGTTCGGTACCAGAGGCAAAGGAAGAGGGGCCTCCACCAGCATCTGCCGGATAGCCTTTGTCTCTCAATTGTGCCCGCTCAAGAGCCATGCCGTAAGACCAAAGTGGTAGGGATCCTTCATGGTCACCGGCCCCTGCATCAATAGGTTCGGTACCAGAGGCAAAGGAAGAGGGGCCTCCACCAGCATCCGCCGGAGGTCCGCGTACCATGGCTGCCTGGGCCAATCCAGGGCAATGAGAATCACCACTCCTCGATGTAGCCGAATTCACAGGAGGACTTGCCCTATCAAGGGCCAAGGAGGGAACACATATAGGAGGCCCGGAGGCCAGGGTTGAGCCAAGGCATCCAACCCCGCCAAGCGAGGAACTCTCTGTCTGCTGAAAAAGCACGGGACTTTGGCATTTGCTCTTGACGCCATTAGATCTGCTTCGGGTGTTCCCCATTTGGCACAGATCTGAAGAAACACAGTCTGCCAGTTCCCAGTCCGCTAGGTCGATTTGATGCCTGCTTAGAAAATCGGCTTGCACGTTGCTCTGACCTGCTTTGTGAGCTGCTGACAGAAGCTGCAGATGTAGCTCAGCCTAGTGGCAAATCTGAGAGGCCTCCGCGGCCAGTGCTCTGCACTGAGTGCCGCCCTGTCGATTTATGCAGGCCACAGCTGTCATATTGTCAGACAGAACTCTTGACAGCCAGCCCCTCCAGTCTTGTGAAAGGCCAGAAGAGCCTGGAATATTGCTCTCAGTTCCAAGCGATTCATGGACCACCCCGCTTCCGCGGGTGTCCACAGGCCCTGGGCATAGCTTCCCTTGCAATGTGCTCCCCAGCCAACCAGGCTGGCATCGGTTATCAGCAAGCACCAAGAGGGAAGCGCCAGTGGCATTCCTCGCTGCAGCATGCTGTCGGAGAGCCACCACACCATACTGAGCCAGGCCGCAGGGAGCCACGCGAGTCTGCGTTGATAATCCTGGGACATTGGAGACCATCATTAAAGCAGGGCAATCTGCAGAGGTCTCAAGTGCGCTCTTGCCCATGGCTCTACCTCCAAAGTGGCCGTCATCAACCCCAGCAGCTGGACAAAGTTCCAAGCTCGCGGGCGAGGCATCCGCAGGAGCAGACGGACCTGATTCTGAAGCTTGCACCGCCTTTGGTCGGGTAGAAAGACAAACCCAGAGGCCGTGTCAAACCGGACCCCCAAATATCCGAGAGATTGAGAGGGGGTCAGGTGACTTTTGGGTATATTGACAACCCAGCCCAGAGATTGCAGTACTGAGATCACTCTGGCTATGGCCAGATGTCTTTGGTCTGCCGAATCCGCTCTGATGAGCCAGTCGTTGAGGTACGGGAGAACCCGGATACCCGTCACCTGAGAAAAGCAGCTACTACCACCATAACCTTGGAAAAGGTGTGGGGAGCTGTGGCGAGGCCAAAAGGCAAGGCCCGAAACTGGAAATGGTTTTCCCAACACTGCAAACCGGAGAAACCGTTGATGCAGGGACCAAATAGGAATGTGCAAGTAAGCTTCTTTTAGATCCAGAGACGTGAGAAATTCTCCTGGCTGTACCGCTGCAATGACGGAGCGCTGGGTTTCCATGCGAAAATGCCGCACTCTTAGAGCCTCGTTGACTGACCTGAAGTCAAGGATTGGTTGGAAAGACCCGCCTTTTCGAGGCACCACAAAATAAATGGAGTAGCGACCGTAGCCGCGTTAGGCGGGAGGCACAGGGATCACCACTCCAAGGTGCAACAAGACTTGTAGGGTCTCCTCTACCACCGATGCGGTACTGCCGTCAAACGGGCGGGACTCCACAAACATGTCTCTCACCAGGGCGCTGAATTCCAATCGGTAACCTTCTCTGATCAGGTCCAGGACCCACTGATCGGAGGAAATCTTGGTCCATTCCTCAAGAAAAAGAGGGAAAGATGTCCTCCTACTGCAGGAATCGAGGAATGGACCGGCGCCCAGTCATTGAGGGGGCTGCCCCTGAACTCCAGGCCTTAAACCGGCCACTGCAGAACGCTTGTCCGAGCGAAAGGAGTTCCTCTGCTGAAAACGGGCACGTTGAGAAACCCCAGCAGAGTGCCCCGGGTGATACCTGCGAGCTTCACGGAAGCGAGGTCTGGAAGAGGAGGGCCACACAGAACCCTTGGAAGAAGGCCTCGGCCTATCCTCGGGTAAGCGCTGGGGTTTAGGGTCCCCCAGGTCTTTCACAATCTTATCCAGCTCCTCTCCAAACAGGTGGCCCCGAAAGGGAAGCTTCACCAGCCTGTGCTTAGAGGCCATGTCAGCCGCCCAATGCCGAAGCCATAGAAGGCAACGGGCCGCAACCACCACAGACATCTGTTTAGCCGAAGCTCTGACCAGATCATAGAGGACGTCAGCCAAAAATGACAGGGCCGACTCCATCCGCGGTGCAACCTCAGCGAGGGACTCTGCACCATCCGCGGGCTGTTCCACTGCCTGTTGTAACCAAGAAAGGCAGGCCCGGGCAGCATAGGAACTGCATATAGACGCCCTTAAGGCGAGGCCCAAGATTTCAAATGACCGTTTCAACGTGGATTCAAGCTGCCGGTCCTGTATGTCTTTCAGGGCAACCCCTCCCTCTATGGGGAGGGTTGTCCTCTTATTCACTGCCGTGACCAAGGCATCCACTTTAGGCATCCCCAAAGGGGCCAAGTGCTCCTTACTTAGAGGGTAAAGCTGACCCATAGCCCTGGCCACTTTCAAAAGGCCCTTCGGGTTCAGATCATTGAGCTGAAATAAGCTCTTGGATGGAGTCATGCACAGGAAAGGCTCGAGCAGGCTTCTTAGTACTCGCCATCCTCAGATTACCAGAGGAGGCCTCGCCCTTGGCAGGATCATCAATCGAGAGGGCCTGCAAGGCGTCCGAAATGAGCACTGGCAGCTCATCGCGGTGGAAAATCCTCACCGCATTGGGATTATCCAGATCCAGTGGCAAACCAGTACTTTCCTCTGGCTCTTCAGTCCATGAGGCCCTGCCAGAACCCTCAGAATCCACACCGCCCGACCACAGGGGGGAAAAGGGAACTGCGCCACTCTCCGATGGGGAATTTACCTGTCTGTGTTTTGCGTCCAACGCTAGGGGGAATCAGCCAGCTCCGGGCCATCAACACCCGGGGGGAAACCAGGTAGCAGCACAGTGTCAGACACGTGTGGCAAAGCTCTTTTCAGCAAGAAAGCTTTATACATTAAAAGCACAAACTCCAGAGAGAAACACTCACCCTGACCCTCCATCTCCGAATCAGGAGAAACGGGAACTGGAGCACTCAGACTCCTCTGCAACAGCGAGGGTAGAGGCGTGCGGCGCTTCCAAAATGGCGCCCACTGAGCGGGAAGAATCATCACTCGCCATGCTCGTACCAGCTCTAGCATCTAAAGAGCACGTCTTACAGAGCCCCGCTGCTGATCTACGTTTACCACAACGGGAGCAGTGTTTCTACTTCAGCAGCCATCATCCGACCGGACAGAATTATATAAGTAAAATGGCGGCTTCGTGCCAAAAGTTACCCCGATCAGAACGGCGTCCGCGGGACCTCCCCGGAGGAGGCTGGGCACCACTCTCACCTCAAAAGACCAAGTCAAACGAGCTCCGGTCAAGCTGCATGTGGAAAATAGCGCAGAATAGCCACGCAGAACCAATGCGTATTCCTTTCTTTTTTTTTTTTTTTTTTTAACGCTGTGAAGAAAGTTGGAGGCAGGAAGCAACAGAGGTACTCCGGTAGGCAGGGGGACAGGTAAGGCAGGGAAAGGGTGGACCTATATGCCTTCAAAGTGGGCACCACCAGCCACAACACCCCTGCTTCAACTGGCAAAAGCACAGGAGCCACCCAGACAGATTTTTTCCTGGAGCTGATCAAGCTACGTCCACACCTGCTGGGAGACAGAGCAATACTGAAGGCAGATGGAGCTAGCCGTCCATAGAGCACTATGGTTTTTCAGTGTTCTCTATCTCCACCTGTTGGTAGGCGGACATAACCCATCAGTTAATGGATTTATCTGCTGATAAGGAAATAAGTATTATCCATAAAAATGTTTTCTAACCTGTTATTTTGTTTTGACCATTTCTCTTTATGCATTTTAATTCTGGACTGTCTCTGCCTGTTTCTCCCTCTCACAAAATGGGCAGCACTTTCTGGGATAGAAGGGGAGTTGACACACTGTCCTTCTATGGTTACTATCAAAGCAGTTACATATTATATACAGGTACTTATTTTGTACCTAGGGCAAAAGAGGATTACGGGACATGCCCCCAGAGTCACAAGGAGCTGCAGTGGGAATCACACCCAGTTCCCCTGGTTATCAGGCTGCTGCACTAAGCACTAGGCTACTTCTACAAAGAGCAGCTGCAGTCAAAGCAAAATAGCAACCCTTTCAGAGAATCTTCAACCTGCGCTTTAACAGTTTTATATTTAAAGTGTTCAATTATGTTTGTTTTTTTTCATAAGATCAGATTGGGAAGGATGACACTGGGATAATCTTTAATGGCTGAGTTTTATATCATATGTCTGCATGCATGTGTGGTAGGATAACCTGGAAAGTAATTGAAGAGGGTGCAAGGCTGAACATTTGCTTGACGAGCAAATCAGAAGGAGTAACACAAAATGTTGTCAGGTAAGATGAGGGTATTGGGCAGCCACAGATGAAAGCAAGAGGCAGACTCAGCGATCAAAAGCAGTAATATTTATTCAAAACCTGACACGGCTCGTGTTTCGGCCATCGCTTGCATCAGGGATCAGTTAAGGATTAAAAAAAAAAAAAAAGACAAGACATCAGTGGGTGGAATTCTTCAACCGTATGAGGAAATGCTCAAAGGTTTTATGCAGCTATGCAGAGAGAAAAAAAAAAAAGCAGAGAATGTTTTGGCATTCTCTTGTGCTGCTGAGAATAATTCCACCCACTGAAGTCTGTTTAACCCTCGACTGACCCCTGATGCAGATGACAGCCAAAACACAGGCCATGTTTGTTTTTAATAAATACTGCTTTTTTTGCGTTCTGAAGATGGCCTATAGCAGGGATCTTCAAATCTAGTCCTCCAAGTCTAAAATTCAGCCTGGTTTTCAGGATTTCCATACTGAATATGTACAAGATCTCTTTGCATGCAATGAAGCAAATAAATCTCATCCATATTCTTTGTGGAAATTCATTTACACCAAGCTGAGTTGTGGACCTCAAGAACTGGATTAGAGCTCCTCTGTCCTAGGATAGTGAAATTGCCTTAGCTCCAGTTGGTATATAGTAATTCTGATGGACATATTTTAGAATTAAAGTTCTAACTTCATACTAACCAAATATTCCATATTCCAAGAACCAGTTAGGAAGCTTCACCTTCTATACATAAGATGAGTCCAGCTAGACAAGCTACAAGAGGTTTTATACACCAAACGTTGTGGCTCTTTTACTCAAGTCTGCATCCTCTTTTTTTTTTTAAATGCACGACACACATTTTCTAGGTGTACAACTAGAAAAAAACATTTTGATATGAAGACGGGAGCACAAGTGCTTTGCTGTTGATAGATGTGTCCATCTTCTTCTATACCCAAATAGACGGTCACTGTGGCAGCTTCTGTTCTCTCTCTAGACCTACATAAGTATAAATCCTAGGGACCTGAACTTACACTCCATTTTTCAACAAGCTACTTAAATTTAACGTTGGTACCCCATGGAAGATGTGACCTTCTTGAAAAGGAATGAAGAAATTCCCTTCAAAAGGAAGTCAGCATTGGTATAGCTTACATCTTTCTCCAAGTTGAGGTCCTCTGCTATCTGGGATATTTCAGTAGCTCCAGGTTTGGAACACTTCATATAATAGGCCTCCAGCGTTCCCTTGACATTGTTCTCAATGCTAGTTCTCCGTTTTCTGTTTCGAGCCTGGGCCAGAACCTTCTCCATGTTACACATCTGGAAAACAACCAAACACTATCACCAGGCATGCTTGTTAAATTGTTAAAGAGAAACATGGTAATACTTGATCTCATGGAACTGCAGTGATGTTATTGCAACTCCAAAACAGGCTTGCTGAAGGCGGCACATGAACCCCGATATTGAACACCGTTTATCATTAGTGATAGGATGAACACGTAAATAGTCCCTAAATAGAGAGAGGTCAACTCAAAAAGCAAAGAATTCTTCCAGGAGAGGAGCAGCTTTCAAAATTCTAAACAAGGTCAAAAAGTCACTGCTTCCACTTTTTTTTTTTTAGAAAAAAAAAAAAACAAAAAAACACAGGATTTTTAAAGTTACATTATTTGTATTTACTAGACAGGACAGTCTGAACAGGCAAAGCTGAAACAATGGAACTAGTACCTAAAAAAACTTAAGAGCACTTTCATTGCTTGAGGGCATTCAGTAGACTAAAGCAAAAGCCTTTGATTGGAATAAGGTCCTGAATTTAAGACAACCCACACCCACAAAAAAATAAATCCTGACAAAAAAGCCACTTCAGTTCCATAAAGGCTGGGGATCTGTGAAATCAACATGTCCAAGCAGAGGAATTAGTTCAGATCTAAACCAAAGACTCAGAGTAGTTTGGTTGAAGGAAGGTGGTGTTTTAACTGACTATCCCTGACTAAAAGAAAGGACAGTTTACCTAAGGTTTCAGTTTGAGTGAGGGAACACTTACACAAAGTGGATGTAAAGTGAAGGATGTTCTCCTTTTGAGTTAAAGTAGCGGGAAAGGTGACCTTCAGGCAACAAATGTGTAATGAAGAGCTACATCTCCTTTCACAGAGACCAGGAATCCTGGATGCTGCAGTACCAAGCCAGAATATTAACAATGAATTGCACACTCACTAACTGCCAACACATGGGGCATAGCTAGACCTCGCTGGGGGGGGGGGGGGGGCAGAGCCCGTGGAGGGGGGCACTGTTTAGCCCCCCCCCAAGCCGCCGCCGCATTGGACCCCCCCTGCCGGCCTGCCGACAATCCCCTTGAAACCCCCCTCCCGTCACCAACTCTCCCCACCATCGCTGCCACATCAGATACCTTTTTTGCTGGCGGGGGTCCCCAAACCCCGCCAGCTGAAGACAGTCTTCTTCAGCACCGGAGTAGCACCTTCGTTCAACGAAGATCCTGGTGCGATCAGCTGTTTCAACACCTTACATCCTGCACGGGGCTACATGCACGGTGCAGGACGTAAGGCGTTGAAACAGCTGATTGCACCAGGAACTTCGTTGAATGAAGGCACTACTCCGGTGCTGAAGACTCTCTTCGGCTGGCGGGGTTCGGGGACCCCCGCCAGCAAAAAAGGTATCCGATGCGGTGGAAGGGCGGGCGGCAACAGCTGGTGGCAGGAGTGGGGGGGTTCATCAGCAGGGGGCCAGGGCCAACTCTACGGGGGCCCAGGTCTCCTCAGGCCCCACGTAGCTATGCCACTGCCACCCACAGATTATATTTTGGTATTAAATCCTTGCATTCAGGTGGTAAACAAACCTAGTATAGGTCAGTCTGGTCTAAAGGCACAGTGATAAAGTTGTTTTTTAAAGTTCCAATTCTTTAAAAACAATTTTGACGTTAAATTGTAGCAGAAAATTACATTTGTACTTATTGAACAGTTTCATTCTTTAAAACAGGTGGTTATCTAATGAAAAAATGTTTTCTGTGCCATTCTAGCCCAATAGTATTTGAAACTATTGGAGCTGTACTTCTCATTTATGATTGCCTATTTTCCTTCTTTTAAGGATGCAGTCCACTTGTTTGCACTGTGAAGAAAAACAGTTGATAAAACTGATGATGTTTCATCCCAACCTCTTTGTCATAAAAGCAGACATGGCCAGGCAAGATGAGTGATAGCCCCAGTTACCTGGCAGTGGGGTTGATTTGTGGGAAAGGGAGTAAGCTTCTTCTCCCTCCTGCCTTGTTACATCTCAGGTAGAGTCAACCCTGACGTGACATGAGTAGGGATGCTTTTGCTTCCCAGGAGGGGGTGGGGGTAGAGGACAAGTCATAACATTCAAAAAGGCAACTCAAGATGAGCAATGAGACAGGTTGCTATCTGCTTTCTCCCAGGAAGTTTTACCTCACCTTATTCTCCTTGCATTCCTAGTTCCTTCTTTCCATCCTGGATTATCTTCTGAGCCCAGTCTAGACTTTCTGCCTATCAGGTCATGGTAGTGTTCTGGACAAATAATGCACTCTCCTCCTCCTCCCCCCCACCCCCCCTAGCAAGAGAGACAATAAGCTATTTTATGACCAGCACTTCTCATACCCCATTTCCTCTTCTGTTTCATTCTGGATTACTCTCCCTTCCCCCTGTGCTACTTAGCTTGGGATTCCCAGATACCCCCTTGTTACAGACAACTTGGGGGACCCTGAACTGGTCTTGCTTACCTCTGGTAGGTTTTCACAGTTGTCTGCCTCATCAAGCCAGCGCTGTAATAGAGGCTTCAGTTTACACATGTTCTTAAAGCTCAGCTGCAAGGCCTCAAAGCGGCAGATTGTCGTCTGGCTGAACATTTTGCCTGAGGGAAAAGCCATGAGTTTTGTCTTAGATAGAGCACCTCTAAAGTCAGCATGATTCTCTACTGAATTTAACTCATTTTGAGCTACTTCTGAAAGTAATGAACTAAATAAAAAAAAAAAAAAAAACATCAGATCTCAGTCCCAGCTAAAACTCTTCAGCAAGTAAAAAATGTTGGCAACCAATGTTTATTAGTACAGTGTTCTTGAAAATCATTCGAAAGAACATGCAAATATTTTGCAAATGTAACATGATCCCCCCAGTGAGGCTTTTCCCCAGTTGAAAGGTTCTCACTTTCCTTAGACCAACACATATGGATCATTTCATCCCTAATATACACTGCATACTGTATGGCACAGTATTTCAGCATGTAGCATTAAGGGAAAGGGGATCTATGATATACCAGCTTTCTCTGGTTACAAAGCAGTTTACATATCACATACAGATACTTATGGAGGGTTAAGTTACTTGCCCAGAGTCACAAGTAGTTGCAGTGGGAATTGGACTCAATTCCCCTGGTTCTCAGACCACTGCAGTAGCTATTAGGTTACTCCTCCACTCCACTCCTCCACTGCACAAGCATGACAAACACAACCTAGATCAACGTTTATGCAGTTGTATCATTCCATGGTGCGACCGCACCTTGAATATTGTGTTCAATTCTGGTCGCCGCATCTCAAGAAAGATATAGTAGAATTGGAAAAAGGTGCAGCGAAGGGCGACTAAAACGATAGCGGGAATGGGACGACTTCCCTATGAAGAAAGACTAAGGAGGCTAGGGCTTTTCAGCTTGGAGAAGAGACGGCTGAGGAGAGACATGATAGAGGTATATAAAATAATGAGTGGAGTGGAACAGGTGGATGTGAAGCGTCTGTTCACACTCTCCAAAAATACTAAGACTAGGGGTCATGCAATGAAACTACAGTGTAGTAAATTTAAAACCGGAGAAATTTTTTCTTCACCCAATGCATAATTAAACTCTGGAATTTGTTGCCGGAGAACGTGGTGAAAGCTGTTAGCTTGGCAGAGTTTACAAAGGGGTTAGACAGTTTCCTAAAGGACAAGTCCATAAACCACTACTAACTGGACTTGGGAAAAATCTACAATTCCAGGAATAACATGTATAGAATGTTTGTACATTTGGGAAGCTTGCCAGGTGCCCTTGGCCTGGATTGGCTGCTGTCGTGGACAGGATGCTAGGCTTGATGGACCCTTGGTCTTTTCCCAGTGTGGCATTACTTATGTAGAATAATAATAGGCGATTTCAATTACCCTGATATTGACTGGGTAAATGTAACATCGGGACATGCTAGGGAAGTAAAATTCCTTGATGAAATCAAGGGTAGCTTTATGGAGCAGCTGGTACAGGAACCAATGAGAGAAGGAAAAATTCTAGACCTAGTCCTTAGTGGAGCGCATGATCTGGTGCTGGAGGTAATGGTGCCGCTTGATAAGTGATCATAATATGATCGGATTTGATATTAGCTTTGAAGTATACATAGGAAATCAAATACATTAGCGTTTAACTTTTAAAAAAGGAGACTATGATAAAATGAGAACACTGAAAAGAAAAAGAGGAGCGACTGCGAGGGTCAAAAATTTACATCAGGCATGGATGCTGTTCAAAAACACCATCCTGGAAGCCCAGGCCAAATATATTCCGCATATTAAAAAAGGAGGATGGAAGACCAAACGACAGCCGGCGTGGTTAAATAGTGAGGTGAAGGAAGCTATTAGAGCTACAAGAAAATCCTTCAGAAAATGGAAGACAGAATTGACTGAAAATAATAAGAAACAGCATAAGGAATGACCAGTCAAATGCAAAGCGCTGATAAGGAAAGCTAAGAGGGACTTCGAAAAAAAGATTGCGTGGGAGGCAAAAAAACAAAGTAAATTTTTTTTTAGGTATATTAAAAGCAGGAAGCCGTCAAAAGAATCAGTTGGACCGCTAGATGACCGAGTAAAAGTGCCGGTCAGGGAAGACAAAGCCGTATTGGAGAGATTAAATGAATCCTTTGCTTCGGTCTTCACCGAGGAAGATTTGAGTGGGATACCGGTGCCGGAAATGGTATTCGAAGCTGACGAGTTGGAGAAACTTAATGAATTCTCTGTAAACCTGGAGGATGTAATGGGGCAGTTCTACAAACTGAAGAGTAGCAAATCTCCTGGACCGGATGGTATTCATCCCAGAGTACTGATGGAACTGAAAAATGAGCTTGCGGAGCTATTGCTAGAAATATGTAATTTATCCTTAAAATCGAGCGTGGTACCGGAAGATTGGAGGGGTGGCCAATGTAATGCCGATTTTTAAAAAAGGTTCCAGAGGAGATCCGGGAAATTATAGACCGGTGAGTCCGACGTCAGTGCCAGGCAAAATAGTAGAGACAATTATTAAGAAGAAAATTACAGAGCATATTCAAAAGCATGGATTAATGAGACAAAGTCAACATGGATTTAGTGAAGGGAAATCTTGCCTTATCAATCTATTACATTTCTTTGAAGGGGTGAACAAACATTTGAATAAAGGGGAGCCGGTTGATAATGTGTATCTGGATTTTCAAGACGTTTGACAAAGTACCTCATGAAAGACTCCAGAGGAAATTGGAGAGTCATGGGATAGGAGGTAGTGTTCTATTGTGGATTAAAACTGGTTAAAAGATAGAAAACAGAGAGTAGGGTTAACTGGTCAGTATTCTCAATGGAGCAGGGTAGTTAGTGGGGTTCCCCAGGGGTCTGTGCTGGGACCGCTGCTTTTTAACATATTTATAAATGACCTAGAGATGGGAGTAACTAGTGAGGTAATTAAATTTGCTGATGACACAAAGTTATTCAAAGTTGTTAAATCGCAGGAGGATCAGGCGATCCTCAGGGGGAGGAATGCTGGCTTCGGCCTAACCCCTGGTAAGCCTTTCCTCAGCCGAGAGGTGCCCAGCTCTACCACTGGCTGCCTTTCAGGTGCTGTGGAGGACTTGCAGCTCATCTGCATATCCTTACAGCCTTCTCCGGGGTGACACCCAGGTCCACTCCGATCCACTCAGGGCCTCCGCTCTAGGTGCCCAGCGCTCCCACCAGGTGCTGTGGAGGACTTGCAACCCTTCTGCATTTCCTCACAGCTGTATCCGGGGTGACTCCAGTTCCACCCCGATCTTCCCAGGGCCTTCTCTCCAAGTGCACAGAGTTTCCAGGTGCTTTTTGGCTAGGATCAGGCGACCCTCAGGCGGAGGAATGCTGGCTTCGGCCTAACCCCTGGTAAGCCTTTCCTCAGCTGAGAGGTGCCCAGCTCTACCACCGGCTGCCTTTCAGGTGCTGTGGAGGACTTGCAGCTCATCTGCATATCCTTACAGCCTTCTCCGGGGTGACACCCAGGTCCACTCCGATCCACTCAGGGCCTCCGCTCTAGGTACCCAGCACTCCCACCAGGTGCTGTGGAGGACTTGCAGCCCTTCTGCATTTCCTCACAGCTGTATCCGGGGTGACTCCAGTTCCACCCGATCTTCCCAGGGCCTTCTCTCCAAGTGCACAGAGTTTCCAGGTGCTTTTTGGCTAGGATCAGGCGACCCTCAGGGGGAGGAATGCTGGCTTCGGCCTAACCCCTGGTAAGCCTTTCCTCAGCTGAGAGGTGCCCAGCTCTACCACCGGCTGCCTTTCAGGTGCTGTGGAGGACTTGCAGCTCATCTGCATATCCTTACAGCCTTCTCCGGGGTGACACCCAGGTCCACTCCGATCCACTCAGGGCCTCCGCTCTAGGTACCCAGCACTCCCACCAGGTGCTGTGGAGGACTTGCAGCCCTTCTGCATTTCCTCACAGCTGTATCCGGGGTGACTCCAGTTCCACCCGATCTTCCCAGGGCCTTCTCTCCAAGTGCACAGAGTTTCCAGGTGCTTTTTGGCTAGGATCAGGCGACCCTCAGGGGGAGGAATGCTGGCTTCAGCCTAACCCCTGGTAAGCCTTTCCTCAGCTGAGAGGTGCCCAGCTCTACCAATTGAGAGAGCCTCCGCTCTAGGTGTCGCGCGCCGGGGCATTTTTCTCAATCTAATATTTTTCCAGTTGCTAAAGTACCTTAATCATTTATGGCCCCTATTCACATTCTCTTCCTAGCTCTGTCCCTTCCTAATCTTTTCCCTCACCCCCTACCTCTCTCCGCTACAGGAACTCACTTCTGTGGAACTCACTTCTCTACCTCACCTTCTCTCCTACCCTCTTCCTCCCTCTTGGCTTTTAATCTCCATCTCTTTCTTTCCTCCATTTTGCCTTCCCCATTCCACCTAAATACCTCTCGCCTTCGACGCCTTCGTGGCCACACCTCTCCTACTCTCCTCCGCTCTCTTTTATTCCTTCTCTTACTCTCAGCTGGTGACATCAATCCCAATCCTGGCCCTCCTCACCAACTATTATCCAAACTCTACAGATCTCACCGTGACCTCTCTAACCTCATCTCTATTCCTCTACTCCCCTCCTCTTCTCTGCCCTCTTGCGCCCTATGGAATGCCCACTCTATCTGTAACAAACTCCCCTATATCCAGGACCTCTATCTCGCGTCACCTCCATCTGCTCACCATAACAGAAACCTGGCTCTGCCCTGATGACTCTGCTTCAGTCGCAGCCCTGTGCCATGGCGGTTATCTATTTTCACATACTCCTCGCCCTGCTGGCCGTGGGGGTGGTGTTGGACTACTCTCTCCCTCCTCCAGATTTCAACCCCTTCTTCCACTTCAATCTCACTGTTTTTCCTCCTTTGAAGTCCACTCTATCCACCTTTTCTCTCCTCTGCCTCTTCGAATAGCGGTCATTTATCGTCCCCCTGATAAGTCCCTTTCATCCTCTCTCAGTGACTTTGACGCCTGGCTTGCCTTCTTCCATGATCCTTCCTCCCCCTCTCTCATCCTTGGTGACTTTAATATTCCTGCTAATGATCCTTCCAACTCTTATATTTCCAAGTTACTCACTTAACGTCGTCCTTTAATCTCCAACTATGCTCCACCTCCCCCACTCATCAAAATGGTCACTGTCTTGATCTCATCTTCTCCTCCAACTGTTCACCTTCTAGTTTCCTTGCCTCTGATCATCCCTCCTCTGATCACCATCTTATAATTTTCACACTTAAATCTCCTCCCTCCCAGTCCCGTCCTATCCTATCTAATTTATCTAGGAATCTTCACGATATTGACCCTTCATCTCTATCCTCCCATGTTTCAAACCTCCTCTCTACTGTGGCACCATCCACGTCTGTCAACGAGGCTGTTTCTTCTTACAACAATACTCTATCCTCTGCCTTAGACACTCTTGCACCTTTGATGACCCGCCCTGTAAGGCGTACAAAAGCCCAACCTTGGCTGACTTCTAATATCCGCTACCTACGTTCCTGTACCCACTCCGCCGAACGCCTCTGGCGGAAATCTCGGGCCCTTGCTGATTTCTTACACTAAGTTCATGCTGACCTCCTTCCAATCTGCTCTTTTATGTGCCAAACAGGATTATTATATCCAACTGACCAACTCTCTTGGCTCTAATCCTCAACTTCTCTTCACCACATTGAACTCTCTCCTCAAGGTGCCCCCTCCCCTAACTCCCCCTTCATTAGCTCCTCAGACCCTTGCTGAATTCTTTCACAACAAGGTTCAAAAGATAAACCTTGCTTTCTCTACCTCACCAGCTCTCCCTCGACTAGTCCGTTCCCCTCTCTCTCCTTCCCCTCATTCCCTTTCCTCCTTTCCTGAAGTTACTATTGAGGAAACTACACTTCTCCTTTCTTCCTCAAAATGTACCACCTGTTCCTCTGATCCCATTCCCACCCACCTTCTTAATGCCATGTCTCCTACTCTTATTCCTTTTATCTGTCACATTCTCAACCTCTCACTTTCCACTGCACTGTCCCTGCTGCCTTTAAACATGCTGTGGTCACACCTCTCCTTAAGAAGCCTTCACTCGACCCTACTTGTCCCTCTAATTACCGACCCATCTCCCTCCTCCCTTTTCTCTCCAAATTACTTGAGCGTGCTGTTCACCGCCGCTGCCTTGATTTTCTCTCCTCACATGCTATTCTTGACCCACTACAATCTGGTTTTCACCCTCTCCACTCAACCGAAACTGCGCTTACTAAAGTCTCCAATGACCTATTACTGGCTAAATCCACAGGTCAATATTCCATCCTTATTCTTCTTGATCTTTCCGCTGCTTTTGACACTGTCGCTCACAGCATACTTCTCGATACCCTGTCCTCACTTAGATTCCAGGGCTCTGTCCTTTCCTGGTTCTCTTCCTACCTCTCCCTCCGCACCTTTAGTGTTCACTCTGGTGGATCCTCTTCTACTTCTATCCCTCTGCCTGTCGGCGTACCTCAGCGTGCTTGTCTGACATCGCTGTCTGGATGTCAACGCCACCTGAAATTAAATATGACCAAAACCGAGCTTCTCATTTCCCCCCCCAAACCCACCTCCCCGCTCCCCCCGTTTTCTATTTCTGTTGATGGCTCTCTCATTCTCCCTGTCTCCTCAGCTCGAAACCTTGGGGTCATCTTTGACTCTTCTCTCTCCTTCTCTGCTCATATCCAGCAGATTGCCAAGACCTGTCGTTTCTTTCTTTACAACATCCATAAAATCCGCCCCTTTCTTTCAGAGCACTCTACCAAAACCCTCATCCACACCCTTGTCACCTCTCGTTTAGACTACTGCAATCTGCTTCTTGCTGGCCTCCCACTTAGTCACCTCTCCCCTCTCCAGTCGGTTAAAAACTCTGCTGCCCGTCTCATCTTCCGCCAGGGTCGCTTTACTCATACTACCCCTCTCCTCATGACCCTTCACTGGCTCCCTATCCGTTTTCGCATCCTGTTCAAACTTCTTCTACTAACCTATAAATGTATTCACTCTACTGCTCCCCAGTATCTCTCCACACTCGTCCTTCCCTACACCCCTTCCCGTGCACTCCGCTCCATGGATAAATCCTTATCTGTTCCCTTCTCCACTACTGCCAACTCCAGCCTTCGCGCCTTCTGTCTCGCTGCACCCTACGCCTGGAATAAACTTCCTGAGCCCCTACGTCTTGCCCCATCCTTGGCCACCTTTAAATCTAGACTGAAAGCCCACCTCTTTAACATTGCTTTTGACTCGTAATCACTTGTAACCACTCGCCTCCACCTACCCTCCTCTCTTCCTTCCCGTCCACATTAATTGATTTGATTACTTTATTTATTTTTTGTCTATTAGATTGTAAGCTCTTTGAGCAGGGACTGTCTTTCTTCTATGTTTGTGCAGCGCTGCGTATGCCTTGTAGCGCTATAGAAATGCTAAATAGTAGTAGTAGTAGATTGTGAAAAATTACAAGAGGACCTTACGAGACTGGGCGTCTAAATTGCAGATGACGTTTAATGTAAGCAAGTGCAAAGTGATACATGTGGGAAAGAGGAACCCGAATTATAGCTACGTCATGCAAGGTTCCACATTAGGAGTCACGGACCAAGAAAGGGATCTAGGTGTCATCGTTGATGATAAGTCAGTGGCGTTCCTGGGGGGGGGCGGTGGGTGCCACGCGCCTGTCAGCATCGCTCGCTCCGTGCTCCCTCTGCTCTGGAACAGGTTACTTCCTGTTCCGGGGCAGAGGGAGCATGAAACGAGCGACGCCAACAGGCACGCAGCACCCCCTCCCAGCAGGTAAAAATGCACTCGGGGGGGGGGTCATTTTGCCGGGGGGGGGGGGAAAGAGAAGGTATCGTTTTGCCAGGGGGGGCACTGCACCTGGGGGGGGGGGGGGCGCATCGCCGATCCGCCCTGGGTGCCAGCCGCCCTAGGAACACCACTGTGATACGTTGAAACCTTCTGCTCAGTGTGCTGCTGCGGCTAAGAAAGCAAATAAAATGTTAGGTATTAGGAAAGGAATGAAAAATAAAAATGAGGATGTTATAATGCCTTTGTAGCGCTCCATGGTGCGACCGCACCTCGAATATTGTGTTCAATTCTGGTCGCCTCATCTCAAAAAAGATATAGTGGAATTAGAAAAGGTGCAGAGAAGGGCGACGAAATTGATAAAGGGGATGGGACGACTTCCCTATGAGGAAAGGCTAAAGCGGCTAGGGCTCTTCAGCTTGGAGAAAAGGCGGCTGAAGGGAGATATGATAGAGGTCTATAAAATAATGAGTGGGTAGAGTGAAGCGTCTGTTCACGCTTTCCAAAAATACTAGGACTAGGGGGCATGCGATGAAGCTACAATGTAGTAAATGTAAAATGAATCTTGAGAAAAATTTTCATCACTCAACGTGTAATTAAACTCTGGAATTCGTTGCCAGAGAATGTGGTAAAGGTGGTTAGCTTAGCGGAGTTTAAAGAAGGTTTGGACGGCTCCCTAAACGAAAAGTCCATAGACCGTTATTAAATGGACTTGGGGAAAATCCACTATTTCTGGGATAAGCAGAATAAAATGTTTTGTACATTTTTGGGATCTTGCCAGGTATTTGTGACCTGGATTGGTCACTGTTGGAAACAGGATGCCGGGCTTGATGGACCTTTGGTCTTTCCCAGTATGGCAATACTTATGTCAAATGCCATGGTGAGATCAAGAGATGTCAGAATTACAGCTAAATTCCTATCAAAATATGGCGAGTCAGAGAAGGCTCCGTGCTTTGGCACTTATGAAATGCAGTTTGTTGGGGGGGGTGCAAAAGTGTTCTATATATTGTTCTAATTGAAGGCAGACTATTTGTACAGTTATTTTAGATATGAAAAGGAGTTGCAAAATTGGATGATGGTTGTTAAGAAGGGATGGTCTTAGTGTCTTATCTTTCTGTTTGGGATGAATATGGGTATATTTCCATGCCTGGGGTATCATATCCAAAAAAAGTGAGGTGGTCACTAACACATGGAGAAAAGAGTGGCACTGAGCTTTTTTGTAAAGCTTGAAGGCATGGGGTCATGAGGAGGGGGAGTGCCATATTAGGCCACATAGATGAGAGATCTCCGTTAAAGCTGTAAGTAGATGTAGTAAAGAGGGAAACAAATATAGACAGAAGAAAATAAGTGAAAGAACTGCAAAGAAAAGATCAATATTTGAAATAGATGTAGTAGAGAAAGTGAAAGTCAAAATGGAAAAGGAAACCCTGGCAAGAGTAAAGAGAAGACAGAGGAAAGCAGAAACCAGATACTGACTAAATTTAAAAAACATTAAATGACAAAAAGGGAAAAAAGTAATTTAGGATCAAGTAGGGGTAGCCTTGTTATTCTAAAGGGCAATAAAAACAAAAAAATAACTAAAAAAAAAAAAAAAAAAAGGCAAATGCTTTTTTGGACTAGCTTTCAGAGGCCAAAACCTCCTTCCTCAGGTCAGGATAGTATACCACCCGACTCGAGAGGTGGTTTTGTGTCAATTGTGAAATGTATTCAATTAGTCCAATAAAAAAATTTAAAAAAAAGGAGGATGGAAGACAAAACAACAACTGGCAAGGTTAAAAAGTGAGGTGAAGGAAGCTATTACAGCTAAAAGAAAATCGTTCAGAAAATGCAATTTAAAACGAATCGGAGAAAATTTTTCTTCACCCAACGTGTAATTAGACTCTGGAATTCGTTGCCGGAGAACGTGGTACGGGCGGTTAGCTTGACGGAGTTTAAAAAGGGGTTAGATAGATTCCTAAAGGACAAGTCCATAGACCGCTATTAAATGGACTTGGAAAAATTCCGCATTTTTAGGTATAACTTGTCTGGAATGTTTTTACGTTTGGGGAGCGTGCCAGGTGCCCTTGACCTGGATTGGCCACTGTCGGTGACAGGATGCTGGGCTAGATGGACCTTTGGTCTTTCCCAGTATGGCACTACTTATGTACTTATGTACTTATGTAATGGAAGAAGGAACCAATTGAAAATAATAAGAAACAGCATAAGGAATGTAGAGTCAAATGCAAAGCGCTGATAAGGAAGGCTAAGAGGGACTTTGAAAAAAAGATTGTGTTGTGTTGGAGGCAAAAACACATAGTAAAAATATTTTTAGGTATATTAAAAGCAAGAAGCCAGCAAAAGAATCAGTTGGACTGTTAGATGACCGAAGGGTAAAAGGGGCGATCAGGGAAGAAAAAGCCAAAGCAGAGAGATTGAGGCCCTCATGATCAAAAGCAAACTCCGGCGCTAGAGGCTGTTAACACCATACTTACGCCGGAGTTTGCTGCCGACCCATGATCAGAGCCCTTGAGCGCCTGAAACAACGCACTTGAGGGCTCTTAGCTCAAGTAGCATGCAAATGCATGCTAAACAGGGCTTCTAGCGCAATTAGCTTCCAAATGCATGCTAATCAGCGCTTAACGCATTCATCCCCAATGATCAGCGGCCAGCGCGCTAAAGATTGGGTCGCTGGCCGCGGCAAAATCAACGCCAGAGCTGGCGTTAGACTTTGCGGATCATTGGGGAGGAATGGTGAGCCCTGTCCAGCATGCAGTTTCTGTTGGGTGAAAGGACTTAACAAGGACCTGGGGTTCCTAGCCCATTATAAACCATAAAGCTGTATGTCTCTGTTGATCACCCCACCCCTCACCTATCCATCCTGTTAGAATATCAATGATATGCTTTGATGTCCCCATGCATACCTCCGACCCACCCCCATCCTCCCACCCTGTCAGACTGTCATAGTAATGCTTGAATGTTTTCACTTATATACACTGTCAGCTAGCACATTTGCTTATTTCCGATCTGATGAAGAAGGGCAACCTTCGAAAGCTAATCAAGAAATGTATTAAGTTATGTCCAATAAAAAAGGTATCATATTTTCTTTTCCATGTTTTATTTTGTTTGATTTCTATTGATAACCTTAAGAGTGGACTAACACGGCTACCACACTCCTCTACTTAAGGTTAGCCATGGAAAGCTTGTGGGGAATCACTGCCTATGCAGGAAACCCCTTAATGTGAGAAACATTTGTGAAGGGTGAGGGGAGATTCAGTCTGAGGATCACATGGACAAAGAAATGCAGAGGGTGGAGATGCTGCATGGGGTGTAGGGGAAGAGAATTGCTAGATATGGGATGGGAGAGAGAGATGCTATATGGGTTGCAGGGTGCGGCAGAATTAAATCAAGACATTTCAATTGCTACATTAAAATTAGTAAGTAAAAAAGGAGAAGGATGAGAAAAAGGGTAAAATTCTGAGTGAACAGAGGCAGTAAAGAATTTGACAGGTAGCTGAAAAATAAGGAGAAGGAAGAGAGTAAAATTAGAGTGAACAAATGCAGTAAAGAAAAAGAGGAAAGAGCTAAAAAGAAAATATCAATATGTCAAAAGGTAGGTGTAGCAAGGGAATGGAACAAGACAGGGGAGAGAGGAGAAAAGACAAATACATAGCAGCCGCATGAAGGAGAATTAGAAGACGGACAGGAAAGTAGAAAAAAGTAACTGGAACCAACATGATGGAAAAACTAAAATGTCCAGACAAAAGGTTTAAAAAAAGGCATTTTATTTTTAATGTATTAAATGGAGTATGTTAGCTTTGGAAAATGTGCACACCTGATGTCTTTGTATTATGTTCAGTAGTAAAGGAAATTGATATCTGTTTTTATTTCTTTAGTGTCAGTACCTGCCAAGTTTAACTATTTGGTGTTCCCAGTTCAATTTTTGTGATCCCTTGTTCTGTATTTGGTGAGGGTCTGTTGGTATGATAATAATGGTAGGTGGAGAAATTGGAAGAGAGGTAGGGAGGGCCCCCTCATTTATTTTCTGACCTGGGGCCCAGCAAATCTAACACCATCTCTGGCCTTTGCTGTAGCTGATAGGGGATCTCCAAGCATGGCCAGCTGAAGACCTCCTCCACAGGCAGCCAGGACGCCCTCCTACCACGCTCTGCAGGGTGCAGCACCACCCTTGAGTCACTGACAACTATGTATAGGGTGCCAACATCTGTGTCTCAGGGATGTTGCTGTTGCCTTCCAAACTTGGTAAAGGAGTTCTGGCCATTTTCAGAGGAAGTCTTCTGCTGACAGAGCTTGGGGATCCTCATGATATTTATATTTTGAGTTGTGAGGTGCTGGGGGAGGGGTGAAGAGTGGGAGTAGAGCAGGGGCAAAAAAATATCGTGCCCATCCAATTTGGGCTCAGGATAACCCAAAATTGGCTGTCTGGTTATGCCATTGTTTTGAATATTGGTTTTCCTGGAAAAAAAACACACACACACACATTACAAACATGTTTGGTAACTAAACGGTAAACTAGAAGCCAGCAGATCTAAAGCCTGGTGGCTATTTGGCAACCTACAAAAAAAAAAAAAGCTGAGGCAAATCATTTTATTGCCACAGGATTTTTTTTTTAAACAGTGTTGC